>NW_020271625.1:329401-784746 GCF_002803265.2 Melanaphis sacchari
TTAATAGTATAAGTAATAATATTTCATTACATTGAAACTATTTAACGCAAACGCTACACGACACGCTGTTTGGAAACTAATGGACAATAATATTACATCATCAACAATAATTGATTTTAATCTGCTTTATATTATAGTGATCTGAGGTTCTATAGACGTATTATAATAATAACGTCACTATAGATATCAAGGAATACTAGTTAGTTGAGTTGGTTGAAGGCTGACACTGGCAGCAGTGATGATATAGTCAAAATAAATGTTACCAAATGTGCCAAGTTTACTAACCTGCGTGTTGAGGCATGTAGCTAATTTTATACGGCCCCGGCAGCACAAACTGAACTCCCGATATTATTAATCGTTTATAAATATATTTCTAATATAAAAGCTCAAAACTTGTTTTATTAATATAATATTAATATTTTTAATACAGCCCATTTGTATAATCATCAATTTATATTATGTTATTAGGCTACTAAATAATTTTTATATAATTTTGAATTGTTCACGTGTTTCTATGCACCATACCACATGAGCCTCACTGTTCGTAGTTTTGTTTTTAATTTTAAAATGAATTCAAAGTAGTAATGTAACACTACAATGAATTTTTAACAACCTCGTAGAGGAGAATTGAAGCATAAAATAAAAGTAAAACTAACAGATCTTAAAATAAAGCAAAATAAGGTAAGTCATTGATAACAACTAAAATTTACATGTATTACACAATACTTATACAGTATATAATACAGTGAGTGTAAAGTATTCGTACTCGCATACGCGTTATTTTAAATAAATATGCATACAGTTTTATAAGCCATATTTTATTTTCTGACACTAACATCGCATATTATTCCCTATATTTTAAACATACACAAAAAACTTCACGGCAATAATGTTTTAGTATGCAACACAAGACCAAATTCATTACTTATCAAAACAAACGCTCAATAAGTATTCGTACACTTTACTATTTAGTTACAAAAATACTTGTTTATTTAGCGATAATGCTAAGTAGTAAAACGATAAGATAAAGCGTAAATGAAAAGACATCTTATTAGTAATGATTATTCTAGTTTAGTTTCGCTTCAAAATATTATAGATATAATCTATTACAGATGGGTCGAAAAAGTGAACGAACAAACTGAGTAGAACTGATTTTGGGCGATGCCGTTTCACCAAAGTGTATCTTTCCTTCACAATATATGCTTTTCCACCAAATAAAATAAAAATAAAGATATAATAGTTATTATGGTATAATGTGTAATCGTCAATTATAAAAATATAATAGTTATAATTAGATATAGTTAGTATTATTTTTAAAATTGAGATATTTCACAAAATCGCATACCGAAATTTAAAACAAAATATTGTTTTTAACACAATATTTAGAATGCTATGTTTATATAAATGTTCCGCTGTAAATCTTCGTCTGTTTGGTGCTAATACGTTTTTGAATCTATTGAACAAAAAATCTCTATGTAAAAAATTGTATTTATTTAAATTATTATAATTTAATTTAGATTTATTATATATATACGTTCTGTTAAAATATCTGATAAAATTTTAATGACTCGCAGTTTTAAGATAAGTTTTGACTGTGACAAATGACGAAGCTTATCGAAAATTCTATTTAAGTAGGTACCTTTATATTATTTACTCCGAATAGGTAAAACCATAATATTGAATTCTTAACAATAAATAAGTGATAAATGATAATATGTGAAATACAGATAATCAAACTTATATAAGATTCAGTAAAATATAAAATTACAGTGTTTTTCAGCAATTTGCATCGAAAACCGTCAAATATGCGCTTAAAAACAGAAAAAAACACAAATTATGCACTTTTTAAAAAAAATGGTAAAATATGCACTTATATGCAAAATAAAATTATGATATTTTGAATATAAATATCATGAAACATATTTCTGTATAAGAATGGATGCTATTGGAAAACCTAAAAAAAATATGCAAAATCATGAACATCCTAACCCTAGTTATTAGCTGATGATATTCTATGTTACATTTAATATTAGGTAAAATACCAAGCACATATGGTTACGAAAAACAAAAGAACTTATTACTTTTTTCCTATGTTAGTATACGAAGTGTTTAATGAGAACACCAGCTGCATAGGAAAAAATAAATTGTCAAAAGAACAACTGATGCCAGTGTGTTTTTTCCAGAAATGTTCCAACAATGATAACATTGATAACTAATATACTATGCAAGGCATATTGATGCTCTATGCACTAGTGTCTGGAAGGGCCTGAAAAGGTTTGTGTGTCATTACTGTCATCAATACGCTTCAAAAATATATAGGAATTGTCAAACGTCAACACCATGTAAGGTGTTATAACCACGTTGAAATTCAATTAGCTGCTAATAATAAGTTAATTTTAAGCAGTATTTTTGTACAAGTAGGTGCATGTATCTGTACATAAGTTTTGTTTCCATTTGACATCTTTAAAACCATTACCATTACCATTAGATTCAGATTGGGTACGAGTCATAAACTCAAAAATAACCCACTTAATAAACATTTAAGTAATATAATATACTTGATGAATTAAAAAAAATATAATTTCATATAAAACATTCAATTTTGGTTTAATCATTTTAAAACTTATACCATCAGTTTTGCCATAAATCATAAACTATAAAAAAACCACTTAATAACAATTAAATAAATATATTACATTTGATAAACTAAAAATTATTTTATTTTAATATTAAAGTTTATACAAAACTCAAGTTTTCAAATTTTTATAAAATAGTCGTTTTTGATATCATAACTTTTAAACCATTATCATTGGATTTAGTATAAAATTTAAATTTAAAATCATGTTTTGTTACATCCAACATGTTCATTTGAAATTTAGTTTGAATCTTTAAACTAGAAAAATGTTATTTCATACATATATTTATTTTTTTTTATAAAATAAAAATTTTCAATTTCATATAAAACATTTAATTTTGGTTTAATCAGTTTAAAACTTATACTAAAAACTCTAACCCAACCTAACTCCTTCAGCATATCTTTTAAAATCTTACTGGATTTTTATGTTATGTTTCATTGACAAACCTCAATTGTTAGTAATTTATTTATTTACACCTTTCCAAGTATGAGACTATTTTAGACTGTTTAGAAGGTCTAGAGGTGATGTCAACCGTAAAAATAAAACAAACATCTAGCTTTAGAAAACTGATACGTTTGCGATTCAAATTTCTGCTAAAAATCAAAAAATTGAACAAATTATTAATTTTTATAGTCTAAAAAAAGTCTATAAGTAATGAAAAACCTGATAGTTTTAATGATTTAAATGATATTACTATGATTAAGAAGAAAGAAAAAGTTCTTTTGTACAATCAATTTCATCGTAAAACATTCTAAATTTCTTACTTGAAAATATACTTATGAATTTACCTTTCAGTAAAAAAATCCTAAGAATTCAATAATTTGAGATTTATAAAATTTCATAAGAATTTCTTAATCAATATAATAAACATTTTCCAACAAGTATATATTATTTATTAAACTATCAAAATAAAAATAATATATATATGTAACAGAGAAAATTGTTTTGTTGCATAGTAGGTAAAGAGTTTACCTCTTCATGAGTGAGTCATTACAATATAAATTTGAGAATTAAATGATAAACATGAAACACACTTCAAAACGAAGACAATCAGTCAACAATACTGCTAAAGATATCTTATCATGCATTTATAAACTTATTTTTCTATTAGTAACACAATACCTCAATTAAGCTATTTTTAATCAAATAATTACAACATATCAAGTTTCAAATGTTCATTATTAATTCAAATGCAAAAATGCATAAAGGATTTTGGTTTGTGAACTTATTTTCCAAACACATAACATAGTTAAAAAAAAAAAAAAAAAAAATATTAAACAATATTCAAAAATTTCCATATAGTAGTTTCTATTTAAATATTTTATAATACTGAAAATAGTGCATGTCCAAACTATTTTAATAATCTTAAAATATATTATCTATGTGCGACAATATTTTTAAAATTACACAAGACTAAGTACTACTTATTAAATTCAATATGTAAGTGTCACATTATGCTTAATATTTTAAGTACCTGCCTTTTATTAAAAAACTATAAGTTTTCGAAATATTGTACATTTATATATAAAGTAGCTAAAATTCAGGAAAACCAAAACAATACAACTATTATTAAGTCTTAATTAATTTAAAGGGTGTAATACTCCAAGGTGATATGTAGCTCTTTTAAATGTAGTATATACCTTTTTGTTGCAATTTAATAATTTATTTAATACAGTAATCTTGATGATCTGGACTAGATGGGACCACTCTCTACAGATTAAATAGAATGATTTATTTTTCAACTTATTGATAAATATTTTGCAGAAAAAAAATTAAACCTTAATTATAACCTATAGAATATGTATATATATATCAATTAATATACATCTTATAGTAGATAACAATCGATATTGACATAAATCATTTTTATATGTGTATGTATTTTTAGTATAAACATACAAGTACTAAAGTATGAAATATAATTTGTCTGGATGACCGGATAAGCAAGACTCTATTGTATTCATTTAGATAAAAGAAGTTTTTATTAGTGTAGACACTTGAAAATAAAATAATATTTTCTAAGTATGTAATTAAAATACACAATATAGCATATTGGCATTAATATGTTGTTATTGATTATATTATGATATAATGCTTAGTCACAGTTCCACGTGGCAAGTAGATAGGTATGTAATATAAAAAATTAGTGATAAAATTAATATTTTTATTTTATTCAGAGTTAGAATTTACATCGGAATATATCTCATTAATTTTCGACTCGATATCTTTAATAGTGACCTGTAACAAACCATTTACAAATTAATTAATTTAAAATGTACAGCAACTATTAAATCAACATTTTAAATTAACTATTTATAATTCCACAAGATAAAAGTAAGAAAATGGATTATAATGTATACATTTTTAAACTATAAAAAAACAATATGTAAATATCAGCAAGAATAAATCTACTCTTTGAACTTCTTAATTTGTTGTCAAACTGATGAAATTAGATTAATATAATTGATCAGTTATTGTTATAAATGCTAGTTACATATTAAAAACATAGATTTCTATTAAATATTTCATTATTTCCAAATTGAAGTTATTGATCTGATCCACATATTATTTTTTATTTTTGCAAATATTGAGAATCTTAAGTTCTGAACTAAATAAAAATTACTTGAAAAATTTTATTCTTAAATATGAAACATAATTTAACCTAATCTTCATTCATAACAAAATATAATTCAAATCAAATATAATAGTTTGCCTGGATTTATATATTATTAATGATTAACTATTTTGCATAAGTAAATTGGGAGATCACAATATTTTATGGTTAGAATAATATAAAAAGGGACAGACTTTGACTATTCACAGAGTTTAATAGCATACAAAAATGACCATTACAGTTTGCATCCAGAGAGATTTTGTTATCTCTCACCTCCCATTCCTATCATTAGCTGGGGAAGCATTTCTCATAAATCGGATATTTAAAGCAAAAGGATTAACCTATATTATGTTTGTAAATTATAAAAACAGAGACTAATTTTTTAATATTGTGATCATACTCTATAATTAATTGAATTTATATATTAAAAAAAAAGAAAAGAAATAGAGATGCATTTAGATAGTACAAAACTATTTTTATAGGTAGAAACAGGATCATAAGTATAACTTATTAGTACTCTAATTTTTTAGAACTAAATGCATAATTTGGATGTGTTGTTAGTTTAAGAATCACAACTAATTGATATATTTTAAAATATAAAGGTAAGAAATAATTGGAATTTGTTTTCAGATTTTTCTCTTGAATTTAATCAAAGAACAAATAACAATCATATACAATATTAATAATTTTCATAACTCATTTTAAATAAAAATAATGATACAATTCAACAAGAACATATAGAATACTCTAACCTTCGAAATTTATAATATATTAATTAACTGGAATATTAAAAGGGATTCGACTGAAAAAAAATTTGTTATGATATATGTTTGAAAGACATATCAGTTAAACATTTATAATTTTTCAATAATTATAAATAAAATAACAATTTTTTTTTTTTTTTATTTTTGATTTTAACTTTAAAATTTAAATCATAGTTCTTAAATTTGTACAATAACCCTGCCTATATTACCAATATTATGCAAAGCGAGCCATAAAATGAAATGAATATAGATTTTCTAAATTCAGTAATACATCAGTACATTTAACATATTTTCAATAATAAATATTATCAAAATTAGAATTATTTACCAAATTTAATAATCTGAATGCATAACTGTCTGGTCCAATTTCAACTAGTTTCCACAATTTTGCTATCTCCCACTTTTTGAAGTATGACTTCATCAAGAATCTCAAGTATCTAAAATTAAAATACAATATTAAAATAATACTAAATTTTAAAAGCATTTAAAAGTCAATATTATCATTATTACATACCTTTTCGTGAAAGGTACATCAGAAAAAATAATAATTTTGGTATTTGTCCTTTTTACAGAAATGACATCTTCGGAGTTTTCAGTTTCATCATTATATCTCATTTTTAATCCAATGAAGGTTTTCTACAAATATCAAATATATAATATTTAAAAAAATAATGAATACTGATCAATTTAATTTAGTCTTACAAAATGTTTGAGATTCAAAATACTGATATTCACAGGTTCAGTACAATCAAGTATGATTTTTCTTTTCTTTTTTTTCAAAGAATTGTTACTACTTGTTGCCTGTAGAGTAGAAGTAGTCGGCATTTCGGCCACAGGGTTTTTTTCACCACCAGCGACTTCAATCTGAAAAAGTTCCATTATAATTATTTTGGAATAAACTTATTGTTTAAAGTAAATAACTTAAATAAGTTTGAATCATTTAAATTAAGCAAACGTTACCAATAAAAGTAGAATAATAATACACGAATACAAGACGACAGGTCATAAATAATAAGTATTTGAATCACAAATTAAATCAACAACTTAGAGAATATAAAATAAAATATAATAAACACGTTACCTGTTTTGCAGCAGGATCCATTTGAAGATGTTAACTAGATACACAAAAAACTACAAATAAATTAATATCCGCTAAATAACGTGGTTGAATATCACGAACAGAGGTTAGATCTGAAAGATGTGAAAGAAATGACATGAAAATTACACAAAGACAGAACAGATGTGACAGGGGGCAGGAATGCTATAGTTATCATGGGAGAAAAGATTTCATCTTACAAGGCATCTTTAACTGTAAATCGTACAGTGTAGTAATCAGTACAAAAGTTTTTGGTATAAAATTACAATTTTTATTTTTTAAAACGCTCTTGATCTTTTTTGTTATTAGTTTATAATATTACTAAGGGCTGGCGAAACTCGCTTTAAGTGAATACCTTTGGTTGGAGACAGGACTCGTGAAAAACCGTAATTAAAAAAGGATAGAGCAGTCAATAGTTAAATCTCGTGACGAAACCGGAAATAACGATGTTTGCGACATTGGTATTAATGATTTGGTGGCTCTTCATTTTTGCGGTGTCATTTTAAACGCGTAAATAAGTCTATAAAAAACAAATTGAATATTTAGTGGCTGGTCATCACCGGTGTTCATGGGCGTTCCCTGAGGGGGGGCAAGATGAGGCACTTGCCTTCCTCTAGAATTTTAAATTTCTTACCTAATTGTAATAATTTATTGTAATTATGGCAAAAAATAATAATGTATAAAAAAAATCCTCCCTTGAAAAATGTCTGGGGATGGCGCCCATGCCGGTGTTATACACCTTGTGTCCTAGTCCCGTAGATTGTCCGGTACTTTTTTGTGTATAGAAAATAAATAAATTCCAAATATGGCAATTGAGTGTCTAGGTATCAGTCATCAACCGGTGAAAATTGATTCTAGGTTTGGCAATCTGTCTACAGCGGATTGGATGCATTTCCGTAGCTTTTTAGTATACCTACCTATTAACTTCTAAGCTCCCTAGTTCCACTGAGGTCTTCTGCGGTTCACACACAGTAATAACCTGCGGTATCGATGCATTGATATATTCCTGCATTATACAAATATAAGACAATTGCAGATGCATCTTCAATTAAAACGACATTAGATAATGAATAATTCAAATTGCATAGATTGTTAATGCGTATTAAAAGATAAATTGAAAAAAAACAATTTTCAGTTTTGCGCCCCTTTCGTGCTGGCGCTCTGGGCAGTCACTCAGGTCGCCC
This sequence comes from Melanaphis sacchari, assembly GCF_002803265.2. Taxonomy (NCBI): domain Eukaryota; kingdom Metazoa; phylum Arthropoda; class Insecta; order Hemiptera; family Aphididae; genus Melanaphis; species Melanaphis sacchari. The sequence goes on from NW_020271625.1 coordinate 337,696, forward strand.
ATAGCTTTTGCCGACCCTGTTTGTAGTGTTAAACTTAATATTGAAACGAGATGAGTTATGATATTTTAAATGAATTATGAGATTTTTGAAATCATTTTCAAATAGTCATGAAGTGTTTAAAATTTAAACTATTATAAAAAATCTGTAGACATATAATAGTTTATGTTCTTACTACTAAGCTTAATATAAGGTAATCTACTATTATTTTAAGGTAAGTTACAAATCATGTTTTCTGTTGAAGGTGAATTTAATATCCTATACATCTGTGAGCTGGATGTGATAGGCGACAAACTTCATATGTGTCAGTTCATGTTCACTAAAATCATTATTTAAAGATCTGTGTCTTGTGTTAGTGAGGAGAATTGAGGTGTTTATTGACCATAAAAGCCACTAATTAAATGTCAAAAAATAAACTTAAACTTTCATTGTAAGTGTTATTCTTTATAAAATTACTTTAGTATATTGTTATAATATCTTTTTAATTTTAGGATGATTGATTTTGTACATAAGAATATATTACATTTTTTTGCAACTATAATGGATAAGATTAATGTTTGATTGTCCATTAGATGAAATATGTGAAGTGAACTCACATTATATTTATTTGAAATTAATTTTATATGTGTGAAATTATTTTTTTATAATAAAATTACTAAGTATGTATAAAAAGATAGTGTTTATTATTTGTGGAACATTTAGTATTCATTGGATCATCTTGAAACCAAAATTAAAAGATTTATCTTGTTCTTCTTAGTCTGGAAAATATTACATAAAATTCATTATATTAATATTATTATACTTATAGTATTATTGAAAATTAAAAAACTATTTTAATAAAAAATACTACTTGTATCAAAATTTACTAAACTTAAATTTTAATAACACACTACACACTTAATATTCTTTGGATCATCTCGAAACCAAAACCAAAAAATTTGCAATGCATTACGATCTTTAACATGTTTTTGACCTGAACAAAATCTTTAAGAGCGGTGGGTTAATAGAAATTATCCTCAAGATCTATAAATTATTCGCTTTAGTTTTAACAATTCCATCTACAAGTGTTTCAGTTGAAACAAGTTTTTCTTGTCTTTAAAAAATTTAAATATACTGTAGAAACGTAATCATTAAAAACTTTGAAGTTCTTTATCAACAGTATCAATTGAAAAATTATTAATACAAAAACTTAAAATACCAAACCATTTTATGATGATATTATAAATATGCTAGTCAGAAAAATAGTAATTTAACTATTTTATTAAACATGACATATTGGCATTGATTTTTGTTATAATTTAATTTATTTTTGTTGTTTTGGTTGAGTAGTAGGAATTCTTGTATTTTCACATGCCTATTAAGTTTTATAATCCAGTTTCCGTACAATGGTATTAAAAAAATAGCATTTCAATGTTTAGTGTTTCCAGAACTTAAAGATTTTTTACATCTAATATTTTATGAAGTGTGTGCAACTGATTGTACGATTCAAACGTCATGAGTTAATCAATATATAATATTGTTAATTGTTTTCATTGCTTTTTGTATGTGGTTCTACACAATTTTATTGTTTAAGGACCAAATTGTTATGAATTCGATGTATGATAACCTGATCCTTCCAAAATTCAAAACGCTCTTTAGATGATAAAGTTTTTGATTATTATGAACTTATACACTAAAGGAATCTTTTAGTGGCAACTATTTTGTTAGATCCCATTAAATTTAAAGATTGGAGTTAGCACAATTGTCATGTCATATACCCAATATTTCTACTATATTTGGTAATATTTATTCTTAAATTTATGGCAGCATATATAAAAACAATTAGTATTGTGTAGTTATTTAACAAAGTAATAAGTAATATCATTACTTTGTTTTTGATGAAATACTTAATTATATTAGAATTGTTTGTATATAATAAAAATATTTAAAAAATTAGTTTAATAATAAATTAACTTATTAAATAAATTATTTAATAAGAATTACTCATCTCAGAATGACGTTTCTAAATAATTTGTTATGGTTGAAGTGGTCATATATATGAGATGAGTGGATACCAATATCTGTTTATGAAGTGTTTCGGCTTAGTTTTTATCTTAGTACCAATAATTAATAAATTAGTTATATGACAAATTCAAATGTACTAACTATAACAACATAACATGCTGTGTCTTAAATTTCGAATTTAGACTTAGAACCGAGTAGAATTTACAATCTAATAAAATTCTCATCTGATTAATGTCAAACACTTCAACATTCAAATTAATAAAATTTGATAAGACGTTCCAAGTGATAACTTAATAATTGTTATAGCACCGGGAACCCTGTTAATGGTTACTGCGTTTATCTATCAGTAAGCTGTTCTAGTGGTCATAGAGTTGTAAAAGATAATGTTATCAGAAGTTGTGATTAGCTGCATCTCGTTATTGTGATAACCAGGTCGGTTCGTTTATGTCGCGACGAGAGAGTGAGAGCACTGAGAGTCGCATACCGCAACGGCACAACCTCATACTAGTCATACTGCGATCGGCCGTAGGACTACGACATTTTATTGGAATTATTATATTTTTCGTTTTTTCACTATAGTCGTTATTTTATTTATCAATATGTTTCTTATTTCCACAAATTATGTACAAAACGTCGAGCGCCAGTAATCTATCATCAGCCTCCGAGCTATGTGCGGTAAAAAGTCTGCCCTGGTCCTGTATCCATTGACCAAACTTACAGGAATTTTGCGAAAACATATTTCGGAACATGTAAGTCAATCTTGCCTCAAACTTTTTGATCTATTAGGACATAATTTACGTCATTTATCATTTTCAAAACAGCTTCTTTTAGCAACACTGACTCGTTTAATAATTAACTTACTCCCTACAAAATGAAACAATATTTCTTATTATTTTAGTTTAGTTTTATTTGTTTAAAACAAACCAAACGGAATATCCTTAAATTAGAAATTTACTTAGGTATAATACTAAGAATACTCAGTGAATAATAAAATAACTCATATTTCTTGTTTGTTGTTATAGTTCTGATTGATTGTGTATCTACATCAATGTCACTAATTAATTTAATATTTTTGATTTCATAACAATTGTTTGTAATATTTTTATTTCAAGTAAATTCTTATTACCAATATTGTATTTCAAATGTTTGTTTTTTAAATGTATTGTATTTAAATAATCTGCTACTTATAACTAAAATTCTATAGTATTTTCTAAATCAATCAGTATATTTTCTGTGTTATTTGCTATTATTTTGTCAATGAAAATATTAATTACATACTTTTAATTTGTTCATGTGACACCTATTATTTATTATTGATTATATTTTGTTTTGATACAATCGTAATATTTGTATTGTTATTAGGTGGAAGTATATTTTATTTTTTTTCCTTCCAATAAATATTTATTCCTTTTTTATATTTTTATCAAAATAAAGTATGTATACCCACAGGTATTACCTAAACTAGAAAACCAAAAACAGTAGGTTTTGGATTAGGTAACTTGTTTTATATTTGAAATTGTTTTTATACCTAATATATTTTGTTAATATATCTTAAAATTAAATTGTAATGAGTAATATTATATAATGTTTTAATTAACAAAATAGGTAATATAATAAAAATGTTGGGAACTGTGTACATAATAATTAATTTATAAATAATGGAATTGCATAAAATAATTATTGCACCTAAATGACACTTTATATATATTTTTAAATGTAGTTATTTATGTTTTATTACTATGATATCAAATTTTGAATAGTAAGTATAGTTTTTATTTTATTAATGATTTGGTACACCCATAATTTGTTTGTTTCCTTTTTATTGAAATAATCATTGTCTATATTAATTGAAGATAAATTAAATGAAATCAATACAAATATTTGTTCAATAGCCAACAAACGAATGGATATGCCAAATTTAGTTTCCAATTCTATTATGGCTTACAGTGTACGTAGTTAGCTATTTTTTTTTACCTATCATATTTTAATGGTTAGATAAGTATAAATACCTAATACTCATTAAATCAGTAAGTTGGAATAGTTATAAATATAAATGATTCTTTTCTTTCTTTTCTTTTTTTTAACTCGTCTCCTAGTAACTTTATTGATAAAAAATAACTTCTAATAATTCTTGTATCTAAATAGAATAGTAAGTTTGTGTATCATTATGTTATTTGTATGAGACATTTAAATGATTAATAAAGTTTATTTGTTTTTTATTCTACTAAAAGTTTAGTATAGTTATTGATTAAATATTACAAAGAACAAATAGTTATGTGATTCATATCAATTTATCATCTTAACCTTTAATATTTTACACTCAATATATTACACTTGAAAATTATATTTATTTAAAATTTAAATTCTTCCAATAACTAAATTTTAAAAATATTAGTCCAATTTATGTTTTTATTTTAAATTATCAACTTTTATCTGACGGAAAAAATTAACATATTTTCATGATTTTATTTTTTGTTCAAGAAAATACTACTTTGAATAAATTTAAGTAATTTTTTTGATATATTAATAAAATGATATGTAGTCTTTAATTTTGAAAACATAAAGTTTGTTTTTACTATTTCAGGGTTTCCGTGTATCCATATCTATGGGATTAGTTATAAGTACTACATTAATTGTGGTATTAGGAAACTATTGGAAAAGAAGAAAGTATTCTCGAGAATCAGCACCTGTTATCAAACATTATTCTTATGACAAGAGAAAAGCTAATATTGATGTACCTTCAGGTAAGTTACAGTGTTTATTTAAACAAAAAATTACATTCATTACAATTATGTTTTGTGTTTCAGTTTCTAGTTTTAGAATTTTTAGAACTAGCCATAGATCACTAAGTCCTAGTATCAAATCCACCAATCGACAAGCATCTGTGATATCTTCAACTCAAGATTCTCCTAGCCATTGTAAATCTTCAGAAGTTAAATATACTGCACCTCAACAACTAGGTGTAATGGGTAAGTTATATTTTAATAGTTTAGTTGGTTATGCTTAATATTTAAATTTAAATTATGTTATTGGTTTTTTTTTCAGGTATGGAATCATTAGCTTGTAGTATATCATTTTGGGAAGATGCATTGACAGCATTTTCTGGCAATAATTCAACAATGGTATCCAATAAACTTATGTCTACTGAAGATTCCCAATTTTGTAAAGAACTTCAACTGTTAGTGGATTCTGCTTACTCATTACAAGATCAATGTCAATTACTTTTCCTAGATCAAGTAAGAATTTAATATATTTTTTTATATAACTTATGTAAGTTGCAATGTATCATAAAATTATATAATTTTTTAATTTAGAGGTCAGTATTATTTCGTGTTCAACAGAATGGAAATGATGACACATTGAAGTTTGATGATCGCCGTTCGTCAGTAGATAGTTTTGTATCAGCACGCACAGATGTAAGCTATATATTTTGTATTAAGATAATTATAATTTAAACACTATATTTTAGCAAATTGTTTCTAACAATACATATTGTTTGATACTTTTCTTTAAGTATCAATTGTAGTGTTTTGTTTTTTTTTATATTTAGATAATACTACAAGTTAATACTCTTATGCCTGGTTGCATTAAACGTTCATTAAATATTTATTAAACTTTCATTTGCGTTATTGAGTCATCAAATGATTGGTCACCAGTTAATAAAACTAACAGTTTAGTTTCAGTTTATTAAATTTTAGCCAATCATTCAACTTATCACATAGTCACTGCGTTTTTACCTGTTCAAATTATAATAGCTGAAGAGTTGTTATCAGTTTTCTTATAAGTTTCAAATTTTTACTTAAACCCTTAGTATCATGTTTAAAACTAATAAACTTTTATTCAATTGTTTGTGGAACATAAAATATGACTCAGTAAAAAGATTTAATAGTTTGATAAAAGTGTTCATATATTATTGAATAAATTAAAATATTGGTTTTATGCAACCCAGCATAATAATTTCTTAAGTAATTAATTTATTACAGTGGCATATTAATTTATTTTGAAATTAGTTATTACTTATTGCATATAAAGACAAATATGATGGGAGAGGAGTTAATAGTTGAATCTTCCTTCTCTTGATTTTTTATTTACATCATTGTGTTTTTCATTTAAAAACATTGCTATTCAAGGAATTTATGTTGTGTTATTTTTCTACAAAAAAATTAAACACTATTGTTATTTGTAAATTACATACTTGTCGATTAGATAAATAAGAGTATACACAATTTTTTATGCAATCATACCTTAGATCAGGCATGCCCAACCTTTTTCAACTGGCGGGCCACATTCAAAATGTATATTTGTACTATTTGTACTATTGGGCCGTATATGCTTCATGGGGATTTTTTTTTTGTTAATTTCGATAAAATATAAACTAGTCATAGGTATATCTATTGTACATTTCATCGGATATAATATTATCTTTGTTCACTTATCGAATTTATGACTCAAATCGTATGTGTTTAAAGTTTTCAATATTTCCACGCTATAGTTGTTAGTTTGTTTTTGTCATTAAAAATTATTTTATATTCTTAAAAACTTAATAAAATACATTTTTTGGTAAATAATAATTTTTTTTTTTTTTACACCTATACAAATTTCTAATTTTTATAAAATGATCTGTTGGAACATCTTCGCGGGCCGGATTTGGTCCGCGGGCTGTGGGTTGGGCATACCTGCCTTAGATTATTGTTATCAACTGTGATTTGTAAAATATTAAGAATATAATATCACCTAAATGCTTTATTTCTTGAAATTATTAATGTACCCATAGTTTATTTTAAAATCTTGACATTAAAATATCTAATGACTTGTGTTTTAAATTCTAATTTTATTAGTTATTATTGTTGATAAGTTAAGTTATTTGGCTTTAATGTTTTTCTGTACTATTTTGATTATTATTTTTCCTAAATATCATAATAACTATTTAATGTAATGTTTTAGGTAGCAAATTTGAGAGAATTTGAAGAATTAAATTTTGACAACTATTATCTATATCAAAATGCTTTAAAATATTCTGAAATTGAAGGCATTGCATGCAGGTACACACACTTTTTAATTTTTGTTAAATTATCATTAATTACGTATCATTTGAATATAGTATTATAATTGTACAATAATTTTTAGAAGATGGTAGTGCACTGTTTGTTTTCTCTCTTTAACTCAAGTATAATATAAACAAAACATGTTCATCTAAAATAATTTTATAATATTTAAAGTAATCTTAGAGTAAAATAACCTATTGAAAATTTATAAGGAATAATATTATATTTGAAGATATAATTTATTGATTTGTAAAAATATTGTCTCAAAACAGCAAAATAATTATTAGTATCTAAACTTACAGTAATTACTTTTATTTTTAAAGTTGAATACAGAGAAAAATAATATAATAAAATATAAAGCGGGTATATCAAACCCTCATAAATATTATTTACTATAATTTTTGTAATAAGTGATTTTATTTTTAAGGTAACTCAAAAATCTTTAAAAATGTTTTATGTGAACACGTTTTATGTGCCAATATCATCTTAAAAAATTTTTTATTCAGATTTAATTACTTATTATTTCTATTTAGGAGTTATCGAACGACATTGGTGAATTGTGCTTCAGATAGAGAATATGTGTGTAAGTTGCATTGTATTCGTCAAGCTTTTGAACATTTATTCAAGGATGAAAAAAACTCGATGTGGTTTTCTGATTGTGGGAGACGTATATTAACCGATATATTTTTATTTTCCGAGAAAGTAATATTTTTTTGTTATAATATTATGTTTATGGCCCGGATTTAAATGCCCTTAAAACCATACAAATATGTTCTAAAAATATTTAAAAATGCCCTATAATTTTTTTTTATACAAGTCAGTAATTTATAAATAAGGTATAGTTATTATTTTATTATAAAAAAAAAATAACCGAAGTTTGAAAAACTGACTTGACGCGGCTATGATGTTGACACATATTTTTAAGGCAGAATTATTCATTCTAAACATACTAAAATATAAATTAAAATTGTTGTTCAATTCTAAGTAAGCTTATTTTATTTATTAAATTTTAAACATTGCATTGAACAGTAATATATTGTTTAATTTGTTCGAACACTAATGATCTATTATCTGAAAAAATATTTTTGTTTGTGGAAAAGCTTATTTCATCGTTCATGAATGTAATAGGAGCAAATTTCATATGACAAATATTATTTGGAGTTAATTTATTCGACATTTTTGATCGAGAAGTTTCCTTGTTTTTTAAAATGTTTGCAATGATTCCATTGTAGTATAACCACAATTTTTCTCTAATATACTTTTCTGGTTTTTCTTTATTATTTTGCCTTGATTACTTAAAATACAATCAAAGTTTTTGTATTATTTACAATATCGATTGCTTTAATTAAGGGTATCCTTGATGCTTTAAGATATGTTATACTACTTGGTATATTTCCACGTTTAGTTTATAAAAATATCAAGTTTGTTTCAATCTCTTTATCTGCCATTAAATGATGTGTTTTTTGTTTGCTATAGCATCGTTTACTCGTTATCTTAAAATGCATCGATGACTTAATAAACTTAAAATAGTTACAGTAGTATACTAAAGTTTCTATCTAAGTACCCTAACATGTCAGTATTGGTTGATGTGGTAAAAGAATAGTCAAGCCCATGCATTTAAATTTTAAAACTTTAGAAAGTGCTTTGTAACAATTATTTTACATTTGATACCAGTGCATTCACTCTAGGAAAATATTCTCACACTTCTTCAGTTACTCTATTTAGACTACGTGCGAGGCAATTGATGTGTTCCTTTTACGAGTATAAAGATTTAACCATGTATGGAGCTGCATTACTGGCAAACAATAAAGCATTATCATGTTTCATTCTATTTGGTTATACAAAATCCATAGATCTGTCAAATAATTTTGTAATAGTGCTATTATTAGCTTTGTAAATAGTCCTAGCTATTCTATAGACGTTTCTTTGGAATTTGTTTTTATAGTCATGCAAGTGAGAAGAAGTAAATAATTTTATTCTAGACATTATTTAAAATAATTAAATATCATTAACAATACCAACATACAAAATAGTATTGCTATTAACAAGAATTAACTAATTATTTGTAATTTGTCTAAGTACGGGCGATGATCCTTAATCAATATTAGAGATAAGATAAAAATTGTATCGAAATGAATCAAATAATTAACAATATGTTTAGAAAAACTCGATAAACCTATTAAACAAAAACAATTTATCTTTAGATAATATTTTGAATAGATTAAATTTGAATAGATTAAATTTGTATAGTATATTAAACAAATATAGATTAAAACCAACAAAATGACCTAATTATACTATAAATGAAAAAAAAAATATAAAATAATTCTCAAATCCAGTTTTGAAGCACTCGTTACATGAAACAAATTATGTACTCTGAAAGCGTTTTCTAAGATCAACAAAAAAAGATACACTTAGCATTAAAATCCGAGTCTTAATTATGTTATACTTTTGATGTATTAGTTAATAAAATTATTTAATTTTATTGTAGGACCCTAAGGATTTTCTTTTAGCCTATGAAGAGATGTTGAGTTGGGCGAAAACTGATGTTCATTGGACTGAGGCTGAAAATGAGTTATCAGCTAGGGGTGTGAAAAAAATGACATTTTATGATATTGTTATGGATTACATTTTAATGGATGCATTTGAAGATCTTGAAGCTCCACCCACATCGGTGATTGCTGTAATACAAAATCGTTGGTTATCAAAAGGATTTAAAGAAACCGTAATACTAACTATTTTATTTATATTAGATACTATATATTGAGCCACTATAACAATTTATAAAGCCAACAAGATTAAAGAACATGTTAGGCATGCCTTCGTCCACTTATCATATTTATTTGGTACTAATTTCTAAATAATATTTAATATCTACATTTTTTTTATGATGAAAATATTAAAAAACAATAAATAAACAATGAAGTAAAAAACAGTTCACTACATACATACACAGTCTTTAAACTTTTAATAAATCAATAATAAGTCCTTCAATGTGATTTAATATCCTACAATAATTGATCTATTAAATAATAAATTTTATGAGTATAAAAGGGTGATTTGTTTATCAAATGATATTTGATAATGACAAATTTAAACATTTTTGAAAATATTTTTTTATAATTTCCAGATAAAATAAAACAACTTTAAAAAAAAAATTATTTTTTATCGTTAAACATGTTTTAGTTTTTTACTTTTCATATAACAACATACATTTTTAATTTTATATTCTAAAATAGGATATTTTTTGAAGTATTTTGATACATAAAAATCATAATTTTGATGAGTATTTTGAGTTATGAGGGTCCAAATTTTAATGCAAAATAAAATTCTTTATTGTAGGTTTAAAAAGACTTAACATTTAAAAAATTATTTTTAAGTATATGATGATGAAAGAAATGATTAGAAAAATAATAAATATAATTAAAATTAAAATCAAACTATTACCTTTAATTGATATTTGCTATTGATATACAGTGGATTCCGTTTAATGTGGGCATGTTGGGACCAGCCCTGTTTGCCCACATTAAGCGGTTGCCCATAAAAACCGAAATTAGTAAAAAAAAAAATTATAATAAAATAATATATTTGTATTATCATATAATTGAAAACAATTTTAAATAATTACTAGGTATATAAATAAAACTAAATACATATAATATATTAAATAAAATTAATCTTTGGATGTAGAAGGTATACAAAACATAATTTTTCGTTGTCTAAGCTGTTTAGTATGGATCTGGTTGATAAAATGGGCACACGCTTCAAGTTTATCAGACAGACTATTTTTGTTTCCCTCTTGTATGAAGAACTTCTGCAAGAAATCTATGCACTTTTTCGCCTCTCTTTGTTGAAATTTGTTTGTTTGAATGGTAATGATTTTTATTATTTTCGATAAACACAATCTCATAGATACGACGAAACCCAATTAAATTAGTCGTTTTTAAATACTTATGTGTATATTCTAACGCTACGATAAAAAAAAAAATTGTCCACATAAACTGAATCGAGTGTCCATATTTTAAGGTTTTATTTAACATTGTTAATATACATTTGTATTGGGACCAGACATGTGTGCCTACAATAAGCGAATGCCCATATTAACCAGTGGCCACATTAAGCGGAATCCACTGTATATAATATAATCATCATATTTATATAATTCATATAAATGTAAAATTAACAAAAAAAAAAAAAAACATTTCAATTAATTTTGAAATGAATACTAACATAAAATAAATTACAAAATGTGATTTCTAGGCTCATATTTAAATCAAAATGTCTTTAGATGATAACTCTTCGATACTTTTATTGTTGTTGTTTATTTTTCTGACACTTCCTATAACGCGCTGACTATTGATATTATCATCCCACCTAGATGATTATCTGAAATTAATTGACAACAGAAATTAGTACTCAAAATAGTTTTTACTAAGGATTAAACCACTTCTAAGTAAAATTTGAAAAAAACTTTTAATTTAATTTTTATAATTTACACAATTTTAGAAGGATATACATTTGCATATTCAATTTATTCAATATTTATGTTATTCAAAATTTTTATTTTTTTATTTATGAATAATAAACGCTCATTAGGTATATTATCGAAAAAGTTAAAAGATTTTTAAATAATGAGTGTAGTATAATAAATAAATCACTTAATATAAACATATAATAAAAAATAAAAAAGTGGTTATAGTTTATTCCTTAAAAATTACTCCATTGATGTAATGAGAGATTAATTTTTTACTTTATAGATACCAAAAAGATTCAAAAAGTAGTTCATTAAGTATATTTAGCTTGTGTATATAAATCAGAATATTATTTTAAATAATAATATAATATACATATTAGCATTATGCTTTAATTACTGAGCACGACACAGGCATAGTCAACAAAATAGTTGAGGTTTAATGGTTAATACATTTTATTTTTAGCAAGATTACCTTAAAAATTATTTAAAATTTGTCTATACTTAACTTATATAAATAAATTTCTGTGCAAAGTTGATTAGCTAGTATAATTTAAAAGTATATTAGACATTTTATATTTTAGTAACTGTAATAAATTAGTATGGCAAAAAAAAAAAAAAATTAGTTATACAAATGACATTAAGTTATTAAATATATTAAATTATATCATATTTTAAATTTTACTTTGTTTTAAATATTATGTACATTTTGTTTTAACAATTAATTAATTGTTGCCACCTACTTTTTAAGAATTTATTACATATGTTTACATACTATGATGTAAAAAATCCTATAATTATGTTGGCTTTGAATATATTCAGTTGTAATACTCTATCCATTGTATATAATCTAAGCATTTTTCAATTTAATATTAACTATATTTGTGTCTGTTTAGGCTTTATCAACTGCAGTTTGGTCAGTGCTCCGTGCCAAGCGTAGTAAATTGAAATACCCAAATGGTTTTATGCATCATTTTTACAACATATCTGAACAAATGTCACCTTTACTTGCATGGGGCTTCTTAGGTCCTGATGAAGAACTGAGCAGAATATGTTTGTTTTTCAAGGTATGTAAATATTAATTGATTACACTACCTAAAGTCTGTGTCAAATATATTGGCGGTCGGTGACTCCACTTATCACGAGGCATTCAATACCTGGTACCACAAATTTATTTGGCGTGTTATTTAAAAATAGCTAAGTATACATATGTTAGTATATGCTGTGTTTTCTTTATCACTTAACACAATCAATACTATTGGTGTTGATGACTACAAACAAATTAAAAACATTAAAATTACGCATTGTCAAGATAATATGATGATGGATTAGATAAAAGTGTTTAAGGTTTTTGAAACGAAAAAAAATTACAATAATATGTATTAACAGTATGTAATAACTTGTGTACAAACTACAAATTTTAACATTTTGAAATTCTTCCCAACTATCATTGAAACTACCTTCTGGGATCTCAAAATCGGAGCCGTTATCATCACCGCATATTTTATAAAGGCTATCTTTTTATGTGTGAATGTTACTTAAAATATAATTTTTTGATTGCATAGTAGCATCTAGAAGGTGGAGTCACCAACCATCATTACATTTGACATGGATTCTAGTATAATTTGTTACTTCACATAATATTTAAGTTAATTATTTAATTCACTTATAATATCTTACTATTAAAATATGATATAATCCAAAAATACAATTTTTGAAATATATGATTTTTAGTGGATTTTTTTTTTTAAAGCTTGCATTGGTTATATATTATTTTTAATATTCTTAGGATCAAGTCATTGAATTGATGCGTGATATATTTAGTTTTGATAAATGTCGTTATACTACCAAAGAAGAACTATCAGCAGACATGTTAGAGCAATTTAAAATACGAGCAGAGAACATTAGTAAAATGATAGAAATGAAATGCAGTTTAGATGTTAAGTCTTAAGAAATATTGATCTCTTGATTTAAATTGAGATATACATTTGCAGTTACCAGCTTCTATTTTGTGCATTTGTTTTCTATTGACACTGTGTGTATATATTTTTTTTATTAGTTTGAATTCTATACTTTATTTATTTGGTTTTAATAATGTTTGATGTTTTAGTTTCTATAACAAAAATAATTTGTCTTTAGATTAGTTTATTGTATTTAATAGCATTAATAATTGTGATTTACATTTAATTGTTTGGTGTTAATTTTTATGGTTGGAGTTTTGGTAAATTATTTTAATAATAAAATAAGTCTTGCTTAAACAATATATTTGATTAGAATATGATTGTTTTATAAAAATAATTTGTGTTCAGTATTATGTACAATAATTTGTTAAGTTGAAGAGAGTCATTGTAATGTTTATCTTTAATTTACAAAATGTATTTAATTTAATAGAGTAGAAATTACTTAAAATAGCCTTATTAAGACCGAATTTAATGGTTATAATGTTAGCGTTTAGATTTTGTAAATTTATAATAATTTAAAATGGATTTTCATTTAAGTTAATTTATGTAAAACATAAAGCGCTTACAAATGATAAATATAAATTACCAGTGCTTATTAACAGTCTCTTATACTTGGGATTTAGATAATAATTTTATTCTAGAACAATACATTTATTACTAAATCAATATAATTGTTATATAGTATACTATCTGTGTTTAAAATTATCTTAAAAAATTATAACCATTTGATTTTCATTTTATGTAATTATTAATATTATATAGTTCATTATATTTAAAAATGCTCATTAAACCAATTTGTTTATAATTAAATACAATGTATATTGTATACCTATGTTATATGAGTTTGTTTTGATTGGATGACAAAAATGTTCAATTGAATAATTTAAAACACATTAATTAAGTAATTAAATATAATTCATGACTTGAGTATTTTTAGTGATGTTAATTTTTAAATTTTAATAATAAGTTTCTTTTATAATATGAAATATGGGGATAAGTTTTTAGTTTAATATAATATGACTAATAATAATATATTATTATTATTTTTATTCTTATTTGATATTATTGAAAATATGAAAAAATATTTACAGTGTATAAATAGCTATTAATTTTCTTATCAGTTCATATTGTAAGAGAATAAAGATTGTAATTTTTTTATGATTTTTCTCCTATTATCATTAGTTAAAATATTGGTTCGAATTTTAGTATTTAAGATTGTGTATTAAAAAAATGTTGATTAACATTTAATATGTATTCAAATTGCAAACATACAATTTTTATTCAAAGAAATATGAATAAATATGCTCTGTTAAAAATATTGTTGTCTTAATGTTATCCTAACCTCTCTTTTGACATATTTTTATTCATTTTAACCCTATATGTTTTAGTGGTTTTGTATATTATTATTACACTTACAATGCTATGTTATAAATTATAATTCTTTAACAGTTAACTCTTGATAATCTGGGGATATGAGTGATTTGAGTATTATCCAGAACAGATAAGTACATTTCACTGTTAAAATTTTAAAACATTATATTTGTATTTATATTTATTTTTGTCCTATTAGATAACTATGTAAAACAATAATAATTTATTTAAAAAACAATGATATAAATAATAAATAATACATGTAATATTATACAAAAATTATGTAGATAACCGAGAGTTTATTGTATTTATTAGGTAGTCATTTAACAAAATGTTTGTGCTAATAATATTTCTGCAGTATCAATATCTAGGTATATATTTCAAAAATGATGAGTTGAGATAGATTGCCACCAAAATTTAAAATTTCATGCAGTTTTTCTTAGAATTATGATTTGAATATGGAAATTGTGTATCAATGCATGTAAATTAAATTAAAATATGATTTGAAATAAATAATAACACTGGTGTGAATACCTACCTACATTTTTAAAACAGCGGGGCTATAATAATATTGTAGACTATTAAATAATTTCACGCTGTTATTTTTAGTCTTGGTGAATCGATTTATCAGGTAGGTATGACATTTAAAAGTAAGAATAAATGATCATTTGTAGAATTTTTTTGTTATTTTAATTTTCAAAAGGTTATGACTTGTGAATATTTAAAAAATGTAAAAGTACCGTTATTACTTTTTTTTAAAATTAAAATATCAAAACCCACATTTTTCGTTAGACCTTAAATATATAGTGATCTATGTACAAGCTTGTACAAAATAATCTGTCAAATCGATTTTGTCCAAAATTTCCGTTGTTTCTTAATTTTTTGTGATTATTTTTAAAATTACCGAAAATGTTCAATTTTTTGATCTCTCAAAAGTACCAACAATTGTCAATTTTCTATCATATTCAAATTTGTAGATTGGTTAATCACGATAAACAATAACAATGCGAAAATATTATTTAGTATATTATTTTTAATTATTTAAATTAAGTGTAACTAAGTGATAACATTTTATGTAAACAGTTACCGCATTTAAAAATACATTTATATAATATTATAATATAATAAGTATAACTTATTATTAGGGCTGTGAATTTAATGCTTTAAAAAACCTTTAAAATGCATTCAAAATGTCAAAAAAATGCAATAAAATATGCACTTAAAATGGAAAAAAATTATAGTATAAAATACATTTAAAATGGTTTTTGATTAATTTTTATATTTATATTGAAATTATAAGGTATTAGTGCATTACATTTTACATGGATAAAAATGTGTTTATTTAAGAAAAAAAAAGAATGTTGATTTAATTTGAATTTTGTGTAATGTTATTGATTTGAAACATTTTTTTAAATTTATTATGTATTTATTCTGTTAATAATTAGGTTTTTAAAGTTGTTAATTGACGGAATTTAATTAAAAATACCGGAAAATGAACTAAAAAGGAAAATATGACCTTAAAATTTCACTAAAAAACGTTAAAAAATGCAAAATAAAAGTTTCATAAATGGATTTATTGTTACATAAGTCAAATTGTGTACTTACAAAGCTACGATTCAAAATTACCAAAAAAATGCACTTTCCTGCAAATTCACAGCCCTACTTATTATACTAAAATTTTCCGGAAAAAAATAAACAATTCAAAAATTCATATTTCAATGTTGGTAAATTAAAGAAAGTTTGTTCGCGACATACGTCACCGAGATAAAAATAATGATCGATACACTTGATTTGAGATAAAATGCGAGATCACTATACCTGCTTATAATCAAAAATTTTGAAGTAGAAGTTTATTAAATCTGAATTAATATTTACGCGAGATAACTTATGGTGAAATATTAAATACTTCGAGAACGTCGCAGTTCGGGAATATTTTTATGTGTTACCACTCGTTGCGACTTCGGCGTGTATCATACAATATTGTGTTATGGCGAGATTTGTTACCAAGACGGAATAATATAATAATGTATTATTAAAAGCGCCGAGGTTAGGAGGTGCACACGATCAGTGGAAAGGTCTGCTGAACAATACACGAAACGGTGGTGCGCGGCAGTGGAGGTGATGTGGATACAAAAGGAATATAATTTACCCACTAAAAGTCGATGCTAAAATGAGCGATGTCGGAAACACAAAAAGATGACGTACGGTTGATAAATCGAAGCAAAGAAAACCGTATAATCATCGCCAGTGTGGCGTGTGGTATATCAATCACGAGTATCATCGTTATAGACTCGCGATGAGAATATTATCATTATTATTATCATTGTTAGGCATTTCAGAAACAACTGTCAGCCGCGGCGGCACCGACGAGTATTTTTATAAAAACGACAGGAATTCACCTTATATCTATTATATACCTAGGTAATATATATATTTTGATAATCACTTAGCCCTAATAATTTTATCAGAATGAATATTATAATGTACCTAGATAATATTAATTATTATTATCACCGTATAATAGGAAATACAGAATTTGTTCCTGGTTCAAAATTAATTGTACGAATTGGTTGATGGTTCTCGCGATGATAACAATATTGCAGGCGTTCACTCAGGGTTTTTGTTAGGAAAGGGGGAGAGGAGCGCTTACAAATTGTCTTACTTTCCTTACGTGTTAGTAAACAATTACCACTATTATTTTTAATAAATGATACATTTTATCGTAGCTTATAAACATTATAGTACTTTACCTACCTAATCTAAACTTTTATTAAAATTACGTTAATTTTTTGAGCAACGTGAAATGGATAAAAAAAGATGGAATACAATTTTCAATGCTATCAATAAATTAGACAACGCTATGGACCAAATTGTGGCCAACAATTTATCACAAAAAAAAATAACAGATTTCTTTAATATGTAAAATATAATAATATGTATGATAAATAAATGTAATATGTACATACATACAATAATTTTTCACTTCTCTTTAATTTGAATCAATTTTTTTTCCCTCGAACAATCAAAAATCCTCTATAAATTGTATTTTTAACTAGATCCCCTGAATTTCGAATCATAGAGTGACTACTGTAGCTTATTAGGGGATACTCACGATTTATACTTGTTATATAAGAGTAGATCAACTGACTAATAAAATATTTAACCATACCACTTATACCAGACTTGGGTAAAATACTTTAAAAAATAATTGGAAGAAATACTCTTAAAATAGCATTCCGAATATGTATAGTATTCAATTCCTTCATGAAAATAAATTAATATATGAGTTAGCATTTGCTATACAAGGACGTTTGAAATTATCATTCGTGTTTCTATAAATGTCGATAAAAAAATATTTCACTCGGTCAAAAATACCTTAGAAAATTAATACAAAATTCTTCATAATGAATTCATACTGAGATAAATAAAATCAAAAATTTAAAAAATGTATAAGTATTTTTTTTATTTATAGAAATTTTAAGTTCAATTTTGGACGAAATAAACATTTAAATGAAAAATAATGATTTTAGTTATTTTGCTGTAATTCAAATATATTATTCGCGAGAACTTGAACTTAAAATACCAAAAAAATCCTATTGAAGGATCTGAATGATATTCTTACCTTCTAAGTTATAGATACAATATGGGTCGTCAATTTACTAGTGACAAAAATAACAGTATAGGTAACACGGATTGTTCCGAACGCGTAAAATTAAATCTCGCTGTATTATGCGCGTGAACCAAACGGCGATAAGTGATAGTCACGGACGGGGGGGGGGGGGGGAGTACTGAAAACATTTGAAAAAATACATTTTTAGGGATATTTGAAACTTATACGTAAATTATATTCGAAGAAGTTTTCAAAACATTTATATTGGTTTTATGTTAAAGCATGTTTATACCACGAACCTTCACGCCGTTCGGCATTGACTCCGTATCGTGCATGAAGATTTCTTTGTGCCCCCTAAAATTCAATCGAATCTCCGATCATGGTATACGCCGTCACTGATTGGCGTAATATTATAATGTTATTTTTATTGCCGAACGACGTAAAAGCCTCATCGGCGCTAATCGAAACGCATAGCTGCATACGAACTCAGTCCCAGTATAACCTTTTATGACGAATTGAATTCCGGCTTGTTTTAGGGTTTATACCAATTGAGTTCAGTGAAATTGTAGGTATAATATTAATTGAGTCCATGTTTTAATACTAACTGAGTCCCGTCAAATTAAAAAAAAAAAAAAACATTTTCTTTCCCATATTTACAGACTGAGACTGCCTGTAACAATAAAATCTACAGGTATGATTAAAAATTTTTTTTTTTACTTTTTTATTTTATAATAAAACTACATAATAATGTAGGAGTATAATATAATATGAATAATTGGTGTATACTTAAATAAATATAGATAATGATAAAATAACATTGTTTATATTGGTAAAAATTTATAGGATAAGCATTGCATATATTTAAATTTAGTTATTGTGTTTGATTGCAACAGCTGCATTTGATGTCCGATTTCTTTTTCTTTTATATAATTTTCTCTATTAATTATTATATGAACACTTCTAATTTTTACATTCGTTTCGCATTGTACATTCAACATACAGTTTTAGGATTAAAACATAAATTAAGTATTAGACATTCAGAAATGATTAATTGAAAAGAAGCTTCATACGTGGTTGAAGCCTTGTTTAAAAGTAAAAAAATTATCAAAGGTATGCAATTTTTATTTTTCATTCCGTGGATAGTAAACAGTTAAGTAAATTGTATCGGGAAGCTTTTAAAAGTCCCGTCAATATAAATTGTATCACACATAATTAAAAATTTTAAATTGATGGCACATGAAAATATTATTATATTTTTAGTTATGTCATTAATCAATATAAATGATTCGTCTTTGTCTTATGGTTCAAATCAATAAGAGCTGCATGTAATTTTGCTAAGGATTTTGGTAATTTAGGCATTATTGATATTCTAGCATGATGTTTATTTTTCCGAATTAATTGTAAGTCATAAGTATTTAATGTATTTGTATCATTCTTTTTGAGACCTCTATGAATAATTTTCTGTCTATTTATTAAAGATTCACTCTGTTGTTCATGGATATGGTTTACAGATTTTTCAACTATAGTATTAAATTAATTTAATTTAAAAAAATGACTTGCAGTTATTTTTCGCAACAAGTCCAGTATAAGTAATTTTTCGATAAATGCTTAAGGAAACGAGATTTGTATCCGTCGATTAAAAATATAGTTTTATTTCTTTCACTTAGTATAATTTCATCCATGATACTTGGTTTATCTCGTAAACTCGAGTGTATAATATAATGAAAAAAATGTCTAGCCTAAAAAATATGTTATTATGTTATCTGATGAAAGTTATAAAAATGTTATGAACAATATCACTTAGTCTTCTATGATGATTCGGTAGACGGTAATTATTATGCTAGCAATGATAGAAATAAAATCTAAAATTCCCGGCCTATAGTACAATATGTTACTATATTATCTAACGAAAGTCATAAAAATGATATGAATGATACGTATATATAGGTATATCCATCTAGAGCGGCTTTTGACGCGCGACACGGCTGAGCGGCATAATTTCTGCTTTGTTTGGACTCTGAACACGGTTGATTTAATATTTTACTCAAAATAATCTTCAGGCTCAATTTGTATGCTATTAGTTTCCTAATCTTAACTCAATTAGTATATGTCCCGTTTGTACCCGTGACTTAATTAGTATATTATTTTTTCGCGTTCAGGTATAGGGACTCGATTATTATACAGCGAAATGCATTAACGTTCAAACATAGTCGACTGACGCAAACAATATAACACATTATGCAGTATAATAATATAATAGGCAGTATATAGGTATTACTGTAGCTGCCGACATACATTATTATATTATAATAGTAATATTATACGATACGTCGCTAATGAATGGAAGGACACGTTGACACGGCCAAGTCTGTGTTAAACGAAAATTGATTACAGCAGCATAGCTGACCTATAGAGTTGAGGTGCAAAGGATAATCACCGGTATAAATTATTTATATATATATAATATATATATATATATTATTATTAATATTACCGGACATGGATTTTTTTTTAAACATCAACTGCAAAGGTTATAGCTAGCAAGTTGTCATTAAATGCTTTCTACAAATCGAGGCTTATTTTGTTGTTTGTTGGCAAGAGTGTCAATTTTTACGCAGCAGTCAGTAGTCAAATGGTGTGCTTTCTGCAGACATCGCGTTAAAACGGCGAAAGCAATTTATGTCGATTTACATACCAATTTAGTTTATTGTAGATGATTTTTTTTTTTAATACATTTTTATGCTGCAGAGTACTGATATTGGTCGGTTAGGTTTGAAACCGCTTTGATTTTTTTTTTTTTTTTTTTTTTTTAAATGTGGTTGATGATTGCATTTTTTCATTTGATTGAGATTGCGTCCATTTTTCAAATTTGATTAGACTTAGTAACATTAACTTGCTGATAGAGGGGAGATTTTGTAAAATATAAAAGGATTTTTCGGAGCCACGGTTTATTAATTTTGTTGTTTTCTTTTAATTTTAATTCAAGTAAGACAATCAGTTCATTTAAAATTATGCCTCGATCTTGATAAGTTTGTAAATTTGATTGTGTTGTATCTATTTATTTTCCATTTCGCGTTTGAAATTTAGAAAATCGGTGCATAATAAAGTTGTTACTATTAGAATTAAAATCGCTATACGATTTATCACATATCTATTCGTATGTAAGATTTTTAAATTTCATGAATTTTATTTTTTTGAAACTATTCATTCTGCTGAGAAGTAAAAAAATGATTATTATAATATTTAAATTTAAAACTAAACGTATACTGAGTGATTATCTTATTTGATAAATCGACCAGTCAATATTACCTTTGATAGCAAATCTATTTTTAATATTATACATATAGATATTCAAGACAATAAATTATTTAAAAATATATAAATACAATTTTCATGAATATTATATAGGCGCCTTATTATTTATAATGTCCAAGTATTCCTTTATCATAATAACTAATAACAATCCCTCGAGAGAATTGGAAAATGATTATACTATTTTACCTATTTCGCCCATAGATGATCTCCATCTATACAAATTGTTTTTTTCTTATTACTTATTTCTATTATTGACTATAAAAATAAATTATTTTAAATTATAATTTTATTATCTGAAGGGTGTTTTTTTATGATAAAAATACTTTGAAACTTAACACATTGAAAATGTATAAAATATTTCAATGCATGATTATTAAAACAATAAAACTTCACTTATAAATATTTATTAACATGTTTCCTACCGATTTAACTTCAATAAGGTTATTTAACTATGGTTGTTGTAACTATATGCATTAAATCAAACTATAAAAATAAATATAAATCAATAATAAGGTTATGAAAAAAAGCGTATGTCTGATCATCATTCTTATATTAGGTATTACACTTACCTTATTAATAAGCTTAAAATTTATTTTCAAGTTGTACATATTATATTCGTATTTCATTAACTTATGTTGTATAGTTTTTAGTTGTTTAGTTAACATTTGAATAAAATATAAATATTTTAAAAGGACATTTTTTTCTAAAAAAATAAAAAATACATACACAAAATACGTGACTGTCTACAATAATAAAAATAATAAAATAATAAGGAACATTTTTGACATTTTTTTAGTATTTCCGAGAATTTCTGATTCTGAGCTTTTAGTGAACTCTTAGGAATGTATTTTTTCTTTTTTTTTGGAAGCTCCTTCCCAAAACTCAAACTTGGAGCGGCAATCAACTCTTATATTTTATACTAGTACAAAGTAAATCTCTGAATTACAATGATTTATCTGATAAAATTGTTTTCGGTTTGGACCCGCGATTATTTATCATAATAAATAAGTTAGTACTAGGTAGTAGGTACTCACCTCTACGTTTATACATTTAGCGTTCTGCGTTAATGCGTATTAACTTAATTAGGAAGCAATGTGCGTTATAACGAATATTTAATGCACATTAAATATTTAATTCGTGATCATAGTCAAATTGAATTAACTCTTGGTGAGATTAAAAATAGGTGTAAACGGCTCAACGCGCATTAATATTTTTGGAGGGTATTTCAATTTAAATGCTATACCATTTACATACCGATTTTACATTCAATTATGTATGATTTAATTTAACATAGCACATGTGTTGTGTTTTCATTTAACACATTTACTTTTTATGAATTTCAAACATTTATCTTCTCTGAATAGTAAGCAAGTCCAAATAATGGATAAAATTTCGTTAACCGAGAGTGTCTACAATTTAAAAATTTTATTATACTTTAAAATATTTATCTTAAAAAAAAAAAAAAAAAAATGTTTAATACACTATATGATATTTTCATTGATATAAATAATGATTGTTATTAAATTTTTTTTTTTTATATGCAATTTTACTTTTTTGGGCAGTTCTTCATTACTCGTAGAGGCGTTGTAGTAATATATATATATATTAGATATAGAAGAATAATTCTACCGGATTTCAATTGTTACACATATGTATTATTGTATGAATACATTAATACATAAATGCTTTATAAAATGTTGCTATTATGTGTTCTGTAAGTTTTGTTTATAATATGAAATTATATCGATCATGTGAGTGCAATATTATACTACCATTTTCAAAACTCTAAGTAGAAAACCTGATTTTATATGATTTTTTGAACAGCATATACGGTTAAGCGCGAGGTTGCAACACATTGCATTGGTAAATTTTATAATTAGTTCCGGATGACCGTTATTTGAACTTGTTGTTTTAAAAACACAATTGGATGATAATAGGAAGTACATAGGAATACACTCATACCATTTTCAAAACTCTAAGTAAAAAACCTGATTTTATATAATTTTCTAAAAAGACTAACGATGATTTACGAAAATAATATGCTATCTTGGGTGGGGGGGGGGGGTATAAGGTACACATATTTCTATTAGTAATGTTGTCTGCTTCGAACACTCACCAAAACTCCAATTTTTATACCATCGTTATATAAAGAATATTGGTAAGTTTTTACACATGTCAGCTATACAGTGTATTAATATTAGAGTTAAGTATAAAAAATCGCGGTGTCTAAGACTTATAACGGAAACAAAAAATCTTTTACTTAAAATCGGCGGTAAATCATTTATTTAAATGCCGGATGACCGTTATATTGATTTTTAGCTTTTTAAAATACACCAGCACAATAGTAAAAGTACTTAGGAATGCCAATCGTACTACTTTCAAAACTCTAAGTCGAAAATCTGATTTAATATGATTTTTTGAACGAGAACACATGCCGATAATGGCGAGATTGAAACGCATCGCATTGGTTTATCTTATAATTACTTTCAGATGACCGTTATTTGGATTTGTTATTTTAAAAAACACAATTGAACGATAGTATAATGTATTTAGGAATACACTCAGCGATATACAATAATTAAATTTAACGAAATTAATCAAAAAAAAAAAATAAAAAAATAAAAACATAATATTTTATATATGTCTATGTAAATTTATCAATTACATAAAAGTTTTTATTTTGTTAAAAGATTGAACTCTAATCAATTGTTAACGCCTCACTCTGTCTTAGTACTAGGTACGAGTTCGATTGACTATTTGAATCCAAAATTGTGCTCAGGCGTTTTTATCAATTTCCGAGTTGTTTTTAGTGAACTCTACGCTCACTTTTGCTGCTGTATCACATAACCATCTTAATTCTTCTAATGTTTTTGTTATATTTATTTTAGGTGGTTTTAGCTCTCGATAAATGATTTTGGCGATACCAATTGGTCGTTCGGTTGGTTGTCTAAAATTAATACATATATATATATACAGTCAAGTCGCGATAACTCGAAAAACTTGACAACTCGATTTTTTTTTTATTCCCCTAGAAATTCTCATAACACTCAATGTATTATAAATTTTGTTAACTCGAATATAAAATTGTAATGAATAGCTTAGTCGAAGTATATTATTTATATCTGTGATATATGGGTATCTGGGTATTTCGTAATATTTTGTTTTATCTACTTTAAGATAAAATGAGTAGATATAGAAACTGATTATTAGCACATTCACAATAACAGTAAGTATGTATGGTTAATAATGTTAGTATCATTCGATCGTGTCGTGTCGATTGTGCGTATTTTTGTATGTTTTTAAATATGTCTCAAAAACGAAAATTAAATCATTTAACTATAGCTGACAAAGTGTATGTGATACAATTGGTGGAAAAAGGTAACCGGAAAAAACAAGACATCGCGAAAGAATTTAATATTCCACCAAATACGCTGTCAATATTTTTAAAAAATAAGGCGGATATTTTAAAAAAATTTGAAGACAATAAAGGTGATAATAAAAGGTCAAAACCAGCCGAATATCCAAATGTAGAGGTATGTTTATTCAAATGGTTTACTCAATGTAGAGATAAAAATATACCTATAAGTGGACCAATACTAAAAGAAAAAGCAGAATATTTTGCAACTCAATTTGGTTATTCTAATTTTAAAGCAAGTCAAGGCTGGCTAGGGAATTGGAAAAATAATATTAAATAATATTAAATAATATTAAATCATAACATAATTTTTCGTAAAATATGTGGCGAAAGTGCTTCTGTAAATGACTCTTTATGTAATGAATGGTTAGGAAAGTCATCAAACATCATAAAAGAATATTCTCCCGACGATATATTTAATGTGGATGAGACAGCATTGTTTTTTAAATGCCTACCCGATCGTACTTTTATATTGAAAGGGGAAACTTGTTCGGGTGGCAAACAAAGTAAGGAACGGATAACAATTCTTTTAGGATCAAATATGTTAGGTTCCGAAAAAATTAAGCCACTTATAATTGGGAAATCAAAAAACCACGATGTTTTAAAGGAGTTAAGAGTTTTCCATTAGATTATGAGTCAAACAAAAAGGCATGGATGAATGGTGATTTATTTAAAAGTTGGCTTGTGAAATTTGATCAAAAAATGCGACTAAATCAAAGAAATGTTTTATTATTTATTGATAATTGTACAGCTCATTGTACTATTAATTTAAAATCTGTAAGAATCGAATTTTTGCCTCCAAATACTACATTTAAACTACAACCAATAGATCAGGGAATAATACAAAATTTCAAAACATTATACCGCAAAGAAATTATTCGAAAAATTGTTTACGATATTGATGAAGGCAGACCATGCTCAATAAATTTATTACAATCTATGCGCATGTGTGAAAAAGTATGGCGTAATGTACAACCGAATACAATTATCAATTGTTTCAAAAAAGCTGGATTTTATTTTGATGAAGAGCAGTGTGATGGTGATATATGTTTAGAAAACAATGATGATGATGATGGTGGATATGATTAGCAAATTGTAGCAGATAAGTTTAATATCGATCATCAGACTACATTTCAATCGTATGCTACAATCGATGAAAATGTTGAAGTCACTGGACTATTAACTGATAACGAAATCATGGGTATCAATATATCAAACAGTGATTCCGAAAATGATGAAAATGATGAGCCTGAAAGAACTTTAGATATGATAACGGCGAACCAAGCAATATCATCACTACACACTGTTAGGCAGTTTATTGAATCCGTCGCAGGTGTGGATACTTCTATATTCAAAGCCATAGGAAAATTAGAAGATTTTGTCAATAAACAGCCGAAAACCCAAAAATTAATTACAAATTATTTTTCTACTGTATCTAATAAATAATACATATGTACATATACTTATAATACCATTGTATCTATTTTAGTTATGTTATACAACATTTATTTACATATATTTATCATAAATTTTTATAATTTTTATATTTTATTATATTTTATTACATAACTCGAAGTTTTGATTTAATTTTGATAAATTCAAGTTATATATCTCGAATAATACGTATTTCGAAGTGTATTTTTATCCCCCTTCAACTTCGAGTTATCGCGACTCGACTGTATATGTATACGTTTGGTCTTTACTCCTCGTATACATTTACTGATTAAAAATGTTATAAAAATTAAAAAACAAAAAACATCTTAATACATATTATTATACATTTTATAAAGTCTTACATTTTTACACATTTATTTAGAGCTACAATACAAAAATGCTTAACATTACTTACAATATTATACATTTATTTAGTTTCCGTCCATCGACCAGTATCCACACTATCTTAATAGATTTTAAAACTACTATTATTATAACAGGCGTGGTTAGTCTAGGATCTACTTATAATATACTATATGTATATAAATATTATCATATAAAAAATATGTATAATATACAAGTAATATATTAAACAGTTAATATTATATGAATGAACAATGTTGATTTCGTTAATATGATAAAACGTTTCACAGAGTATAATTATTATATATATTTTAAAAACGGCTAATGTAGGCAGACAGCTAAAGAAAGGCTACATACTATATTTTATATAGATAAGCAAACAAAAAACATACTTTGTTTGAAACTTTTGTACACTGCACAATTAAATATTTAAAGCGTTTACCTGTATAAATATATTTAATAATAATCCTAAACATTTTTTAGTAGAATACATATTTTATCTTGATTATTATGCAATTGAATATAATAATATGCGTGTGTAATGTCATCTGTTGCCAGTTGTCACTACTATAATTATTTATACCATAGTAAAATATATAAATGGTTATTTGCTTATAAAAATGTGACAGTAATATAGAATACTTACATGGCTACATAAGTACGAATTATAATTATTACACAAATCATATCATAATTTATAGGTTATGAATGTTATGATAATACGTTTTGTATCTACTATCGAAACAGAACTAATTAAATTTTATATCTAAAAATAAAAGGCGTCATTATTATATACTATGCAGTATAAAAGACGATCGTGATATAATGTACACACTGGAAAGCTAACGTACTATATTTACTTAGTTCAAAAGCTTGATATCATTCGGGCTATATATGAGTTTATGAACTTATTCGTTTCATATAAAATATGAAGTAGTATCGTACGAGTTACATAATTTTTTTCTATACAACTAACTAAAGCTTTTCTTCATCCCAATAATTATATTAAATATCGTATATAAACTATAGCGTAAATCCTCATCCTGAGCGACTCTATGAGCGCAATTACGTCAATAGCCAACATACACACAAAATGTAATCTCGCCCGAAGCATCCAAAATATAATCCTCGCAACCAACAAAATCATAAAACTCATGTGGATCCCATCCCACGTAGGCATTCCTGGAAATGAACTTGCAGATGAATTGGCAATGAAAGCAGTTAGATCTCCAGATACAAAAATATATCCACACGTAACATACGAAGACGTTATCCACACCCTTAAAACCAAATTCCATTCCCTGTGGCAGACTCGATGGGAAAAACAAACCAACAACAAACTAAATCAAATAAAGACATATACAAAAAAATGGCAAACCCCCCCAATCAACCTCACACGACACGAGGAAACAATGATCACCAGAGTACGCATCGGACATACGCGACTGACTCATTCACACCTGATGCGCAAGGAACCTGAACCCGTGTGCGAAACATGTCTCTGCGCACTCTCAGTGAAACACATATTTCTTGAATGCCCGACTTACCAACACGCGCGCACGGAATCGAATATCAACACCACCTCACTCAAAGAATCACTCGGCCCCGGACAAGAATCAAAAATCGTGGATTTCATCAAAAGAGCTGACCTCACAACGAGCTTGTAACACCATCTCAACACCTGGAGCAACAACGGAAATCTAAATTTATTTATTTATAATGTTCAAATTAAATTTAAAAAAAAAAATGTATAAAACGTAAATCATTGTAGGCTAATAAACTTTGAATTTGAAGCCTTTATTTAAATAAAAAAAAAAAAAAAAAAAAACTATAGCGTATGTTACTGTTGTGTAGTATTAGTATGAAATATAACACAAATGTATTTATAATTATCATTAATATAAACACAACGTGTGGTATACATACATGTCGAATATGCAACAGTTACTATGTAGGTAAGTATCAATAATATAACTTACATAGTTTAATTTAAAGAAGATCTTTCTAAAAGATCTTCTATTTAAATTAATAATTAATGCTCTTTATTTCTCGCTCATCATCAATGTGGTTTTAGACCTAAACGATCAGCTGATTGAAATCTAGCAATCACTAAACAATTAATACTCGAAACTTTCAAGGCTTACTCGCAAACTAATATCATCTCTACTGATATGTCTAAAGGGTTTGATTGTGTGAACCATGAAATATTATTCAAAAAATTAAAATTGTTCGGATTTTTTGATATATTATTTTCTTGGTTTCATACCAGTTAAACACATGAATTTTAAATCTGATAAATTTAATGTACTATCTGGTGTGCTTCAAGGCGGTCATCTCTCTACTTTACTATTTAATATTTTAATTGATGACATCCCTAATGTTATAAAAAGTTCTCATGTTTTTCTTTTTGCCAATGACCTCAAACCCGTAAAATAATTAATTATCAACAGGACGCGAATTGGTTACAAAGCGATTTAAATAACATTCACTCATGGTGCTCAGTTAACCGATTGTCATTAAATATTGATAAATGTAAATTTATGCACTATAGTTAAATAAAAAATTATATTAACTATATTTACTCTATTTCTTATTTAAATATTGAACTCTTAGATCATTTTAAGGATCTAGGCGTAATCTTTGATTTTAAATTAAATTTTTTTAGCCCATACTGGATGATAAAAAATAAGGCAATGCGTAACCTAGGTTTTATTAAACGTACTTGTGGATCATTTAGAGATCCTCTATCTCTAAAAATTGTATTTTGTGCTCTTGTCTGCTTTAACTTAAAATATTGCTCATTAATTTGGACTAATAATACTTTAAAGCAAATAGAAGCGATCGAATCAATTCAGAATAATTTTCTTCGAATTATCTCTTTCAACTTTAACCTTTAACACTTAAAAAGTCCCCTCGTGGCTCTTACGATACAAATTATAATTTATCAATCTTTCTCTGCTTAGACATTGTGCAAGGTATAAGTATCTAAATTTTTGCATAATTTACTATTAGGCAATATCGATTATGATAAGCTCCTTTCCTTTATTCGTCTTAAAGTAAATCGGTAAAACACAATTGAGAACGGTACGATTGAGAATATTATTTTTGGTAACATGCTTGAGAACGCTCGAGTTTTTTATTTTTTCCAATGTTGCCAAATGTAATCAATCGATAATATGAGCAAAATAATCTGTTGAAATTTATTGGAATTTTATCGGATTAGTTGGATATTAATAGTAACTTAGATATAAATAAGATACGAGAGAATGATATAATAGTCAATTTTACAGCTCTCATTCAACAATATATATATATATATATATAGTTATTAAAGTTCTAATTGAAACTCAATCAGAAACAATATTGAAAATAGCTACGATACAGAGTAAAAAAAATAAAATAAATAAATGCCAAAAAATCAAAAGGATAAAGTACTTAATATTCATAATAAATATATGTGGTATGTGGGAAATAAGAGTTCTAATAATTTATTAAAATATTTAGTCTATTTAGAGTATGTTGGCTTACGCTATCCCGCTATAACTGATATATAGGTAATTAAGTTATCATTACAAAATATTATATTTATTTCATTTTTATAAATATATATTTTATAATTTTATAAGTTTTACATATTTTTAATTTTTATTCATATTATATATTACATATTATTAGGTGCTTATTTGTATATGATTATAATAATTATTAATTTATGACTTTTTTAAAGAATATTTATTTTTTGTAAACGGAATTTTTCAAAAGCCAAATAAATGATATGGCAACGTTGCACGTAAATTCATTTTTAATCGTATTGTTTTTTGGTTTTTTTTTGGGTTAGGGGTAAGTTTTTTGTTAATTTTAAGTGTTTTCAATCGTTCGATAGCTTAGTAAATTATCTTAGTACAAGAAGCAGTTCTACCCTATCCATTATAAAACGAACTATATTATAAATGGGAGATGGTATTTTGCGCCACTTTTATTATTTGTAATTTGAGCCATAAATAGGTACATTTAAGTACATATGTAATTTGCGCCAAAATATAAAAATATAACATGTATTTTGCGCCACTAAAGAAATCGAAATGGAATAATATGTAATTTGCGTCACACTTTCAACTTTAATAGTAGTTGGAATCTACCAGCAGATAAATTTAGTGATATTGCAAAGGATATACAATATACGTACCGACGCGTGTCACATACTCACATATCGTCTCAATAATCTTCATAATCGATCTCTGATTATCTTATTTATTATTGAAAATTATCAATGTAATGTTAAGTAAGACATCGAACAATATTGAATAGCAATATAATAAGTAACAGTAATATAATTTACAGTTAGTCCGATATAAACCGCGTGTGCGTTCATATTATTTTCACATTTTAAAATTTTTCACTATTAGGTATATAAAAGTATAAGTAATGGATACAAATATTGGTGAAATTATTAAAAGTATCAGAGATAAAGATTTATTATTATATAAAAATTTTACGTATCGAAAAGTTCATGAATCGAAAAATTGTTCATTACGATGGCGTTGCACTGTCAGAACTTGCACTGCAAAAGTGTATATTTCCTTAGAAAACATTTTACAAATAGTTGAAATTGTAAATGAACATAACGGGCATGATCAACCAAGTATAGATAGAAAAATGTATTCAAATGGATGTAAGAGAAAAGCTATAGAAAATCTGTATACTAAACCAAGTAAGATATTACGAACAGAAATTTCTAAAAATATATCTAATTTACAAACTATTACTACCGATGATATATTATTTCAACGAAATATTTATAACGCACGAAGACAAATGGTGCCACTATTACCAAAAACAATGGAAGAATTGCAAAAGAGTTTAAATAATTTGAATTTTAAAACGGACCTCAATGAGCAATTTTTATTAATCAATGATCCGGACTATTATATATTAATATTTTCATGTGAGACAAATTTAAAAGTTCTATGCCAATCTGAAGTTATATACATGAATGGAACTTTTGAATGCTGTCCCAAGTTATTTACGCAATTGTTTTTTTTGCATGGTTTATGCAATGATCATTATATACCACTTTTATTTGCATTACTTCCAGACAAAAAAATTTTAACTTACGTAAATTTATTTAAACATATCATACGTTTGTGTAATGTACGTGAACTTTCTCTAAAACCAAATTTATTTATATCTGATTTTGAAGAAGCAATTCATGTAGCATTGAGATAAGTCTGGGATGACACTAAAATATTCGGTTGCAGATTTCACTTAACTCAATCGTGGTATAAAAAAATTCAAGAATTAGGCCTATCCAATGTATATCAAAATAATAAAACAGAAGAAAGCAAGTGGCTAAACCATACACTTGGCTTGCCATTTATTTCTCCAAACGAGGTTAGTGACTGTTTTATTGAAGATTTTATGACATCGGTTCCTAATGACATACGATTTAAAAAATATGCTGATTATTTAGTTGACACATACATCAGTGAAAAAGCTAAATTTCCACCAATAATTTGGGCTGCAAACATCGCGTCACTAGCTCTCATTACTAATGCTTGCGAATCATATCATTCTCGTTTCAATTCTGAGTTCTATCACCCACATCATACTATTTACCTCTTTTTGGACGTACTAAAAGGATTTCAAACAGAAACATTGATTAAAATTAAAAGTAAACATCTTAAAAAACGAAATTCTACTTAAAATAAAAATCGGTTGGAAACTTTTAAACAAATATATGAAGACTACAGACAAAACAAAATCGACAGAAAAGCCTTAGTATCATCATTAAGTCATAAATATAAAAATAAAGGTAATATTACAAAAATAGTTCTTGCTTAACGACAATTTATATATTATTTAATATGCTTGGAGTTTGATTTTTATATAAATTAATTTTAATTACGAGTTTAATATGACTGATTTTTATAATATGTTTTATTACTTAACGACAATTTATATATTTAATATACATGGAGTTTGTTTTACTTATATACAATATACATTTATTTATATTATTATAATATTAGTGGCGCAAATTACAATTTTAATAAGGTGAACAATGGCGCAAATTACAATTTTAGTAGGTACTTTACGGCACAGATTACACAATTCCTTTTTATTTAGTTTTATTTGTCGCAAATTACAAATTTAAAAAGTGGCGCAAATTACCAAAATAAATTTTTAGATGTGGCGTAAATTACATATATTTTTTTTTTTTTTTTTGGGTTGTTTTTGTCGCAAATTACATACTCCCTTATAAACAGCTAAACAATCCCTCTAACATCTTAATGGCTGCGGGTAATTCTATTACTTTTAATTTTTTTTAGCACGACTTATTTTTAAATCTTTATTGTTATTATTTACCTTATATTATGTTTCTCTCCATATATTTATGTAACATTACAATTTTATTTATTTTAGTTTCTAATTTTGTAATTCCATGTCATTTTGCATTTTTACTGTTTATAATATTTCACATACCATGTATTATCACACTACCATACTTGCCTTTAAAATATCGTAAGGACTCGCGTCCGTTTATAAGTATAGAAATGAATAAATAAATAAATAAATACATATCATAGTACGTTAAAAATAATTTTATATATATTATAACATTTATAACAATTTATAAATACGCCATCCATAATACAAGCTTATAAATAATGCATTACTGACACACGCAGCATAATATAATAGAAGGTATAATTTACCGATTTTTCATTGTTTATTTTACTGTATTTTTAGCAAAATATTTTAGTATCAAAATTTTGTAAGTTTATATTGTATATTATAATAATTAATTTGTAAATAGATTAATATGTTAATAGAATCAGCAAGGAAACTTGAGTTTTATTTTTTAATTATTTTATAGCATTAATTTCTTCCCTATATTAACTCCTTAAAAATTGCATAGTTAAGTTAATTATAATATAGCCGGAATAATATACCTACGTAAAAAAAAAAAATAATAAAAAATAGTTTTTGTTTTAATTATATTTAAGCATTTTTCATTCGGTATATAAAAAGCAAAATTTATTCAACTAAAAATACAAGTATATCATATTATTATATTAATTTATTGGTAAATTATGTAAAAATGTAAAGAGTGAAATATTAACGTAAATTTATTCTGAGTTCTTTACAAGAGCTAATTTTTGTTTATAATAATATCATAACAAATATAGCGTTTACTGTTTTTGATCTATATAGGTACCTATAAATTTGTTCTCTATATTCTTTTTTTTTTATAATTTTCAGGTAATTTGATTAATTTTTAGTGCATATATCTATACATTTAAAATATTTTAATATAAACTCGGAAATTTAAAATATTATATCAATAAATATTATTTTCATATTATTTTTTCAGTGGTTTTGAAGTACTTTTTATTCATACTAAATGTCAATTGCTCTATAGGTAAATTATTGTAATAAAGTCTATCTATCTCCAGAAATTATCAGAATATGTTGTCTTATTGATAGGATCCAAAAAAATACCAACTAATATTGATCAGTTAAAGATACTTTGCGATCAAATTTATTTCTAATATATTGTTATTTTATTGTGTAGGTACTCTTAAGTTTATTATTTTTGTTTTGTATTATTGTTAGTCTAATTAACACAAGATTTTTTTAATAAAACCTATAGCTAAACCATCGTTTTTCTATTGCTTGCATAAATGAGTGTAAACAAGAAAAATATTAATCTTTTTTAAGATCATTAGCGTATTTAAAAAGATTTTTTAGGGTTTTTTTTTTGTTATTTTAAAGCATTTTTTGATAAGTTTTAGATACCTCACCTAAATAGTCGATACGTATATTTTTGTATATATATTTACGCACAGTAATAGTAATATAAGTATAATGTGTAATTAATCAATATTACATGTCATACAATAAATACAAACTAAATTAATAATACAAAATGTCGTGCAAATAATATTTTAAACGTTGCAGCAAATCAATTTATATTACGAACTTATCACATGGTATTAATGAATTATACATCTAGTCAAATTCATTTAAATGTGAGAGAAAACAAATGTATTGTGCTTATAAGAGTCGCAGTGTACTTAAACTATAATATTATATAAATTTATAAGACGCGGGTACTACAATATAATATATTAATATATAGATATTTTTATAATTAAATTAGAGAGAGAAAAACAACAGTTTTTTTTTTAAGCTATAAAATATATAATATGTTAAACGACTAAACCCTACTTTGCTCAGATTAAAATTAATCTACCTTTCTATCGTTTTCCGTTTTGCTTTAGTGGAAATAATATATTATAATACAAACAAATTATTGCGACGATTATTGATTAGTTAGTTTTGATTTTTCACTTTCTAATTTTAGAAATATTTTGAATGTGTAAATACATATAACCGGGGACAGATTGTAATGCTTAAAACACGATGTACGTAAATCCAACATCGTTAAAATTGGTGTTACTTTTTATTTACTTACATGATAATATTTCCAAAGTTAAGAAAGAAAATTATAATTGTAAATGATAAAAGTGATCATTTTTAAATGTATTCATAAGCATTTAATTTTTATTTGTTTTATTTAAAAAATATATTAATATAATAGATATTTTTTGACGTCATTTTTCTGAAATTTATTATTGTTATAATTTTTTTTTTTTGTGTAGGAACTTACGTATGCGTACTCACGGGTAATTTTTATCTGCTATATCTCATGTGGGAATTTACATTTACCTCGTCGATCGATAGTCACTTGACGCGTACCTACTAATACTAATTATAGTTTCGATATTTACCCACCTATACTCAATCCAAACATGCTCGAACGTAATAAATAATAAATTACGAGTATAATAATATCATGTCATCGACTAAACTATATTACTATCATCATCATTATTGTTATGAATGTTATGATATTATAATGTGTGTAATGTATTACTCTTTTTTTGCGTTCTTTTTATATAGAATAGAATAATATAATAAAGTACTTATAAACAAGCGGAATACTGATTTTATACGAGGCCAAAATATTATTATATTATTAGATAGCATTACACCGCTGCATATTTAATGCGCCGCAGCAGATATTATATAGCTGTTCACGAATGACTTGAAAAATGTAGTTCGAAATAGTGTGGCGAGGCAGAGATAGCTACTGCAGATGTATACAGCTTAAGTCGACAGTGACTTGAGACAGTGTAAAAAATATCTGCTCATTATTTATACTCTTTGGAACGCATAATATCGCACATATATTTTTTCACATTATATATAATGCGGTGGAATAATAGAAACTTAAAAAAAAAAAAAAATTGACCAGGAACTCCACGTCTGTTGTATTCTTGCTCATATCATAACAATTATAATCTCCATGATATAATTATTACGTAAAATAATATCTACATTATTTTTACATAATGAATAGGAGCTTTATTACATATCACCGTATTTTATTTTTGTTTAGGTAAATTATAAAGCTATGGTTTGATGAAGTCGAAAAAATGTATTTTGTCTTTAAAACCTGAAGATAAAATACCTTTTTACATTTTTTTTTTCGACTTTATCAATTTGACATAAATTGGGATCACTAGGAATTTAACGTTAAAGCTGATAATGTAATAATTTGTAATGAACAACGGGAACCTATCAAGAAATTTAATATAATAAGTTAAGTGGAATGGTCTCACGCCCATACAGATGGAACAACGTCTTATACTTACATATAATATATATTTCTGTATTTGATTAGTTGCAAAAAAAAAAAAAAATTATTAACACCATAGAAATTATTGAATAATATGAATAATTCTAATTTATGGTGTATTCCGGAAATCTATATTCATTGTTCGTATAGTATGATTCACTAAGTAATTCTATTTTATTTTTATTTTTAAGTATTCTTAAAGACTATATGTTTCAAATATTTAAATTGTTTACAGTATTCAAGGAGATTTTGGTGGTAATACAAATTTATTTTAAAATTTAAGCTGAGCCATGAATGTACTGATTTTATAATGATGTATTTTTTTTCGTATATGAATACTCAATAAGTTGTAGATAAAAATTAAAGTGCTTTGATTTTCAATAGTGGTGGTGGTTTTGAATTAAAACATTGGATCGAGTGTGTATTTCAAAAAGGCCAAACTTAAAAACGTCTAGCAATTATTTTTATAATCCAGAAAAAACAAACAAAAAATTAAGAAAAAATGGGAATTTTTAAGTACATTCAATTTTTGACAAAATCAATTTTGTTCTTTTGATGTAATTCAAAAACATTGTAATTGTAAATTGTAGATACTTGAAATTTTCACCAAATGTTTATGTTATAGTTTTTCATTTATGATAATATTTTCAAAATATTTTGATAATTTTTGAGCTATTTATAAACATAAAAAATTATATATTTTCTTAGTTTTTTTATAAATTTCAATAAAATTTTATAATTTTGAAGAAATTTGTCAAAATGGCAAAAAATTGACAACTATTTTTTTAGTATCGAAATTTTGAAAATGTAATACAAAATTCTTCATAAGAAGTTTTTACTGAAATCTTAAAAACTACAAAAAATGAATAAAGACAACTATTTAACTATTTTTTAAAGACATTTCAAGTTAACATTTTGATGAAATTACTTATTTAAGCAATTAAATAAATGGATATGTTAAATAATTTTTAATAATTTAAAAACATAATTCGTGAGAACTTATACGTATTTTAATATTATTAATTTTACTATACGCAACAAGCTTTTTAATTCATTTTAAAATATTATCCATTTATAAGTACTATTATACTATATGTATTTTATTGTTACTGTTTTACCGCGGTATTTACAGAAAGATGTAATTACATTTGGTATTTTTGTATTATATAAGTTGATATAATACAGTATAATATGTATTATTATAATAATTAAATAATTTAATAAATGCAATATTTTCGAAAAAGTTTATGTTATCCTACTAAAACATAAAAAATAAAATGAATTATTTTAATATTCATATCAAAACAACATATCACTTGGTAATGCAGGCTGATAGACGGCCGTTTCCGTTTAGAGTCGTTTTTTGTATACAATGATGTATCATGAATTCAAATTTAACACTCCTATAATAGTGACCCATTCGATATCTAATGTATAAAAAAGCAGGACTCACTTACCAACTTTCTTTCAATTGAGAATCAACTTTTTCAACTATAAATGATGAAGCAGATGATTTATTTGAAAATGTTGATGTTCAAATCATAATTTAAACGAACAGTTTTTAAGTTATTAAAATGTGTATAAATACTGAGAATAATGATTAATAGTCCTTAGGAATGGTTTTACAAAACTATGAAAGTATAAAATATACGCAGTATTTGATTTAGTACTTTTAAACGGAAAAAGTTAATAGATTAATAGTATTAAATATATTTAATAATTTTAAAAATATCATAATATCATTAGTATCTATATCTTCCAAACCTATTAGGTACCTATCACAGGATTATTAAATAACTAATAATTACTTGTTTGAATTTCGATTTGGGTACGTAAAGATTTTTAAACAAATTATTTGCTTTATAATTTACAGTCAAATGGATTCGTACTCCTTATAAAAAAAGAAATAATAATATATACACACTATTTAAAGAAGACAATATTTAAATGGTGTAAAAATGTAAGTAAGCATTTGAAAATATGGAAATATGGTCACCAAGTCAACTTACAAATTCTAAAAATCATTTGAATAAGTTCATCATTAAATGAAAAAATGAGGGTTTGTAAATGTTTGGCGAGTCACTATTAGATATATACATAATATTATATTATAAATAGAGTTAAAAGGTTCATTCTTGTTTTTTTCTAAATATCTTTGAAGCGAGCGGTTATCGGATATTGTAGAATAATTAACAATACTATATATTATACGGACGACATAAAATATATAAAATTATTTTACAAATAACCATTTATACATTTTGGAACAACGTTTGCTTAAATTTTTTATAGAATTACAAACCCAGTCATGAGAATAAACAACGATTAGCCGTGTATTTACGAACAATGTAAATATATACCGAACTAAGTGCCGCCGTGGTTTACCTAAGGGT
Source organism: Melanaphis sacchari (assembly GCF_002803265.2). Taxonomy (NCBI): domain Eukaryota; kingdom Metazoa; phylum Arthropoda; class Insecta; order Hemiptera; family Aphididae; genus Melanaphis; species Melanaphis sacchari. Next base: position 376,781 of record NW_020271625.1, read on the forward strand.
AGCTAAAATTGAACGAACGAATCGTTTTGGTCACCCCATTCAAATGATGGTGTGCTCTACTAAAGACTCGTTTTCCTTACAACCACATAGGTGATAAAGCACGCGCAGCGCCAGGAATTTCATTAACCACATATAACATCAATTATTATTCCTTAATCGTTCGTAAATGCATTTATACTATACATGCATTCTATACGTTTTTTCGTTAAAGTCTACAAATCGCATGAATCGTTCAGATTTTCAGTTCAGGCCTCGGTAAACTCCGAAACCGTATATTATTGTAACGCATTGTCAACTATTTGTCAACCTATATTAGATATAGAAGATGCATTATAAATGATTGTTTTAACCACCCCCTCCTCTTCTGAATTAGTCTGAAAAAAGTTCAGCATATAAAAAAATATATTGATAAAATACACCATACAGAAAATTATATACTAGTAATTGGTTTACAAAAGTTATATGAAATAATGCAATTGTTTGAACTTAAAAGTTCTGCAGCTATTAAAGTTGTTAATTCTTCAATTTAAATACTCTTTATAATTTACCAGTCAACAAAATCAGTATTATATAATACAGCGACCATTCGTGCTTAGTTAATTGTGGATCGTATATTTAACTCTTCATGAGAAATTTCACTAAACAGTAATCTTTTTCACGTGATGCCCTTCTAATTTCTAACTTCTAACTTAAAATTTTTGACAAAATATTTTTATTTTTATTTTATACATAATATATGCTTATAAAGTTATAAAATAACATTCTAAATATAAATATTAAATAGTTAACAGTTGTTTTTTACGGTAGCCGAATCAACAGCCTGCGGTTGTACCGTGAACGTTTGCAAAGAAAATTTTAATGCAGATATATAAGTATATTATATATATACGTAGATTATTATAAAATAAAATAACTTTTATGCGTGGGCTGTAGAAGTATATTGATCTATTATAATTAAATCAAACAAAAAACTATTACTATACAATGAGAAAAATGTATTGTCTAGGTTAGTCCTAAAAACGTAATATATATAATATAATAACCGTATAATAATACAATACAATTTATACGCACGCGTGTTGTCGACCGCAACAATCGCGATGATAATAATATATATAAAATAACAATATAAATAATTTATAATAATATATGCACACCCGATGTTTATCCCAAAAATCGCGGTGATGCTAATACAAAATAATAGAATAACGAAAAGTCTGACCTGGCCACGCGACAACTCAACTTCAGCAACTGCAAGATGGCGAAAACAAACGGCGGTCAACAACCGAAAACGCGACAATTGTCGACGTGCATAATGGTACGTAGTTAATAACACGACGGCGGACGGACACAGACCTGAACGTCGGTTAACGTTAACACTTGAGAATAAAAATGCATTTCATTTTGGCAACGACCATATGAAATACAAAATGCGGCACCAACGAACACACGACAATGGAAAAAAAAACGGAATAAAATCAACAACGGTCGAAATTCACGTTTGGTATAATGTTAATAACGGTAGTACGGTACGTTAAATGGCGAGGAACATAAACAACAAAAAACTGGTTATTGGTCGATGGCCCATCAGAGAACGCGACACCGGTGTTGGTAGCGGCGGCGCAAGCGCGACAGTAATTGGCCTTTCGGTTTCGGACAAAAACTAATTAATTGGCGCGCTCTGCTTGTCTGGTTTGAACAACAGTAAATAAACACATATTAAAACATTAATTTGTTTGCAAGAACTTATATTAAAATTATTTAATAATTAATGTTCATAATGATATATAATATATATTGTACATTAATAATCATAATATCAACCAAAATTAAATAGTGAAATTACAGAGACTTTGTAAATGCAATAAAAATGGTAAGAAAATTCTACTATAATGATGCGTATAAACTAAAAAAATACTGAGCCGGAGTCTTTTTGGATGTTGCCAAACCATTTGATACCGTATGGCACGATGGTCTTCTTTAAACACTTAAAAGAATTTTTTCAGCCCTAAACAGCTGCTATCTAGTATCTACTATAAACGCTTCCACTCCAAACTGAAAGAAAATCTCAACCAACTAATCAACGAATTAGCTTCATTAAAATTTCTTGGTAACCCAAAAAGACGCCTCAAAAGGAACTGGTGCCGTGTGACTTTTTAACATAGCTTAAGATTTTAATATTATTATTCGGAAGTGTCACAAACGTGTGATTTCCCCCTCATGTGTATATAACCTGTCAGATATATTTTTACTATTTAAATTATTTTTGTACAAAATGTATAGATTGTAATTTTTCAAAATAAAGTCAAATATTTAAAAAAAAAAAAATAATGCATATAAAATTTCTACCCCTCAAAAAGTGATGCCCAAAATATTTACTGAGTAAGTACGTTTTTGATCACCCTCCTAGGTAATTATTTTGAAAACACCCCTGAATACATTTGTTACAGGTATTTGATATTCCATATAGTTTTACTAAACTTTTGAGTGTTGAGATTAAATTTAATATATACATTTTATATAATGTTCGTTACAAGGTAAAAATTATGTTTAATATTTATAAACTAAAACCCTAGTTTTTTTTTTTTTTTTTTTACCACTTTTTTTTTTTTTTTTTTTTTATTTTTTTTTTATTAAAAAGAATATATACAATCTGTATTAACTATACAATGAGTAATATGGTTGATTTATTATATATACAAAACTGGACGGCTTGATGGAAGGGAGTGTCCAAGCAACACTACTTCAATTCTAGACTTTTATTTATGTTTTTTTTTTTTTTTTTTTTAATGGTTGAGGAGGTCCCTGGGCCAATTTCGCTTTAGACGACGTGGAGGGTTATCTGGGAGAGTGACGGATGAGAGATTGGAAATGAGTGGATTAGGGTGGTTTACTGTGTTATTGTGAAATAATTTATAGTAATGGGAGGCTAGGGTGCTTATGTATGGGATATTAAGGTCAGAGTGGAGTGATAGGTTGCTGACATACCAGGGTGCGTTTGTGAGGAGACGAAGACAAATTGATTGGAAGGATTGGAATTTTTGAATGTTGGATTTTTTGGAGGTGCCCCATAGCTGTATTCCGTAAGTCATTGAAGGGCGGAGAATTTGTTTATAGATTAGTAGTTTTGTGTTTAGTGGGAGATTTGATCTAAGAAGGTGTTTCATTTTGTGGAGTTTAAAGTTGAGTGATTTCCTTTTTGCTTTTATGTGAACTGCCCAAGTGAGTTTACTGTCGAGGTGGACTCCTAGGTAACGGGTGGCTTGTGCTTTGGGAATCGTGTCGTTGTTGATAGTCATGGGGGGGCTATGGTCAGGACGTAGAGTAAAGGTTATGTGGGTAGATTTATTTGGATTTATTTTGATTCTCCACAAGTTGAACCAGTTTTGTAGTTCGTTGAGATGGGATTGAAGATTATCAGATGCTATGGTTAGGTCAACATTAGTTGATATTATGCCTGTGTCATCTGCGAAAGTAGCAAGAGTGGTGTTCTCGAAGTGAGGGATGTCGGAGGTAAATATATTGTAAAGAGTAGGTGCTAGAATACTTCCCTGGGGGACGCCTGCTTTTATGTAGTGGATTTGTGAGAGCTCGTCCTCGCAGCGAACGACAAAGGACCGGTTTTGAAGGAAAGATTTTAAAGTTAAAAACAGGGGGGCTGGTAGAAAACGTATTTTAAATAGCAGACCTTCGTGCCAAACGCGATCGAACGCCTGAGCTACGTCGAGAAAGACGCCAGTGGAGTACTGTTTGTTTTCGAGAGTTTGTGCAATTATGTCGATTAGTCTGTGAACTTGATGGATAGACGAATGTTTATTTTTGAAACCGAATTGAGTGTGGGGGATTATATTATGGCTTGCTAATATAGGGTTTAATCGCTTTAGTATAATCTTTTCTAGAATTTTTGAGAGTGAAGGTAAGAGGCTGATGGGACGGTATGAGGAAGGCAGGTCAGGAGGTTTATCAGGTTTTGGAATTAAAATAATTATGGAGTGTTTCCAAGAACGAGGAATGTGGGAGAGACGAAGAATTGAGTTGAAGATGAACGTTAAGAGAAGAATGGCTTTTTTGGGCAAGTGTTTTATAATTCGATTTGTTATGAGGTCGTGGCCTGGGGATTTTTTGTTTGATAATTTACTGATAATAAATTGAATTTCGCTGGGGGAGGTATGTTTAGTGGGTAAGGACATAGGAAGGCAATTGGTTAGAGATTTTTCAATGAAGGATGTGTGATCGATGTTGTTGACGTCGGGGTGAGGAGAGAAATTGTTTTCTAGAAGAGAGGCAAACAGGTTTGATTTTTCTAAGTTGGTCTTAGCGAAGGATCTGTCAGGATATCTAATTGGTGGTATTACATTTTTTTTATTTAGGATTTTTTTAGTAGCTTTCCAAATAGAATTGTTTGAGTTAGATAGAGAGTGTAAATAACGTTGGTAAGTTTCCGTGTTGTGAATGCGTAGAAGGTTTTTGAGGGAGCACGCAAGATTGTTATAGCGACTTTTGTCACTGGGGAGGTGGGTATGGTGCCATCGGTTTCTAGCTCGGCGTTTTTCAACAAGCAGTTTTGAGAGGTGTTCAGGGAGAAATTTTTTATTGCGGTTGGTGGGCAAGGAGGTTGAAGAGTCAAGCGCGGCGTTTTTTTATCAGCGTGGTGAAGGTCGAGACAGCAGAGTCTATCTCTTCAGTAGATTTTAAAGAAATGTTTAGAGATATCTTGTTTTCAACGATGTGGGAGAATTTTTTCCAATCGGTTATCCCTGGGGTGAGAGTGGGGAATTTTTTCAGTGAGACCAATTTATTATTTAAAGTTAATAGGATAGGAGTGTGATCAGACGAGAGGTCTGCGAGATTGGCAATATTATAGTTGATGTTATTAGGAAGAGTGTGAATGAAAAAGTCAAGAATGTCGGGGACTCTGTTTGAATGTGATGGCCAATATGTTGGATCAGGAGGAGATAAGTATTTTAGGTTGTTAGAAAGTAGAGATCTGTGTAGCGAAAGGCCTCTAGTATTGGATACTCTAGATCCCCATAAGTTATGTTTGGAATTGAAGTCACCTCCGGATAAAAATGTGTTACCAAGGGATTTGAAGTACTGAGTGAAATCATTGTCGGTTATTTTATTAGCGTGTCCCGGTGGGCAGTATACAGATGAGATTGTTGTGGGTACATGGTTTAATGAAATTGCTATATTTGTAGCTTGAATGGATGGAGTTTGGAATTGTGGAAGTACAGCGTGACTAATGTTTGTTTTTATTATTAATGCAGAACCAGCATGCGCAGTACCATCTGGGTGATCGCAATGGTATGTTGAGTAACAGGGAATATGAAAGTTTGAGTGTGTGGTGAGGTGGGATTCACTTATTAGAAGTATATCTATGTTATTTACAGTAAGAAATGCTTTTAGTTCATTTTTTTGTTGCAGTAGGCCGTTAGCATTCCAAAGAAGGATGGATATCGGGTGGAGAATAGTTTCGTGATTATTTATCATCTTTAGAAACTATAAGTTTATTGATAACAGTGGTTAATAGAGAGATTAGAGGACAGATTAGGTTTTTTAGTTCTTCGAGAAAAGATGAAAGTTTGAGGGATATGTCTGGATCGGGGGGAGTAAGATTGGTTGGATTGTTTGCGTTTTCGGTGGTGGCTTGAGCGTATGTTTTGGGGAAGTTTGAGGCTGAAATTGAAGTAGCGTTTACAGATGTTGGGTGAACATAATTTGATTGAGGGTTAAAGATTTTTTTTGATTGTAGAGTAGATTGAAATTCTTTATGAACTGGGCATCCTCGGTAGTTCGCAGGGTGGTCACCGCTGCAGAGAGCACATTTTGCTGGAAGACTCTGGGATTTTTGGCATGAAGTGGACAGGTGGTTGGCTCCGCAACGGACGCATTTTGGGGGATGGTTACAATAAGATTTAGTGTGTCCGAACGCTTGACAACGGAGACATTGTATTGTTAAATTGTTGGCTCGGGGTTCTTCGATTTTTATTTTGGTGTAGTACAAAAAACCGATCGAAAATATGTCTTTATTATTGATGGCTGGCTCCAGGTCGATAAAAAAGAGGGGGAGAGGAAGTTTTGTATTTCGTTGGAGAACATTGGTGATGTTTCTGACTTGATGACCGTGGGCAAGTAATTCATTTTTGATTTCTTCTATTGGTGTAGTGTGGTGGAGATTTCTCAGTATTACCCGATACGCCCTATCTTGTTTCAGTTGGTATGTATGGAAATCTGCTTTGGACTCTTGCAGAAATTTGATAACCAAGCGGTACGAGTCTGCTGAAGTAGTGGAAAGTTTTACGCCATTAGTTGAGCTTTTGCATGAGAAATGTTCACTTTTGATTAACTTTTTTATGGAGTTACAGAAAGCATTGAAGTCATTAACTACGCGAATGAATATTGGTGGAGGTGGCTTGATAACAGGTGTGGTTGTTTCAGGTTCTAAATCCATCTCGGTTGATTGGTTGTCGTTTTGTTTTTCCGAGGGCTCGGTGTAATTTGAAAACAGTGAGAAACGATTTGATGAAACAAATGTTTTACTTTGTTGGGTAGGAGAGCTAGGTGAGTGGGGCAGCGAATGTTTACCATTTTTACTATTTTTATTTGTTTTCACAGTGAACCCGTCGGTTTGGTCGGAGATTTGTTGAGAAGTTACATTATTATTTGACACACTCTGTAGACGAGATTTTGATATTATTAATGGTGGGACGGATTTAGGTTTTTGATTATCTGGCATGGTGTGTGGCGACGGTGCGTTTTGCCGATAGGTAACGGAGAAGCCAGATAAGGCTGATCGTGCGGGACTGCGGCCGCCCGACGGCCGGCCGGACTATTTTAATATAGCGCTACGATAATTAGGTTGTAATTAAGTTTGTTACCGGATATGGACCGGAGGCGCTCCTTTTCGATGGCTTGAAGTTTGGTTTGAGAAGTCAGAAGAATGACACTTTGTTGAACTCGTAGAATGTTTTTTTTAAAAAAACGGACTATAACTTTGTAAGTTATTACGAAAAGAAGGATAAACACCGAGACACGATGTTTCATTATCAACGGTCGAGACCGAACTTTTAACCACTTTTAAACCACTTTTAAATGAGATTTTCAACATTATTCAAATTTTTATTCACGTTTTGTTGAGCACCTAACAATGATTTCTAATTAATTTAATAATTTAAGTAATTAAAGAATTCATAGTAATAACTTAGTTTTTTTCCACAATAATTTAAAAGATGAGTTGTAAAATTAAAATCATGTTTACACATATACGAGTATAATGATTCCTTTCGATTTTCATGATAAAGTGTAAAAAGTTTATAAACTTTATTTAAATATTATCTAAATCAGCGGTTCTCAAACTTTTTTGTTCGCGGAGCCCATATATTCCTAAAAAAAATTACGGAGCCCCAAAGATCAGAAATGTCTATATGAGACAACAAAAATTCATAAATAAATTATGTAATTACAATTAACAATTGTAAATGATTTGCTTTTTATTTTTATTTTCTGTAAAATACGAATATATACGATCCATTTGAAAAAAAAAAAAAAATTTTTAACAATAAAAACAATTGATGGTAAAATAGGAAACACGTAATACGAAATACACACCGAAATAACAATATTTTCGTCAGCGGCCGATGAATAACGAGTAATGACTGAAGAATCAAGAAATTATTAGAACTTCGTAGAATGTAGATTGTACTATTGTAGATAAGTAAACTAAATAATTATCGTACAACATGTCAAATGAACAAAAAATCCGACTTTTATCTAATCTCATTTTGACAATGACACAAAATATGACATATGTGGATTTATAAATATTTTAAAGTTTTAAACGTTTAAAATAACTCATATTGGTACAGTCTAAATAATATTGATTATAAAAATAAAAATTTAACTAAGAAATATAATAATAATTTAATAATTTAAATTTAATTAATACAAATATTCTCAGAGAGCCACGGAGCCCCTAAACTACTCTCGCGGAGCCCTAGGGCTCCGCGGAACACAGTTTGAGAACCGCTGATCTAAATATATATCAAGGTAAATTGTTTATTGGGTTATTTTATAATAATATTATATGTTTATTTAAAAAACAGACACATACATAGTGTGAAATTTTAAATAATTTTAACTTAAATACACAACTAAATGGTAGTTTTGTAAATTTTTTTTTTTGTAAATTTTTTAACAATTTTACAAGAAATCATCAATACGAAATTCTATAGTTATTATAATTTATTACGCATAAAAAACTGTATTCACTAAAACGATTTCATCAATTCAAAGCAGGCATGTTCAAAACTTTTTAAAAATACAGACAATATTAATGCAAGTATAACAAAGTTTAATTAGAGTTTACTGCGGCTGTTACTCGCTACGATATACATATTAAAATTAATACAAACAGAAGTAACTATAGAATAATAAACTGAGAAGAGAAGAGGTCAACGAGAAAATTTTGCATTCAAAACTTTACTGACCGATTTCCTGTGATAAATGTTTCATATTTGAATACATTGTATTTAATTCACTGTTATTTGTTTTTGATTATTTGGATAAGTATTTTAATTGAAAGAAATTGTAAAAAACACAAGTTAAAATTTTCATTTATAAAATATAAACAATAATCATCATTATTATTAAATTACTATTACATTTTTAACATTTTAATAATTGAATAATAAAATGATCAGTACCTATATGGTACCTAATATGTACTACAATTGGACAATAATCTCAGTAATTTAAATTAAATTATTATGAAAATATATTTTACTGTTAATTGAAATTTTAATGTATTATGTAAAAGAACGTTTAAAAAAAATCTTTTTATTTTTTATTTTACTATTCTTCAAAATCAATAATAGTAAAAATGTATTTCACATTATCAGTTGTTTATTTATTAGCATCTAAGTATGTAGAAGTGATGGGTTTTCCAGTAGAAATTATTACCGTGGGAAATTCTCTTCGAACTTTTTATGTTGATTATTATTATTATTATTATTATTATTACGTAAATATAAAGCAATTATTAAAAACACATTTATTTTAATATTTCAGATTATTATGAAATTACATTATAATCATATATTGAGTAAAAAGCTATTTAATTATAAACTAAAGATACTAAGACGTATGCTGTGTTATAGTAAGATTATAATAATAATTATTGCAAAAGCAATAGTGAATTTGAATTTTCAACGTAGTAAATGGAAATAACTACTTACAACAGTAAGTTTCAAACTAATATTCTATTTTTTTTAAATTTAATATTATATTATTTGAGCATCTATTTACGTTGAAAAATTAAATGTGTAGTCTGTATAGTACATTAATATCTATCTATATTAGGCTACCTTTATTACTGATAAGTTATAGAATATTGATGCTGTTTCATTTAAAAAAATATATATCATGTATAAGTATTTTTTTCAAAATTTTAATTTAAAAGAATCTTTGTATGGTTTTTATCTTGTTCTATTTTTATCGATTAATTTAGATGTAACTGGATCAATCAAGTATGTATAATTCTCAATAAACTCGAATAATAAAGATTTTCAGTTGATAGAACACACAAACTTTCTAATTATTTTCACACTAAGTAATCCTTTTTATTTATTTTATTATGTTAGTTAATTATACTTATTATGCTCTATGATATTATTTTATACGGCAAATACCGATTAATGTGATATATGAGGACCATAATATGACACAATATGATTGAATAGCCTACACTCTTTAGTTTGTACACAGTATGTATTATAAATTACAATTTTTCTGAATAGGTATTTTATAAAAAAAGGTTTAATTAGTTGTTAATTTTGATTAGACGAGGAACTATGTGTCCGGAATGTACACTCAACTTATTATTACTCCACGTGCCCGTAAAATTTAATTGATTAATTTTTATTTTTAAATTATATTTAACTTTAATCCATAACTATTACACAATAATTTAAATATAATGACTTCTGTGTAATTTCTTATATTATACGTATAGTTGTGTATTATAAAACTCCGATTTTTCTTTAAAAAAATTGATTAAAGAAAGACTTATCAAATGTTTGTTCAACATTCACACGGTTTTCATGAAAAAAAAGTTATTGTAAGATACCTATGGTTATAAATATTGTAACAGTAAAGACAGTTTGTTTTAACTTATTATAAAAACTTGGAGTTGGCAACGTTGATAGTATAATTATACGTGCAGAGAGGTATTACGGCAGGGAACTTGGAACTTACACACACATATTTATATATATAATAATAATATATGCATACATATTATATTATACTTGTACTAAAAACACTTTGGTTTAAAAAAAAATTAAGCTTTGTATATCATGGTTTAGGTAACGTCAGTATATTTTAATGCACGATTATAATTTATTATTATAGTATCTTTATTTTAAGTTCTGTGAATGATAATTTAAAATTTTTAGATTTTCATATAGATATTATACTTAGGTACTAAAATTGATATCAATATAATATTAACTTAAATGTTCAATTAAAAAGATAAAAATTATACTGCTAAAACTCTGAACGAGAATAAAACAACATTAATATCACAACAGAGTTTCTAAAATAAGATTATTTTACATCCTTTTCTGTAAACATAATATGAAAATTATACTAGATATAATAAAGGGTCAGAACGGGTTTATTTCCCTGACCTCCTAATTAGTATCTAAAAAAAATGCATAACATACAAAATAAACTGACCAGCGCTCCAATTAAATTAAAAATTTAGTTCTAAACATTTAAAATAATGTGTTACTTGTTACTCACAATAAATTAATATAAATATAAAATAACGGATATAAATTATTTGTGTAGTTTTTCAATAGTACAGATAATAAAAAGAAATACACGCATTGGTATTTCGTATAGTACATTATAGAATAAATTCTGAATTTTGAAGTTTAAAGAATAATAATAAAGATCTGGCCAATGAAACTCAATTGAAAATCGATTTTAAATTACAATTATTTATTGTAAATGAATATTTATTCATTATAAGTATATGTATTATTAATTTGTAACTCAATTTTCGACTTATAAATTTATTTTTATGGCTTATTTATTCTTATTCTGATATTTTATTTTTTAACAATTACTTGTTTTATTATTTATCGCAATATCTCGAGCGTTATAGGCAATAATAACACAACATCAGTAATATTCAATCGACGTTAAAAAATGTCTACATGGTGTTAAAATCGACGAGGGTGAAAATCGTAATGACACTTTATGAACCACATCGAATCCATTTAAAATTCTCCGTCTAATTTAATAATAATAACACTATTAACCACAATCGTTGTGAATAAATCGCGTAACCTAATGGCATTAAAGAAAACTTCTGCGTCATTAGGTAAATATGTTTCTTGGGCTCTAGCAAAATTATATCTACTTCACCAGCATTCCGTTACGCATCTGTAAAAAGTTTCTACGGAAAGCCCCGATAAAGCCTAAGTCAACGACTCGTGCGTTGTGTGTAATAATATTATTATGATGTAAAATACGGTCATAAATAAAATGCACAGTAAGCTCTGCAAAGACGGCAATGTAACTGGTCCAACGCGAAATTATTATTAACGGTCTTGGATGTTACAAAAATATAGAAAAGGAAACAAAGAAACATAATATTACAAAATCGAAATTTTTGATTTCATGCATAAAAATATACGTTGTATATTATGAATTGCAAAGCATATTGATTTCTATATTTGTATTTAATAAAAAATATATTTAAATTCTGATTTTTGGAATTTTTAAATATACTTAATGGTTAAATTATAAAATTTTTGAGATTTTTGTACATATTTCACAATATTGTCCTATTACGGTACGAAATTCAGTTTTTTAAACGGAAACCTCTCTATCTTATTATAAATTATTTAGTGAATAATTTTTTTCAAAATTTTAATATATTAGCTAACACGTTATTCCTCAGTTTTTAAAATTTTTGTATTAAGAATAATAAAATTGTCGTTAAAAATGAGTTTACCAAAATCTAAAATATACATAATACTGGATCTAATTTTTATTATGCTTGGGCCATTTAAAAAAATAATAAATGTCGATAGATTAATATTATTCACTAAAATGTTTAAGTCAACATATTTGCTATATCTTTTAAACCTATTATCATGAATATATTATATTTTGTAAGTATTAATTATACGGATTTAAATAACTCAATAACTACTCACACAAATTTCAATTTTTATACGCTATATTGTACATAAAAATTGTTGACTGTAGAAAAAGGATTTGCATTTGAAAAAAAACTGAAGTTTATATTTCTACAGAGATACACTTTAAGGCGTTAGTCATACAAACAATTTCAAAAAATTAAAAATATTTTATTTAAGTATAATATTTAAAAACTAAAAAAATAACCTGATATTGAATAACTGCATTAAATAAGAAAAAAGAAGATATGTATGCGGCTTAACAAATCATATAGAAATATTTTATGTTAGTATTATTTATGTTATTGGAGGGTACACAACTATTATATCGTTGTGACGTCGAGTGCTATATTTATATATTATGTTTTTTCATAAAGAATGAACTCTGATTTTGAATATTTATACATTTATAATAGTATAAAAGATACAGTAGTCATTGCTCATTACTCATTAGACTTACAATTAATGGATTCATTTACTTGTCCCTATAGTGGTTAATGGGGTAAGTGTATATTTTTAAAAGCACATTTCTACATTTTTGTCTATTTTACCGGTTTTATTGAATTTGGGTTGACAATTCATATTGTTTCTTTAATTTTTCATTTTGAAAAGTATCAAAATTTTTGAAAATATTTTTTAACTTAATTGAAGGTTATTACTCATTACAACATTTTTTAAATAAGAATTATTTTCTATTTTCATTGCTATCAGTTTTCATGTTTTTGAATGACAACATACGTTAGAAATACATAAAGAAATAATAACAAGCATTTATTAATACATGACTAAATTTAATATTTTTAATTTAATGAATATTCTTTTTTCTCATGAACTTCTAGCCTTATCAATAATCATTGTCTTGAATTTTTGGATGGTGAGGAAAGAGGCTAATATGTTTCTACACATAATGAGTCAAAAAATGTAAAAAAAAATTATTTCAATTTTGAGAGTTTTTATAGTTAGAAAATATAAACAACCAAAATTGGTTCTTTCTTTGAAGAATTCCTTTTATATTATTATTTTACAGAGTAATTTTTTTGACATTCAGTTGGTTTTAATAACTATATAATTATATTAAAAACTATAAATGATAAAAATTTAAAATTTAAAAGTAATTTTTTCAATAATATTGTTTTTTTTTTTTTATATATATAACCACCTATATTTTTAATTATTATTTGAAACAAAATATTTGGATGACGACATGCAATAATTATATCGGAATTTCAATAAATAATTTTGTATCAATCATTAATTATGATGATTTTTCGAATAAAGTGAAGAATGGCTAATTAAGTTTGAGAGTAATAAATTAATAAAATGTTTCTTTAAAAAAACAACATGAAATTTATTGAGAGTGCGTGTTGTGTTTCTTGTAAAATAACAATATTATTGTACACGCGTCGCTATTATTATGCAGATATACAACCGCACGGAAATACCTGAATGACTGAATATCTATTTATTTAATAAGTAATATTATTTTGACGAGGATACATTTGATCGTGTTTTACACGTCACATGTAGAGTAAGTACTTGAATTTGTATATTATTCGTTCCAAAAATATTGTTCAGAAATTATATTATATCGTTGTCGAGCTGTCATGCCGATTTAAATCGCCATACATGATAACTCTCGTGTCTAGACAAAATTATGCTTCTGTACAATATAATATTATTTTTGATGTAACGAAATTTGTTTTGAACAATACTTGAAATAAAAATATCAACACCTTGTACGAATATAAAAAATAATTCAATACACAAAGAAGAAGTAAAAGAATTTTTAAGAAACAGTAAAAATCGAACAATGATTCTTGATAGTCATATAAAATTCATGTCCAATTATGTACCACTTAACCATATTTCAATAGATCACAATATAATTTTTCGTATTGTGTCCGAATGTGGGTGACGTGGTAAAAGCTTGTACGTGGCGATCTTTGTATTGTGATATATTCTTCCATACTATGAACTAATCTTATCAACACTGGTGCTAGAATACCTTGGTATTTAAACTCGAAATAATAAAAATATGTTACCACGAATTAAAATATATTCAATTTACAGCTCTATATAATTTGATTTATCGTGCATGGATTTCAATACACGGTTTTTTCAGATTCCCTTCCTCTCAATCATTAAAAATTTTAAGTTTTCAAAAAATTTTGTCATTTATTAAGTATGAAATTAGTGTGAACTGGTTGGCCAGTTTTGGAATTCGTTTGGCACCCGATCATGTTTAAAATTAAAAATAACACGAAGGTGTTTGTAAAAACATTTTTATTGATCCCCTCATCGATATTTATGGTTTTTAATGGGGTTTGATCTCCTTATAACATGCAACTAAAATAAATTTGAAATGAAATATATCGAATTAAAACTCATTTTATGCAACTCGATTAAAAGGACTATTATAACAATGTGGGTAGATACTAATTTGCAGTAGTGATAAGCTATCCTAAATTCGTATAAAAAACCATAAGAGTACTAATGTATTACATATTTAATCATACTTGAAATCGAAATATATAATCAGTTAGCTACTAAAAATTATATCCATAAATAAATTTACTTAAAATCATCTAATTATCTATTTTGCTTGTTATGCATATGCACATGTTTGTGCTTTTATAAATATTAAAAAAAAAATTTATTTATATATTATAATATGTACTTTGTTACTTTACTTGATGTAAGGTAATGTTTAATTTGTTATAAAATAACTCTTTTAATAGTAATTATTTTCTGAGTTATAGAACCTAGGTATTAAAATCTTTGGAAATAGTCTTTTTTTATGATTTAAAGTTATTAAAAAACTTTTTTTCGTTATCATTTATTTTTAAGTTTTTCTTCTTTTTTTAAATAATAGTATACATTTTTAATATCGAATTCTGAAAAGAAATAATTGCTGAAAATTTTTCCATAATATAAGAATCGAAATTTGAATGCAAAGTATACCTAATGTTTTTAAAGTTTTAATGAGCGTAGTGGAACATCACGAGGGAATCCTGCCTAATATCTTTTTACTACTCCGCTAGACTTTAAATACTGATAAATTATAAAATAAAATTATGCTTTTATTCAAAAAATAAAAAAAATATAGAAATATGTATTTATTTTTGATAATTTCTAATTACTTTAATATTTAGAAACGTGATAAATTTTCGAAAAAATGAATATCTTTTTTTTCAAGAATCCTTTCACAGAATATATGTCATTACTCATTATTAATATTGTTATAGCTTGGTACTAATTTTTTAACTTTACTATATGGTTTAGTTTATAATATATTTTTGATAAGACAAAATAAATTGAATCCAATAATCTAATTCAACCCAATAAAAAAACAAAAACCAACTATTTATTTATTTATTTTTTTTTACTGCCAATCTCTATGTTTTGTAAAACCATAAAACTACCGCCGACTGCCAACTGCCTATTGGATAATAATTATTAATTAATAATTAATATTAAGTATTTTATAAAAATAGATAAATTTTTCATCATATTATGTTTTATTAATCTCTTTTATATATATTTTTTTTTTATGTATGGTTTAAACCATGACTGTGGATATTAATTTTTAGTACCTACTTACTTTTAATTTAATGCAATACGTTACACATGAACAAGCAAGTTTTTAATTTTATATTTTAAACTATAAAAAAAAACTAACTTGTAACTTTTATTCTAATTCAAGCTATTATTTTCAACAAATAACTAAATAACTTTTATTCTGATTTATTAGTTTTTATGTTTGAGTAACTTAACTTTAATTTAAAAAATAATTTGCCCAACTTTACTATTCCTAAACTTAACACGAAACAAACACGACGACACAGTCCAATGGCATAGACTTACAAATATATAATAAACATAAAAATTGTCAAAAAAAATAAAAATAAATTTTTTCTGTTCTCTGTCTTTGATTGTGAGTGTAACAAAAAGTTAAAATATATTACTGGAAAGGCGCCTTTTTTAGGATAGTGTACATCGTTTTTAAAACTATATCAGGATTAAGTTTTTGGGGTATTGTATGAAATTGTGCACTATAAAATAAAAAAAATAATATATTGATGAAAGATCGATGAACTTGGATAAATAATAAATAATAATGATGTTTGTATAAAATAATAAATTTTGTATTTCGATTGTTGGTACACCACAAAAATCACGATAATCAGCACGTTGTTTCGTCGCGCTGTTGAAGTTTTTCAATCAGTTCGGCGGCGGCGATGGAAAAAAAAATTAAACAAACTTTGCGCGAACGATTTTAGATTTTTTTATTGATCACTTACCATTTTACAAGGGGTTGCAGCGTATTAAACACAACCCGTTTTATATTATGACGTGTGGGTATAATATTTATAGATGTAGCGTGTGACAGCAACTGTGTATAGAACTGTTAAAATCGCTGGATGTTTAACCGATATTTAAAGTCATTTACATCTCGTAAACAAAAAACTTGACAGCTATTCGATTCAGTTCTTTTCCAGAATTATCTCTCTCACTCTTTTTCTTTTTTCTTTTTTAGCTTGTATGTAAAACAGTTTTTGAATTTCAACGAGACAAAAACTTGTTCACATACAAATAGGGGGATACATCATTTTTATGTAGTAATATAGTAATATTACCAACAATATTATACTCAAAACTTGAGACATGCAACTTTTATTTAGTTATCTTTTTATATACACAATGCAATTTCTAAAATATTAAGACTATTTTTAAGCATTTCAATATGTAAAACTATTAAAACAAAACATTTATAATATACATTTTATATTTTTATGGATTATACTTTAAATAAACTAGAAGACTACTTTATTTGAATAATCAAAATAAAACTATAGTCAAATAGAAAATTAACTAATTAGTTAATGAGCATTCTTGTCGATTTTTATATCTTAGACTAAAAAATGTAATATAAGTTTTATCATGATTTGTTTTTTTTTTTTTTAATGCATTTAAGCAGTTGATTAAATTAAATATGAAATATAAACGAAAAATATACGTATATTAACACAATGCTTTATCATTGAATTCAAATTTAACGCATTCATTTTTGAATTTGTATGACTTGAATTAAATAAAAATTTTTGTCAACTTTAAGGGGAAAAAATATAGCTCACTACTTCAATCATTACACCCAATATAATATTCTAATATTAATTTTAAACACAGATTTGTATTCGTCACTAAATTATCTATGCTTTGACAATTTATTTTTTCTGATTTTTAATTTTTTTTACTAAAATATTTACTAACAAAAAAAGTAAAAATAGATCGTATTTATAATTCAAATTTAAATACATTGATATAAAATATGAAAAATGTACGACTGTTAAAGCATAGTGAAATTGGAAAGTGGTGACGTCTACTATAAGTTCCCGCCCAACCATCATTTTAGCAAAAATCTTAAAATCTGCATAGATATTTCATTATTATAATTTGCTAAATATAATTTATATTATTCTGTATTTTATTAAAATAAAAGGTTCTAGTTGAGTCAGAACAGCCTTATGCCCAAATAGTAGGAAGAAATATACTTTTTTCACTAATATAAGTGTCTGTTAAATAATCATGATATGATTTTAATTTATTATCATCAGGACATATTGTCATTAAATCTTTGACAAAACAATCTTTTACATCTTCTGGGTTCAAAAATAACAATCCAAAAGTATATTTTATCCAATTTCCGATAACTGAAAAATCGTTTTTATTAGCCAATCCTAAGCTTTAAACTTAACGAAACCAATATTGAGTTGATACCTAGTTAGTAGTTATTATTTTTATCGACCGTTAACGTATATATGTTAAATTGTCTATAATATTTTTATAAATATGAGAGAGGAGAAATAACACTAATGGAATTTATTAAACGTATGGGATATAATTAAAAAACAAAATTAAATAAATATTGTGTAAATTGATAACCTAACTTTTATTTTTATATTTTTTACTTAATTCAATATATAAATTGTAAATTAATAATATTATATGATTGTTATTAATAAAATTGCAGTTTAACAGAAAAAACTGTGAAAAATATTTCATTGGTAATCAAATTAGTGTACTGGCCGAAAATGGACATTTCAGAATGGCATAAAGGGAAAAGTTAATTTTGGCCGAAAACGGTGCCGTCCTAAATAATAATTAATAAATAAACGGGTTACGATATCCATGTAAAACTATTATAATTTTTAAGCTAACAATTATATTATTCAAAAATATGAAAATAGAATCATCATTTTTTTGTATCGATGACCTATAGTGAATGAAAATGCTATTGTCTTGTGGCGGTGTTATCGCACTAGTTGTAAATTGTATCTGACTAAAATTACCGCCACATAAACCCCGGAAATATGTGTACGGCTATTTACGGTAGTCGAATAATTATATTATTAGGATTGTAATATTGTTATCTAGCTATACACCGTTTTACTAATAAGAATCAATAATAATTATTTTATTATTGTTTAATTAGGTATAAAAGAATAATATAATATTATTATGTTATTGTAATTAGTTAGGTACTGAAGAAGCAATGACAATGGTTGTTATGTTAAACCGGTTTTTGGACGGATAGTGTAGTTCAGAGAGCACAAAATTATTACGAATTACACACACACTAACATTAATTTATATTCAACACATTGACATGGCCATATTTACTGCAATATAAAATGCCAAGTTTTTACTCCTTTTTAAATGAATTACTTTCCAACCCTCTCAATAGATTATGCTTTACAAACGTGTTTATGAAATAAGAAATTCCTATTATTAGGATGCAGTGCCATAGTATTTCGCGGAACAACGATTTCTTGGAAATACATAAATAATGATAGGTTCCCATGTAACATATTTTTCAACTGTGTTATTCAGTATTTATATTTTATAATCAAAATAATTAATAAACAATTCTATAAAGGTGTTTTAAAATGTAAACCGTTGATTTTATTATGATGGACAATTTTTTATACTTCAGAAAAATACATTTAATTCGAATACGTACAATATATTTTAGTTTTTCGGTATCATTGACATAAAAAATAAAATATATATTTAACAAGAAATTTTTTATAAGAAATTTGGAGTCGATGATCTCTTCCCCCATCCATTAGAACGCCACGACACTAGTTATACTTTAGAATAATTTTTCCAGTTTCAAAAATAAATAAAAATTTATTTTACCCTCGATTATTAATTAATAATTATTATAAAATCTATTTAATGACAATGAATAAGTAACATTATCTGTACTGTAAAACTAGAGTACTTATATTGTATAACTTTTTGTCTTGTTGGATATACGTTCTGTATTTAAGAAATATTAAAAATAAGTACTCGGACCTTTAATAATATGATATAGTGGAGACATTCTTTATTAAGGTATTATATAGGTATATGGGTATTCCAAAGTAGAAAATAAACATACTGCACCCCACGCAAAGTCTGCGCGTTATTAGAATAACCATCGCAAATAAACTTTGAAAAAAGTTTTAAATATTTATAAAGAATTACATTTTTAAAGTGATAAATAAAAAGGAAAGTTCATGCAGTTTTTGTTGTATATCAACAGATCATAAATAAAAATATTTTGATAAAAGACATGTTTAATCGCATACATTTTACATACCTGTGTACTTATTGTATAGTGATTATTGTAGCTGTTAAATTTCCCAAATCATACGGTTAATAACGTTATTGACTAGAAAATAACGATAATCCCCACATTCGTTGGTAAATAACGTTAATAACCGGCGAATAACGTTAATATCCGATATAAAATCATTTACTGTAACATATATACAAATATACACGTTTGAACGTGCCAGTCATTTAAAATAACAATATTTAAATAGGCATCTAACTACTTTAATTTTTTTTTATAATATGCACAATACACATATTTGAATTACTATGAATTTTGCACTAGTGAAAATAAAATCTTTAGATAATTATTATATATTTATACAACAACTTTAATATTTATTTTACTACTTATATATATATTTACTTCAATCAATTTAAGAACGAAACAAATTATTAATTATTATAATGTGTTCAATACAGCTGTACTTTGAATAGTAAGAATTCATGTTAAATGCATTCTAATCTATCATAATATATACAGTAAGACCTGTCTTATACGGACCCTTGTTAAAACGGAATCCTGTTCTGTGTGGAAATTTATTATGGTCCCAGCAGATTTCTATAATTTAACATAGGATTAAACTCTTGATAAAACGGAAAGCTTTTTTTTGGTATCGTAAATCATATTTACCTTTAAAAAACGGAAAAATATATAAAATGAACAAAAATATATTTGATACCCACATTTATTTTGTTATTAAACAGTTATTATGGTCAGCAATATTAATACGTGTCGATAGATAACTACATTTTATCTTGAATCTATATCATTAGTGCTCATTATTGTCACACCATATAGTTGTAGTTTTCCTGTCTTTCGTCTCGTCTTACTTGTTCTCAGAATTTTTTCAAAGATTTGTTTAAGTTTAAATAAAAACATGAAAGGTATAGAAGAAAGTTGTTAATTATTAAAGAAAAAACGGGACAAAAACTTTACATGAATTTTGGAACTTTTAATTTTAATCTGCTTACTTTATTTTATTATGTTATTATTTGATTAATACCTATTAAATATTATGTTCTTCAAATTTTGGAATTGAAATTTATCATTATTTTGAAATATATATCTAATTAATACCTATTATTTACTACTATTAAAAATTAAAATTTATTGTAGCCTATGATATTTATTAATTTTCAACATTTTAATTTTTATTATTGGCCGGAAAATGTTATAACCTTAAATCTTAATCTTGCAGAATATTGTAACTCTATAGTACGGAATTTCCTTTTTATTTAGTTACATGGAAACCTGGTTAAAATAAAAATTTTTATCGGTCCCATGTAATTCCGCACAAAACAGGTTTTACTGTACATAAATAATGGGGAGCAAACAAAATAAATTCGTTAATTTCACAACATTAATGCTTGGCATAATAGTTGTTTTTTATTATATATTATCGCTATGACGAATACTCGAATTTATTAGTTTAATTAGTTTTGACTCAGTCTTCCGATAAAAGCAGTACTAAATAAACACACATATTATTCTCCCCAATTAAATTGGTAAAATACTATCAGTAAAATATTAATACTATAAAATTTACAAGGATAGTGTATAATACCTAGGTACTTACTCGAAAATACGAATTAATGGAATACTGTTTCATAAACACTTATCGTCACATAATTAAAATAAACGCGACAGTTTTTACAATATTATTGAATTTATTCTTAATTTATAATTATATTTTCTTCGGCTAACAATATTTTGATGAAATATATTGTTGATACTATGGAAACGTGTTTGAGACTTTTTAGGGTAGGAGAAAACCGTAAAGTACTTACTATGATGATGTTTTTAACATAATAATTATTATATGTGACAATAAAAATATTTGAACATTAAACTAGTTACTTCGAAACAGTATTATTCATCATAATATTCATAATAGTAAAAAGGTTACGTGTTAACATAAGCAAAATATTTACGACGATATAATTTTATCTTTATCAAAATTCTTTAGTACCTATGGGTATTTTTATAATTATTACAATATTTGTTATTGTGTTAAAATTTATGTTTAATACTGTAAATCTATGATTGGAGTTCGTTTATCAGTATTATTGGAGTACAAACATGGTCGAAAATCATAACGCAAAGCCACCATACATTATATTGATATTTTGACCATTAAACGTTTTAACCGAGTATATTCTATATATTAAAACCACACATGGATATTCTATATTACAATGAACGTTTGAAAATGTTACCTATAATTTATTAGTAAATTATCACAATAACAATAGCAGTGTGTTACATTTTTTTATAAAACTATAAAATATTATTTTAAGAGCTTCGTATAATAATATATAATATTGTATTTAATTGAAAAAAAAATATGACAGAAAATGTAATTAAAGTCAACATCATAATAAATGGTAAATTTATTATTAGTTTGAAAATTTTTTTAAAAAATATTTGATAATGAATCACAACTATATAGGAATACGTGCATACAGTCCATATAGGTGACATAGTATTAAGGTGTATTGAAAAAGTAACAAAATAAAATATACTAGATGAAATGTTTTATTTTAAATTAATTAAAAAAAAAAATGTTTTAATATTAAAATAATTATAATATTATCTACGATCACTGGACAGTAATAAATTGAAGATTCTGATTATGAATAGAGACACATATTGTGATGAACTGATGATTTAAATAAAAATGGATGGTATTTATTTATTTTTTGGTTTATTTTGTGAATTTTTCGAAAATAATATCAATACTCTGTTTGTAAAAAATGGATTATAAGAATGGTAGAATGGCTATAACAAAGTACTTTGTCAATTTTGTTTGAATAATTTAAAAAGCTTTATAATATATAACGAGCATTTTAATGTGTTAGAAAAATACATTTATAAATATAAAAATTAATTATTTGAACTTTGTATTTAATCGAGTTGTAGATATAATAATATATGGATAACTTTAAGAGGGCTTGGATTTAGAGAAGAAGATAAAAATTTTAAAATTTGTGATCGTGATCAATATTAGTGTAAATACATTTGTAATCAATAATCAAACTATTTGATTAAATGTAATACTTTTTTCAATTCCTAATAAATAATAATAATTGTGTTTTTACGCAGCATATACCTACGCTTTTTCTACCTACAATTGTACACACTTCGTATTCAATACATTTCCTTATCATTTGAAATAATACAAATTACCCATAATTTTGAATTATTTTGTTACTACCTAAAATAGAACAAACTTTTTGAACTTTTTACTTTTTTCATATGACTATATAAAGTGTATTACAACCTAATTTTCCTTTATTATGTTGCACGCATTTTAATTTAATATTATTCGAAGAAAAGTTTTTTTTTGTAGGTATTTTCGACCAAATTTAAGCTCATACATTAATTAACTTTTTCCTGAAAACAAAAGATGGTGTAATTTCTTATATCGCAGACCTTTTTTTTTTACGGAACAAATGGCTCAAAAATTTTGATCTTTAATTGAAAAAATATAATTTTTATTAAAATTTATAAATTTTAAGAGGTTTAAGAAAACAACAAATAAAATGTTTAAATAATATGTAGTAAGCATTAATATGATCTAAGTTGTCGTATTATTAAATAAACTAAAAACACATACCTTTTTAAATTTTTTTGAATTATCCATAGAAATATGACAGCGGTAGCCAAGATTGTTAAATATGGCAATTTATTCTCCATTTCTAGCTTTAATGATAAAAGTTTTATAATTTCCATATTAACAGTTTGAAAATTTTTGGACGAATTAGTTGGACGTGTATTGCTGATGGCGTAATCATCGGACAGCCTTTAACTAAAATGTTGTGGAGTGTGCTATACCTATTCATGTATAGATTTCGTCATCCGCTTTGTTGGAGTTTATCATTTTTCGTACTGTAATCGTATATTACGCACTATAATAATATTATTATAGTTATAGTATATTATATTCCTACGGTAAGTAGTCGATGTGGTCAGTAAGTCTGTTCGTAGGTTTCTATAAACATAGGGTACTCGCCCTATATTATTTTCTTACAATTTTCACGGTCGTTTATTACGTCCCGCAGTGATTTGTTTTTTTCGCGTCCACGTTTTTTTAAAACGAAAAAGTTCTGTTGAGTAATAAAAAAACAGTATACAACGGATGTTGTTAGACTACGCGTAACTTTTTTTAAGTGAATACGCGCTATTTGTCACATTGCGGTTTGTGATTTTCGTCTCGCGGTAATCATCCAAACAACTGGACACTACGCAGTCGTTTGCTGTCTCTGTTAGTGCTCGTGCAACCGATGGCGTCAAAATTTATTATTGTACACGATTTAGAGTCACGCAATTTCCGAGACTGATTGTAAATAACATTAAAGAACTCATGGTAATCAATTACCATTTATTTGTATGTTATCTAATGGAGTATCTTGGTATTATTAGCTATTCAAATTTATGACAATTAACTTATCATTGAATAGATTAAGTTTTAATTTTATTTTAATGGTTTAATATTTAAATAATAAATAAATTACATCGCGAAAACAAAATAGTTAGACGTATCATGAATGTAAGCTAATTAACTTAAGAGCTAAGATGCTAATATGAAATATTAAGTTTAAAACAAGAAATGAGAGGAGATATAAGTATCAAAAAAGACGAGACAAAACTACGCGTATTAGGTAGGTACCTACTAGTTATAAAAACTATCAATATTTATAAAGATATTTATTATTAAATTATAAAATTAATTTAGTAGTTAGCACAATGATTAAGACCACAGACAATAACATATAGAGAGCTGACCTTGTATTATGATGTATGACTTATGACTTATGAGTAAAGCAAAGTGCCATATTCCTACAGTCAAATTTTTACAAAATACTATTAGTTGATAACAGGCGTTTCTATTGATCCTTAAAATTAATTAATTTTTTATAATTTTTACTTTTTTTAAAAGAAGTTTAATTCAACAGTTTATAAAAACGTCGTTTGATCAAAATAGAACAAACAATCTTCAACACTGAAATGAGTTTAAAATATTTGCATCATTATGGTGACAAGTTATATTCCACTTTGGAAACTATAATTTATAAAACCCATTATGCTGTATTAAAAAATTATCTGATGAAGAATCGACACTATGAAAAAGACAATATTATACGCTCCGTTGTATATACCGTTACGTAAAATCAGAAAAAAAATTATCAATAAATGAAACTATACTGATGCCAAAAGGCGTTACGTCTTATATAATAATTAGTTCCATATCTTCTAAAAAGTTTTCTGTCATTAGTTTTACATTTATGTGAATATATAATTAAGAGTAATAGTTTGTAATTTGAATTGTATTTTTTATTTTTATAGCTATTATTGGTTTTATCATCTTACATTTTGTAACTATTTTTAAGATTTTAAGTCTTTTTTAGCGAAAAATAAAAAAGTTCTATTTTGTATATTTATATAATTTTTATGTGCATATTTAAAAATATTTGTTGTATAAAAATTTGGGACCTAATCATCATTAAATTTCAAATTTAAACAGCTCTACTGATTATGATGGCCAGTTTTTCTAGTTTTATAACATGAAATTAAAAATCAACTATTTTAAGTTATTTTTATGTATTTTTGGTTATACATATGTACGTTATAGTCTATATTATATGTATTTTTAATAATTTACTTTTAATTTGCAGGATATGTAATATAAAAAATGAGTACCAAAAAATGATTGATGTTTATCTAAAATTATATTATGGATAATTAATAACAATCTATGTTCATTAAAAATGTATTAGTAATTTTTTATAAAAACCATATTATTTTATAAATTAATGTTGAAGTCATCCATCTTTATACCAACCAAAATGAATCTTGAATTTGTCTATAACTTCCTTAATACTAATATTTCAGAGGAAATGTTTTGAAATACAATTTATTTATATTGATTTCTTTGAAAAAAAATCCTACAAAAGAATTGAATGGGCTCTTTTCACGATTCATAACATATTTTTATAAAATTACTAGCTGACCCGGCAAACGTTATTTTACCATACAAATTATATTTAATGAATATTTTGATATTCAAATAAAAAATAATTAAATTATTGTAAGTGAGAGGGAATGTTGTATACTGGTATATGACTGAGATGAATGGAGCACTGTGAATGATAACGGCCCATAAAAATAACAAAACACCAAATATCCTCACCACCCATAAAGTAAATTTGTAAAAATGTATGTGGTTCGTTTGGCATTGGTAGCAATGAGCCCACTCTATGATAAACTTGGCCTTTGATTTTGAATGTTGAATTAAATTGTTGACCATTTGCAGCATTATTTTTAACTATTTCTGTTGCTCCGAACGATGCCATTTGGAAACATGAATTGAATGTTCGAATTAACTTCAGTAACAGGTTAGAATCTGGATCCGTACCGATAAGTAACCCGTTCAATGGTTCAGGTGGTGTTTCAATTTCCGGTAGTTGCACTTTTCCTAACGCGCAACACATACCGGCTGGCTCATTTTTGAACTTAAGCGCATTACAATGCGGACATTCCTTGTCCATAGCACCAATCACTACTTTCGAATGAACGTAATATTTAATATCGGGCCCATACTCGAATGCTAGACGAAGAAATGATATGGATGTAAATGCTCTATGTACTTGTTGGCGTTGTCGGTCATTTGCTCTGCGTATGTCAACTACGAATTGATGCGCTTCTAATCGTTTTTTTTAATTTTGTTCAGCTTGTGCCTCACGCAATCGCACCATGTTCACACGTACATTTTCATTATTCGGTTATGCTCTTCTATCTCGCATGATTGTACTTTTGGTTGTTCGACGGGCCAAATCAGACCCCTTGCGTCTTGCTGGCATTATACAAAATACACAAATCGATACAATTACAGTTCATATATGTGATTATTAACCTTTCTTATAAATGAGAGAGAAAGCTGATTGTGTTGGATTGACCCACTCTACGGTCGAGTCGTTTCTGATGAATTCGTTAAATGCGACAAACACGCGGTTGTTTAATATTATGAAAAGAGATGGAAACGTATTCTACGTAAATATACAATTTATGGTTCCCTGGCAATAACTGTTGTATATTATTTTGTTTATTATTTTTATATTTTATTTTATTTTTTTTTAATTTTCCATCGCCGTTATCCAACAGTTGTTATAAATATTTGTGGTGAGCCACCCTTTACACCTAGGGGTATGAAAAATAGTTTACATCACTCTCTGCCTCCTACTTAATATCCAAAAAAGATTTCATGAAAATCGGTCCAGCCGTTTCGGAGGAGTTTGGTAACAAAGTTTGTGACACAAGATTTTTATATATTAGAAGACAAAAATAACCATTTATTTTGTTAATAATAAACCAAACAAATTTTTAGTTACGTACTTATGCAGTATTTAGAAAAACGTGTACCACATTAACATCGATTTTATTAATTAACTAATCATGTTACTAGATTGTTTAATATAAAACCATTATTCATAGTACCTATAGAATAAGTGTAATCGTTATTCTTTGTACATATATTTTTACACCAAAAAAGGAAAAAGTATGTCCTATTTATTTTAAAAGTAGACGTTTAACATATTAAATCAAAGATGGAATTTCAATTAAAAACTTAGAGTGATGATACTTTTCTGTTAGTCTTGTAATCACGCTGATCAATTTCATCGTTCAGTTTTCACATATTTAGTAATACTTATATTTATATTGTTCATTTTATAATACGAAATAATTAACTACGGGTGGCATACATTGTGAGAAAGCTAATTAAAAACACCGGGGGTGCTAAGCACATCCAAAGTCTCCCCTTAAATCATATTTTCGGATGAAACATTAAATTCAAACAAATCGGCTTTATTAAAGAATACGCTTTAGAATATGATTTAAACAGTTTAATATTTTTTCTATCTAGAATTTAAATTTCAGACCATATAAACTGTGATCCAAGAACTTTGATATGATTAAAATAAATAAGGGCCACGTTTATGAGCCAACTGAGGGCTCATAATCCATACCTCCATGTTTTAAAGTAATTATGGTCATTTAACTAAATTCTATCAAATAAGTATTATACCTGTAATGTAATAAACTTTCGTACCATTCTGTAGTTTATTTTAAAAGTTAGTAGATACCTATCGTTAAAACTACAGTAATACATCGTTAACCCGACATCCGCCAGTCTAACAACCCATAGGTACTCTAAAGCAGAGATCACCAAATGGCGGCCCGTGTGCGACATACGGCTTGCAAACAAATTTTATCTGGCCCGTAGACAGAGAATAAATAAATAACATACATTACGACAACATTATATAATATTTTATTGTATTTATAATTAATTTTTATTTTAAATTGTTTTAAATGTTTATAATATTAATTATGTTCTTAATGTTTATAAGCAATAGCAAATAAAAAATAAAAAATAATGTTCTCATCAAATCAAATTTTAATTTTTAAAATAATACCTATTATATGTTAAATATATGTATTTAAAATTTTGATGGCCCGCGAAATATTTTCATATTTCTAATGTTGCCCTTCAAAAATATTAATTGGTGACCCTTGCTCAATAATAATCCGACTAAGAATACTAAAATTATCTTTCTCATTTTCGGAAAGTGCCAATTATAAATATGACTTTATTAATATAAATATCTGATATGATTTATAGAAGCCTATAAAATACGTCATATGTTTAAAATTTTTAACCATTTAAAAATGTCAAATATTTTTTTATTAAACTTAGTTATTAAATTTAGGCCTGAATGACACAAGAACTGTTTTTGGTAAAACTACCTCTTAATAATCCAAATAATTTCTAACCGATAACTATTGGTTTTATATATAATTGACTAGAAAGGTCATATTGTTTTTTATGTTTTTTTTCGAATACTGGCATAAAAATAACAGGTTAAAAAATGTTGTTATTTTTGTTTTTCCTGATCATAAAGAATAGTATTAACATTTTTACTTTTTATCACCAAAGTACCAAAAAAAAAAGATTTTATAATAATATTTAAGCCATGCAAGTAGTTGATAAAATAATAATTATTCAATATTAATTAAAATAGCGAGGGAACAATATTCCTTCCTATCTTCGGCCACTCTTGGGTGTTATTGGATAGAAGCTAGGGAGCAGAATATTTTATATTGACCAAAATCGTAACAACAATATGTTCGTTTTTTTATGTCTTAAAACTCATTTATTGGAAATAACTTGTAGGTATAAGTCATAACGTTAAATAATAGCTTATTAGAAATATCAAATATAATACCATAACTTGTTTGAAAAAAATAATGCGATGATAATCTTGTAATCATAAAAAGTTAATGAAATAATATCATTAGGTTTTTTTTGTAACCCAAAATATAGAAAACTTTGATTATTTGTAAGCATGATATGATACAGCATAAAAACCATGAAATAAATGTAGGAACTAATTAGAGGGAAAAAATATTTTCATGTCATAAACGTACTGCATTATTTTCTATTTTAGAAGATTTGAAGATTTCTACTTTGGCATATCTGTGTGTGTGTGTGTGTGTGTGTGTGTGTGGGGGGGGGGGGTAATATGAGACTTTCGATTTCTCTCGCTTTCCTTACAATCACATTACCGATTATCATGCTTATCTCTGTCTATACAAATTATGTTTAGACAACTTCACGGATGACACGCACCTCGGGAATTCTGCAGAATTCCGATTGGTCTCCATCGAAGTGATAACCGCTCATTGGGGGGTACACTGCTATAGTGCTAAGTCGCCCCTTGTGTTGTGTGCCTCTTATCGTATTGGCCGGTCCGCTAGTACGGATACTAAACAAACTATTAACCGAGAAATTTTAAGAATTTTCAAGAGCTCAACTTTTGGACGCGACACGATACAGCACGACCGGACGTGGCAGCTGTGAACCCGGCTTTATTTTTAAATACGTACTATTAGGTGCTCTATGGACGCGCACGCGCGGGCTGGTTTTTATTTTTAATAACAATATATACTACGCCGCGTAAGCATAATAATAATAATAATAATATTGTCGACTACGCGTTGGCATTAATTCTGTTGGTGGCGAGAAAACGAACAAGTGCCACGACGTGGTCCGGGCTACGGAAAGTCGCGAAGAACGGGAAAAAATAATATTTGTAATCCTATACCGCCGCCGTCGTCTGCAGAGCAATAGCTGACTTGTCGTCGTCGGAGCCGGCGCAGCCAACACGACCGGACGAACGCGGCGGCAGCGGGTCTGCGATTCTATTTTTAACGTGCCGGAGCGAGACGCAGTCGCACCGCAGCCGGAACCGCAGCGCGCCAGTATCGACGCGCGATCCGCTGGCCGCGAAACGATCCGCCAAACGCGAAACGATCCGTCCAACGTGAAACGATCCGCCCGGACGCGTAACAACGATCCTCCAACGCGGCGCCTCTACTGGAGCAGTCAAGAGACCAACGACGGCGATTTATTTGACGACGACACGATAACATTGTTGATATTGCACCGTCGGAATAGATCGTAAGACCGTCGCGGCAACCGGACGGGGAACGACCCGCCGCGCACCCATCTATTGCACCATCCGCCCAAGACCGCACGCCATGGGTCGACATGAGTGACCTCGCCGACACCATCGACGATCTCATATGTAGTTTCGAAAGCGATGGTAGCAAGACGATGGACACGTTGATCATGTACCTGTTCTGCTGGGCGCTCGTCGGTTTCGCCGCGCTGGCCGTTGGCAAATTCGCCTACGGCCGGGTCGCCCAGTATGCCGGCCGCAAATCGACCGCCGCCAAAACGGCCGCCACGGAACCGGAAGCGGCGACCGCTGGTGACCGGAAACCGTCGCAGCTGCACCACCACCGGGTCGTGCCGCCCACGCCGCCGGTGGCCCGCAAGCGGTTGGGCTCCAAGACGGGCCGCACGTCTGCGGCCGTGGCTAGCGTTGCGGCCGGTCTGTCCGCCGTGCCGGCCGCCGCGGCCGCCAGCAAGGCGTTTTCGTCAGAACAGCAGCAGGCGCACCACCACTATCCGCAGCACCAACGCCGAACGCCGCCCGCAGCCACCGGAAACGATCAGGACGCTGTCCGCTGGACGAACGACGTATTCAAATGGCTGTATGATGTGGCCGCGTCCGGCGGTGGCGAATCGTCGGCTGTCGACTATCTGCTCGGCGAGTGGACGTCCGCTCTCAATGAGTACACAAAAAAATCGTTCGCCGAAGTGAGTGTCCATTTTATAATATCGTAATGATACAATAAAATAATTTATTAATATTATAACGTCATCGACGACACGAAAATTCCGATCTTTCAGTATGCGCGCAAAAAACGTCGAGAAAAAAATTGTCGACGATTTACGAAAACAAATTTTAAAGCTATATTAGTTAATTTTATTTTGAAAACAATTAAGTAGAAATTCAATATTTTCAAAAATATCGTTTAAATTGTTAATGTCTTGCCACATTTTAGGTTTTTTGAATGATATTTAATGTATAATATATAAGTAGATTTATAGTATGTAGAACATGTAGAAGGTTTAAGTCTACGATGAATATAGGCAATGACATATTAGAAATGTTATCAAAATATTATCATGATAATTGATAGCTAAACTTTCTTCGAATTAGATAGGCTCTAAAATGTCAAAATTGTACATTTGTCATACATATGAGATTTATTCGAATGAATGATATTATAACAATATTATTATCGATCGGTAAAAAGTACAAATGACAAATCGAATTATACTGTTTTTTTCCAAAACCAAAAGTATGTTTATATTACCATTTATGTATAGCTATGGTTAGAGCTATTTATAAAATCATTTAAGTTTAAAATTGGGATTGTCACGAATAAATTGTATGTACCGCCTTTATTATTGCTTATATTATGTTATCTGAATAGGCTTATATAATACATTTGTTCAAAATTCCATCTTTGATAATATTATTGTTATTGTAATAGTAATATTAAAATTTTATGAAATTAAACAAAACACTCATCTTTATTTTTTATCGTCTTTAATGAGAAAAATAATATTTAAAATTAAAACACCTGTAGAAAATATTTGTAAGCATACTAACTATTACTGAAAAATAGATTTTAGATCGTGTTATCTGTATGGAAATAAATTAATTTAATAACTGATAAGCAATACTAATGTTGTTTATTTGTAGAATTCGAATTTTATAACGTTAAAAAATACTCAAATATGCACTAGTATATGTCATAAGTAATAAGTGAAAAAAATATTAAAAAAGTTTATCGTTTTCAAATTATTATTTTTTTTTATTTTACAAATTAATTATAAAATTAATTTAAAAAATGGTTTTTACATTATTTGATATATACTTACATTAAAACACATATGATTTCGCCAAATAAAAATTATATTACAGTAATTTTCGATAATTAATTTCTTATTTTTCGTAATGTTGAATCTAGACTCATCTGTAAAAACAAAAAAAAGGTACAATCATTGTAAAGCTAAGTAAACCGATAAAATAATTTTTTAAGCATAAAAATATTATTTTCTACTATTGGTATTTAGGAGACATTCATGAAAAAAAGTTGCGACCAATTTTTTTCAGTCGTTCAATGATTAAAATTGTAAAATTAATTATAACTAACTCAAAAATGTACAAAAGTTGGTGAGTAAGCGTAAAAAGTCAAAATATGTCCTTTAAACCATAAATTGGTTTAAAACGTATGAAATAATATTATACTTACATTCTGTATGTCATGAAAAAAATGTATAACTTACTTGGTTATTTTATGAAACATTCTACAGTATATGTATTTAGTATAAAATACGAGCCCTGCTTAATAAAGTTATAATTTCACATAGTAACGACTTTCTTATTGACTTATATAGAAGGCTAAAAGCAAAAGTTACAATCATTACTTTTCTCCTAAATCAAAGTAAAAAATACGTCTTTTGACTAAAATAATATTATTATTATTATTTTTAATATAGATTTTAGTATTCAACAGCAATGATTGTTATAACTATAGTTGGTTTTTACTGTAAAAGAGGGTAATATTTTTTTTGGCAAGAATTTGTCACTAAAACTCCGGATGGTTGTGTATCCGGGAGCTAGCAACACCGGCCGATGCTTGACCTTAGAACACGTTAGTGGCTGAGATCAACCCCCGTGGCATACGCCAGGCCACCGTAATATTATTATTTTAAACATTATTATAATTCACATCAAGCTTATAATATACAATAATATTGTTATATATAGGTACCAAAAACATTAAATCCGCCTGTGCGATAATTTTACTTATTTTTATTTTATTTGATCGATGAATCAAAAATGTTTTAAAAGTGCCATTTGCATTTTAAATAGGTGTAAGTATTTAT
This sequence comes from Melanaphis sacchari, assembly GCF_002803265.2. Classification (NCBI taxonomy): domain Eukaryota; kingdom Metazoa; phylum Arthropoda; class Insecta; order Hemiptera; family Aphididae; genus Melanaphis; species Melanaphis sacchari. The sequence goes on from NW_020271625.1 coordinate 410,022, forward strand.
TATGTTATCGTAGTATTAAGGTGATTTATTAATTCAAGTAATGTATTTACCTAATCAATAAGCGTTTGATGAAAATTAAATTTTTTTCATTTTGGCGATCATCACTGAAACCGACTGGTGCGGATAAATAGGATTTATCTTTCACTTTGTTTTGTTTGTCCGAAATCACTGCACTTGTGCAGTGGTTTTTATGGAATAACGCCGGTTTATTTCGTTTCGGGTGTAACCAAACACTTCAGGCACACCCGTCTATACGTACCGAGTGCGATTTTGAAGAAGCTACGTTCTTTTTGTGTACGTCATAATAATATGATCATTGTTTTAACGCTATACGGATAAAATAACAAAGACATTTTATTATTTATTAGTTTTATATTATTATATTATTTATATTATTATGTACTTATATTGCGATATATTATCCATGTATAATTTATAGTAATATTGTGTTATGCTAGATCATCCGTATATTCCAAATCCTTTGAATAAACGTACAAAGTTTTGGTGTAATAAGGTTTTAGACGAAAATTGATGTAAATGTTTTTTTTTTTCATTATTATTTCACATTATATATTACAATCTGTTCCCTAGGGTACAATAAGAGTATTTGCTACTGAATAAAGAATATGAAAAAAATATGAAGGAAGAAGCCACTCAGTGATGACACTATCTGTTGATTATTTATTGATTATTTTTTTTAGAATTAACTATCAGATCTCTGTACTATTTTTTTTTTAGTCATCTTGGGGTATCATCAGATATTGAAAGAAAGGATAGGCTAGTAATAAGGGGATTTAGATGTGAGTAGAGTCTGGCATGTTATCTTTTAAAGTAAGTAATGGCTTCTTCATGGATGGTTTTAATTTTTAAATTCATATGGTGAGATAGATTAATTATGTAATATGGGGCATTAGTTATGATTCGTAGGCTTTTATTTTGTAAAGTTTGGATTTTAAAATGTAAAAATTAAAATTGATAAGCATGTCATAAATTGAAAAAAAACCAAATAGTATTTCATACATATAACATCCAAATAAGATTGTAATTCACTACATAAAAAAATATTTTTTGTTGTGTACCATGTTCATTGCTTTGATATATTACCAGTTTTTTAATATTAAGTTCTTTATTCTTCACCTTTATAGACAAATTAAATTTGTTTTCATTTAAACTTTTTATGTGTTTTGAATAATCACAAGATAGTATTATATTTATTAATAAACAATTAATAATATTTATTTAAAAAAAAAATAACTAACTATTATGTAACTTGGTTTAACTCTTTAACTGCCTTGCTAATTGCCCAGTTTTCAACTCCATATAACATTATGAAACCAAAGACATAACATTATTAATTATTATTTATTACATAATTTGATGTTATATTAATATTTTATAGGAACCACGCACTCCTATTGTAGACTAGACACTGGACTGTACGTACTCCGATAGACTTCTATTTTGTTTTTATTTAGTAGTTTAGAGTGTGAGTGTTTGGAAATTCAATGCGGTTCATGTATGAGGTAACACGATCGACACGACAGGACGTGCCAAACAGCGTAAAATATATAATAATAATAATAATTGATGTATAATAATATTATGTTTGATATAGGTTTGGGCAGTGTATAAACAACAGACTGCGCGAGGTCCAAACGAATTGCGTACACCGTACGGCGTGATAATTTCGTATTAGATTTAAATATATTCACGACTTGTAGCTGCACGTTAATTGTGCAAAGCAGTGTACATGATAATGTAACATATAATACTGCAATAAAGTGTTTGTACTGCCATAAATTAGTAATAATTCCGTTTATATTATTTTAGTAATTACTGGACGAGATAATCCGTTAGTCATTCATTTAGCAAGATCCGTTTTTTTAAAATATGTATAGAACTAAGCCAGAGGATATTGTAGTATATCGTATTATACCTTCCTGAATTTTGAACGTAGCTGACGGAGAGCTGTGATTACTCATCCTATTATGTCTGAGGTCTTATATGAGATAAAAAAAAATAAATATAGTAATTATTAACCAAGGTTCAACTTTTTAACTTGTAAAAGTTTCAAGTTGAATAAAAAAAGTAACTTGACTTATTTATTTGTGTAACTGAATATTATTAGTTTTATTTAATAAATTATTATGTGATTAAATATGAATTAATACAATTATATTTATTTTGATCGTAGGTTAGTTTCTTACCGTTTCTTACCACAATCAACTACCTAATGCAACATACCTACAATTAGTTATTGTATTAAATAGAAAATACTTCATATAATAGCAAGAATTAAAAAGAAATAATGGTTTTGCTATTGTGTGTTTTTTTTTTTTTTTTTTGAAAAATTATTTTAAATCAGTTAAAGCTTTCAAAAGCCTTCACATATAATTTAAGAGTAGGTTGAAGTATATAGTAGCTTTCATAAATTACAGAAGTGGGAAGGACATAAATGAACATAACGATTTTTTTCTCCAGACACTTACTTGTTAGTAGCTCCATGGTACTAAGTTTTTATTCTTTATGAATCGTATTAAAAAAAAAATTAATTATAGAGTGTAAAAAAGTTAATTAGAATTTATTATTTCATAAATAAAAAACTAATATTGTTTATCATCTATGTCTAGGGAAGAATATTTATGATGCCTACGTGAAAGAATTATTTCTGTGGCTCACAAGCAAAGCAGTTTTGCGTACCGTGGAATTTGTGCAATTTCCACCTATAACAATATAAACATTTTCTCTATAATAACAACAGTGTCTATATGCCAAAATTTAATGTTTTATAAAAATAAAGCAGATTTTTGACAATACAATTAATGATAAGCAAAGTAGAGCAAGTTAATGGGAAAAATAACGTGTTAATAAGTTAATTATGCATTAAGAACATCAAAGTATAAGTTAATATACTTTAATAATTAACAAAAATGTATTTAACTAACTTTTAAAACTGAAAATTAATTCGGAAAATATTAATACATTTAAAATATCTCACTATTGTGGGAATTATTTTCTTCTTTGAAATATTTGTTAGGTTATGGAATACAAGCTGATTTTTTTAAGCCTGATAAATGTACTCATTTTCTGGTTTTAGAAATATTTTTCTTACATTTTCTGAAATTATAATATTTTTTCAAGTTCTTAACTACTTGTTCGAATATATATTATCATATAAAAAATATCAGAAAAATAAATTGTATTAATAAATAAAATGGTAAATGTAAACAATTAGGTAAAGCAATAGGTAATATTATAAAAAGATAATTTATTTTCAAAAATATGTGGTTTTGTAGTGACTTAAAATTACGCTAAAAATATTTATGAAATCTTTAATACTTTTTAAAACGATTTTAATAAAACTTTTAAAAAAAACAAGGATTTTATATATATAGAATTGCATTTGTTAATTTTAATTTTTTGAAAGGTTATTTTTCTTATTCTCAAATTTAATAATAGTTACTGCGTGCTTGGGTACCAGTTGGTAAAAAGACTATTAATTTTTAGCTTACAGTGGTGAATTTTCGGAAATACCTTGTTAACAAACATTACAAGGAGTCTGATAAAATAGTCATTAATGATTAGAATACCTTTTTTGATTTTTAACAAATATTTTTAGATAAATTACCTCAATTGTAATTCAATTATATAACATTAAACTACAAATAAAGTTGGTAGGTACCTATTTAAAAATTTTAAAATCAAAATAGTAACTATAATATAGCTTTATTTTCAGTAATATTCATATCGAAAGGAAACTTTTAGAAAAAATGATTTGCAAAAATAAATAACAAAACGAAAATATATTACTTGGTTGTCAAGTGTCTTTCTTGTTTTCTATTCTCGTAAATTATCATTGTCATATTTTGTTACACTTACAATTGTAGACAAAAAAACGAAAATATTAATAGTGAAACAATAACCACGAAGTAGAAGGAGCGAAAACTAAAAAAGCGAATGTAATAATAGTGAAATATAATCACAGAAAAATCCAAAGAAAATATAATATACAGGCATACAGTGGATAAATGAAAAATATGAAATACACCTGTGATCAAAATATGAATTTACAATTTTATTATACATAGTTGAATACACAATTTATTAGGAAATGAATATGCGTGAAAAAAGAAAATTGACATTAAAGTTTGTATGCAAATTTAGTCTGAAATATATATTATATTTATATAAGTACATTAAAAAATAAACAAATTAAAATTAAATTTGACATTTATGATTAAGTTTAGTTTAGGGTATTTAGTAAATAGCACTACGCTTAATACATTAAAATCAGAACACGACTTCAACTTTACAAAATAATATTATGTATGAATATAATAATATATACAATAATATAAAATAATCGAATATTTTAAGCAATATAAATCATAATTGATGACATTGAATCCTTTTAGAAACAAAATGCTTATCATAATTATAATAATATTTTGGTAGTTTTAAAATAAAATTAGTCAAAAAATAATTTTGACGGAGTTTACGTTTATTTTATAGGGCAAAAATTAATACCAGTAGAATTTATAAATTTTTAATAATAGAAAAGCTCTATTGGTGGAATTTACAACTATTCATTAAAAATATCGAAGTCATTAATAATAAAATAATATGATAAACCGATATCATAAATTGTACGGTAAAACACGGTCTATACTAATAAAAATAAAAATAAGGACAATAGTATGTTAGAGTGTGAAAGAACTTAAGAATATGAGACTTTTTGGAGGGATTTGAGGTTTGTCTTTTGGGTACTTTGTTCTCTTTTTTAACGTTAAATAGTGAATTATATATATGTATTCTGTGAGGACAACATTTTTGAAAGAAGTGTGAACAATGTGAAGAATTGCATGGCTTAAATAATTTAATCAAAGAAGATCTCCATATATATGGCCATCTCGTAAACTATGTAATGTATTAATTAAAAACACATTAATGAGTTACCAAAAATTATACTTTTAAAATAATATACTGAAAATAAAAAATAATAAAAATATTAAAATTAATTATTATGACTCTAGTCATAAATCAACTAACTATTATAACTAATATTATAATAAATTACTTTAACAGCAATATCAAAAAAATATATTTCTTAGTAATATATTAACATAAGATACAGACCGTTTTCGCTCAGAATCGTTTTTCCTGCTATACAATGATTTATTGTTGAATTCAGATTCAACACAAATTACGGTGACTTGCTCTATAATAATGAATTACACTTGACATTTACTAGGGCACCTACATAATACTTTTTATTTTGGGTTTCATTCTTCTTCGCGATGATTACTTCGCATTCGACTATAGTATTAATTTATGTCAATATGTTGATACGCGCACGATGTGTAGTAACTAATTATTACTATTTAAAAAATTAATGTGTAGAATAATATAAATTATCGTTTTCCCGTTCTGTTTTCAATACGAGTTGGTAGTTTAAAAAAGACAAAAAGAAACAAAAATGTAGGAGTAAGTTCAGTTTACAAACTTAATGTCTATATTTTCGCCGTTACACCCGCCATATTTTCAATATATATTCGGGCATTAAAAACATTATATTTATATTATATCATGTTGAAGTGAACCATAATAATGTAGTCGTATTCACCCGGAATAATACCAACCGAAGCGATTGCAATGTTCAACTATATCTATAATAATATAGTCACTTAAAACTTCGTAATCTGCTAGGATTGTGACATTTGATATGAGTTTAATCGGTTTAATTTGGAAACGAACGCACAATGCATTGAAACGTTAATCGCATACTCTCGAGGTATTTGTGTGCAATTGTGTGTATTATATTAATAATAATAATGTTAACAATGATAATAATGATAACGACATACAAAACGATTTCTCTTGAGTGTACGTAATATTATAATATTGTATATTGCATCGTGTGTCAAAGTTTTGTTTGGTGTGGTATTCTTATGAGTATGTGTGTAGGATAGAAACAAACAATGACGATTTGATGACGACAACGACGGATTATACAATCAAACAGAAACTAGTTTTGCGAGTTTAAGTCATATAATTACATTAATATGATATTGTACTATTGAACGTTCTGTTGTTCTTATGTACCATTGTAGACGCTTAACAATATACCATGGGAGTTGGTGGTCAAGCGTATAATATTATTATGTATGAGTAGCATATTATAAATTGCGCTTCTCGTGTCCTGGTGGTATTTGTTTCTCGCGCAGTGGAGTGCTCAAGGTGGAGAGGTTCGTTGGATTTGAACTTTCCCTCTCCTTATTAATCGGTAACTAATGAGTAAAATTTACAATATCATGTCATTTTCCTATTTCAAGGAAAATAATGTTAACAATTAATTATTTGAGACAGGTAGGATTTTATAAGAAAAGCGATTGGTTTTTTATTCTTAAATATATGGACTGATTAAAATTATTTTCTTCCCCTTAAACAACTGAAATTACAGATAACCTTAAGTTTAATCTGGGTCCTGACGTATCATATCATATACGTGAATTGGGTCTAAGTTTATTTATTTTAGGAAAACCCAAATTTGGTTAGTTCTGTCTATTTTCAATAATCAAGAAGTAATCTATATAATATCACGTAAAGGTTACCTAGGAAATCTAAAAGAAATTTTGTTTTTTGTTACTTTATTTTGATGTATGCAATTATTAAAATTTTATGATTTTATTATTTTTTTTTTCAAACAATTTATTTTATTACACTTAGCTTGATTTATTTTTATTTTTTTATTTTCATTATAATAATAAAGTTTAAATTAGGGAAAAAATGAAACTTAATCTGATCGATTCTCAACTAGTAAATCAAAGCATGTTTTCCTGCTATGTGTTCTTATCAACAATATTAAGATAAAATAACACTGTAGTAGAGTTTAATTTAAGTGATAAAATATTTCTGGACCTAACTTAAGTTTTTCTGAAATAACTCCGCCACTTTGGCACCTTTCAAATATAAAACAAAATATTTTATTGAGCCATAACTTCCACCATTGAATATTTCTGAGCACATTGGTATCTATGTTTAAATGATATTATAACAATGTGTTCTTTGCGATACTGAAAAGAAAACTTATTCGAAAATTCTCCAACCATAAACATCAACAAATGAACAAAAAATTAAAAAAACAAGTAACTAAATTAAATTAATTAACGATTACTTTTATCATCTATACGTGATTCATTGCGATAGGAGTGAGTTGAGCTCAAATAATTTTTTACAAATTTTTAGGTAAATTAAATAAAATTAATTTTGTAATATTATTTAGTATCTATTAAAATTTTGTTTTGTATTTCATTGTGATCTTAAGATTAGCCGAAATACAACCATTAATTTTAATTAGTTTCAACTCCTTTTTTTTTATAGTGAATTATAAATATAATGTTTTTATAAAATTAACAAAATAGATTTCTGATTCTGATACTGATGAGAGTTTTAAACATTGAATACATATTAGTATTGATCTTAGAATATTTTAATACATTTTAAAATCAATGATCTCATTAAGAAACCATGTTTATAAACTTCTCATTAGTTTTTATCACTGAAAAACTTAGGGTATAATATTACAGCGAATGTTGTTTAAATCAAAAATTGATTTTAAAAATAAAGTGTATTTGATTCTGATTATTTTATGATGTAACATATTAAATTAGTTGATAATGGATATTAAATGACTACAAATAAATTTCATTTCTATTTATCTCGCACAAATTTTTTTAGTTGATGAAACAAACGTTAAAAACGCGTGACAAGCTCAAAGACGATATAAAATTTCGTTTGGTATGAGAATTTTGCAAAATATACAATTTGAGTTTTTATTTTTACATTTAATATTTTTAGATAATATTCTAAAAATATTTGAATATACCCAGATTTTGAAAATAAATAAAACATTTCAAAACAATTTTCACCATAGTCAGTTTGCTTATAACTACTGACCACATTTATTTCAGAAACGCCTTGTAAACATACAATCCTATTATGCATACTTGTTAAGTATTTTTTTTTATTCTTTTGTTCCTTAAGTTTATTTTTACACTAAATAGAATATCTAATTATTGTAAAAGAAATATATATATAATCCCATACATAGTCCATTTACAAAGAGCTTTCATAAGCAAGTTAGTAAAAAAAAAAGTATTTACGACAAGTCATATGTGCACGTGATATATTTCCTGAAAATTTAATGAAAATAACATGTAACACCATAGGCATTATCAAAACCAAACAAATAATAATATTTAGAATTAATATTACATATTCTATTATTTAAAATGCCCACAAGCTAAAATATTACTTTAAGTTTTTAATTCGAATAATATATAATCAGTTTATATTAAATTTATAATAAATGAATAGTATTTATTTTCACAATAGATAATTTTATATTATTTTAATCATTAACTTTAAATTTGTTTAATTTACATTATGAAAAATAAAAAATAAAATACTTAAACGTAATATATATTCACCTGTTTAATACTTTTTTTGGTTCAAAAGTTATTTAATATTTTATTCTTAAGAAGTGTTAGAAAATAATAACTTATAAGACTAAATAATACTGATTAATTATATTTTCATTTTTTTCACATACTTTCAGCTACTATTATTATATTTATAAAATTGTCTAAAATATTTTAGAAATTTAAGAGACTGAATTATATTATGAATTGTATAAATTTAAATTTGATTATTATTAGCAGTTATAAAATATTTGTTAGATTAAATTTTCATTTAGTACTTACAATGTCAATGGCTTTTTTATTTATTTTTTTATATTAGTATGATAATAAAATATTTACAGTTATTATAGTCAGCTTGAATTCATTTTCCAATGCGGTAGCTGAAAGTTTAATTTCTGGTGTTTATTAATCAAGTTTTAAAAACTGCGCCCGTGCTGTTTTTAAAATATAGCTGTACCTACTTATGTAATTAGACTTTTTAGAAAATTAAATATGTTAAATTTAAGTATGGAATCAAATAATTGTTACTATTGAATAGAATAATCAAGTTCGATATAATTTTTGATTTGTCTAGATAAAAACTAGATTGTCCTTCCTAGATATTATATATAATTATATGTATTAATCAACTAAATTTAGTTATTGTATAACGCCGATCATATCACAAGTCGTTATAAAAATGTATAAATTAATATATAAATACCCATATTTTGTTATTAAAATAAATTAGTAAAATCTAAATTAAAAGATTGAGTTTAAAACCACACGAGTACAGCCATTTAATTATTACCATTTTATAATCTGAAAACATAGCTGGTAAAAGTCTAAAGTTTTTGAAAATTATCATCACATACGTATTAGAATACCTATGTTTACTGCAAGAGAATCAAAAAGGAGGTTTTCTGATTAAAGAGAATGTTAAATAAATAAATATTTTTAAATTAAATTTTTAAAAGAAACATTTTTACATTCCTAATACATTGTACCAAGAATAATTATCAGTATAAGCGATGTTGTCTTTTGAATGAGACGTTGCTATGAATATAACTGATTTCAATAATAAAGTCATAGAATAGTATTTTAATATTCTAAAGAAAGAGGATTTTGACTTTATATATAAAAATTTTTGATTTTTTTGTAACAAATTGTAACAAAATGGTAATAAAATAAATCTTATCTCTCTATTCCTTTCTAAATAATTTAAGCTCACGACGCCGAAGCGTATCTCAAATTTGGCCAGCTATAAAATAAAAAGGTTGGAGACCTTTGGGTTAAATGACTACCATCGAATGTTTAATAAAATATTTTTACCACGTTGCTATTAAGACTTTTCAATTTACTTTCATTATTAATTTTATTAAACAGTCTATTCTATATAATATCTGTTCGTTAACCTCAACCCACGACGCGCGAGTATGTGACCAAATGACGTTTTATGACCATACTTAGACCTCGTAAACCGTCCAACTGTCATGATATAATAAATAAAGCTACGGATTTTTCGTTTTATACGTATATAATATTATACTACACACCATATGGATAGTAAAAATACTTAAACAGCTTTTGCACGAACTTTATTAAAACAAAACGTGCACTATAGTGTTTTACGCTCGTTCACGTTTTCAACGATTATTTAGTAATAATATAATATAGAATTACACAAATCAATCGATTTTTATTAGGTTAATCATAACGTCATCACTGCAATAATAATCCGCTTCAATGTGTCAACATGGGAAGGGGCATCTATATTTTTATGGTATTTGATACTTTAGGTATTTAAAATTATAAACATGATATTAATTATTATTGCAGTGTAGTAGTGAAAAATCGTTTTCTCGTGACGTTTGCATGAATAATTTAGTGCGACCATTAATTTTACGAGGCTCGTAAAAATTAATTTTGCATTAACGACCGACGGTTATCGAATAAAAGTTTTAAAATTATTTTATCATTTCATGCGTTTTAATGTGTTTTTTCTACAAACAATGAGTATAAATATTTGGTTTTATTTTTTATTTTACATTGAGTGATTCAATTTTAGTCTTTGAATAAATACATACATTTAGTGTTATCGAATTTCTAGATTTTATCTTGTTAAAAAACATAAAATAAACAATAGTATTGTTTATTTATAATCATTTTAGATATTTAATTAAAAATTAAGGTATTTCATCTTACCTGCAAGTTTGACGAAAATATAATTTAAAACGTTAAGCGTATAATTTGTTGTAATTCAAATATATCGGTTGATTCATTTAATGTAAGATACTAATTATTTTAAAAACTATTAATGTTTACGAAAACATTTTTTAAACAATTTTAAATCTTTTAAAATATCACTTTCATGAAAAAAAAAAAAAATGATTTTCAATTCCTTTGTTATTATATTTTAATTTTTTTGATTGTTCCATGCTTTTTTAATTCTTTATTCCAAAGAAGAATACTTTTTGGAGTTTTTCCATAAGTGAAAATCAGTTTTTTTTTAATCAGTTTCTTAGTTTTACTTATTATTATATAAAACTTAAATTAGTAAAGTATAGTAGTTTCCCAATTTGTTTGATCAATTCTAAAATTCTAAATTGTGTTTGAAAATTATTATTTAATTTTTATGTTCGTTTGTATGTGAATTTTATTTATTTTTTAAATTTTACATTGAGTTTACTTAAATATATATTTAATTACTTCTATGAAATAAAGTGTACAGTGTACTAGTTATCTACAACTCATTAAATCAAAAAATGTTTGTTAAAAGAAAAATGTCAAGAAAATACCAACTACAGGTACTAAAATATAATATATCATAATTTTATTTGGGTATATAACAAATTCATCATAGCGTGGCATAGATCTGTAAAGTATTTAAGTAAATTTATTTAAATACTTTGATGGTATAAATAATATTTTGTGCAAATTCATTATAAAATATTTTAAATATGTAGTAGATAGATACATTATTTATAATTGTTGATAAAATGCTTATACGTGAAATCTGTTTTTTTTTTTTTATGTATGTATTTGTGTTTATATTATTTGGAATTTTAAATTATTTTATTGAGTTTTGTAATGCAGCAATATATACACAACTCGTTGATTGTATAATTATATTGTACATTCATATTAATACATAATTTATATGATAGATACATTTAAAATTAACCTAAATAAATCTAACCATCTGTAAACCGTTTAATTTGAATACTAATATTCGCAATAAACATATATTTATTATTATATATACATATGCGCGTATATTAAAAGAGGAGCACTCATGGAATTTTATAATGGGGGAAAATATATCCCCCCTTCATAGGTTAGGTATAAAATATTATAGAATATTTTATGTAACAACACATTATAATTTTTTTTTTTTTTTTCGTTAAAACATTATGCTGGAATATTATAAGTAAATTTTACGTAATAATTATTAGTCAGTTATAAAATATTTATAAAATGTGGTCAATTAAGGTCAATAAGCTTAGTTAGGTTAACTATATTGCGTTATCACTAAATATTATGGTTAGTAAATAATGTTAATTTAAGTTTGTTAAAAGCAAGTTAATTTTTTTAAATTAACACTCAGGTTACACAAGTACATTACTCACCCTTAAGTGTGTGAAAATCATTTTATACTAAATTATTATACTATTCCTATTTTGTCACACATTTTAATGGCTTAATTAATTATGAGTTAGTGTCAACATGTATCTATCAGTTGTTTAGATTTACTGAAAGATTAAAATGGCCTACTAAGTTATTGAATTCATTAGAAAATTATGAACTTAAATATTTTGATTTAAAAGCTTTAAGCAAATTAATTTTTTGAATGCCTAATGAAGTTCAAACAAGAAGATTTAAATGAATACACGTTATAAAATATTAATTATACCTAGTGCCTACTGTATAACTTGATATACATATTTTCACAATTTCACAATTTTCTAAAACTTAAAGGATTTTTTTTTTTTGTGACTACTTTTTACATTTATTATTGGTAAATTATTTGATGGATAGAAGTGCGTCACTTTCTCTGCCACTATACTTTAAAAAAAAAAATATATCTAAATATTTATCATATTTTTATCCTCCTCCATAAAAAAAAAATTCCAATTTTATATTACTGAATATGTTATGTTTCATGTATTTAAAATCATTTACTCAAAATAATCTAACCCACATTGATGATTCTCGAGTGACATTAAAAATATTATGTATTTTTATCTTGCCAAGTTATTTATAAGTTTTACTGGCAAGATGTTGCCGATGATATTCGTATCACAAATACCTGTATAATATTATGTTTGTAGTGTACTGACTGTAGAGTATAAGTCATATCTAATATTTTTTTCGTCATAAGCTCAGGCTCAGTAATCTGCAGATTTCTCAAGAGAAATCAATATGTGAAAACCGAAATTATGTTTGTCTATTTTTCCGTTGTTGGTTATTAAGTAATTTATTAAAAAATAACCACCACGTGATTTTTAAATTTTTTTATTTCAAAACCTAAATAAATCAACATGTTTAAACAAGTTGTCTATTTTGTGTATTATATAATATATGTCAAACTTTAAATTATTGTCCTTTATAATTAACATATACTGACTAATTTCGACTCGAGTATCATATTAAATTACAATTTAAAATTGTTGAGTTCTTATTTATTTTTAAATATTTAGAGAATTTCCTACGTCAGGAAAATTGTATACAAATATAATAAATTATCATCTTTGTCCGGATGCATAAAACTAATAAGTTCATATATGACACTCAAGGTCATAGGCATAATTAGGGAGGCTAGCCCCCAGTTAGGAAAATAGTCCTCCCAAAATGCTCACGAAGCCCTCTACAATTCGATTCATATCTACTCCTAGGAAGGCTACATCCCCACTCCAAAAATCTTACCATCCTATGCCTTGAGTCGAGGCGTTTATTAATATCTGGGAAATTAATAGCATAGTTAACTTATTAAAAATTATTTGTGCTAACATTACAAACAAACATTAATTCAAATTATAGTTTTGAAATTTTATATTATTTAAATTACAATTTTATTTGTTAAATTATTTATTGAAGTGACCTTAAAAGTTAAAGTTTGACAATGGCAAGTAGTCGTTCTTTATATCTGCTGACACTTCGGCTAGGTGAGGCTTAAAAAAAAAAATTGGGCGTTATTTTAAATTATTAAAATTTATTAATGCTTAAACTTTGAAAAAAATTGTAAGTCACAAATATTTAAAAATATTTGGGAGTTATAAATTTATAAAATTTTATATTTTCATACATTAAACTTGAAAGTTTAATTTAAGGTTCCTCATAAGAAGTTAATATTAAAATCCAATTAAATCTAACAAATATATAAAGAAAATTTATTTTTATAGACATTTTTAAGTTCAAATTTGGACGAAATTAAATATTTAAACATAAAATAAGAATTTTACTTATTTATTTTTAATTTTAAAATATTCGTAGGGATTTGATGATGTTACACATGTTATTTTATTATTCACATAATACTATTTTCAAAACATTCAAAGCTATTGTCTACTTTTATCACGAATCTATTCATACTATATTACCATAGTAAGACGGTATAAGGTTAAAATTGTATAGCAATAATAGGCGATATAAATGTATTAATATTTATTGTAATAATTAAATGTTAATTTTATGTAAATGCAATGTTTTAGGTAAAAATTAAATCAATCTGCTACCATATTAATATTTACAGTAAAATAAATTACTGATATAATATGAATTATTCTAGGCTGATAGATCGTCTTCCCTTAGAATTTTTTTTATCGTATATATAATGGTATATCATTAAATACAAATTTAGCACGTCATCCATTACAGTGACCTGCTCCGTACTCCATACCTAATGTAAAACAGAACAGTAGGTAACCTACTTTTCCATTTCCTTTACAATATGAATATTATGTATCTTAAAATGCACACACGCTACAGCCCATTATCTAAGTTTTAATTTTAAAAGTGGTGAACATTTATTTTGTGCTTAAAATATGTAGTCAGACCTCAATATATTCATGTATTTCAATAATAAAGTTATTAAAATATACATTTTATAAGTTTTCAATAAAAAAAGAATATATATATAAATCGCAAACTATATTGTTTATTAGTTATTCATGAACATTTTTTTTTTTTTTTTTTTGACAGTGCAAGAACTAAATGTCGACCTAAATTCTTTTCAAATATTTAATGAATCACAATATAGTATATTTATCGTATTATTTTTTACTATTCAATAATAATTTTATTTTATATTTTTAAAATTTAAATAGTTTTCTACACTTGTGTGAATGATAAATAATAATATTATATTATATTAATCAAGTGTGTTTTCAAAATGTGTATATACCATTAAATATCGATCGTTGTGGTTATCATAAAATAAAGTGTAGCAATAATGAAAAGTTTCTGTAATAAAATAAAATTATACATCAATAGTTTAAGTCTTTGAATTCAATCGTTTGTGATTTAAAATAAATTTAACATATATATTCTGTCACAGTGAAGGTAGTATTTAAAAAAATATAAATTACCGGAAAATGACTTTTCACTATTTTTTTTTTTTGCATACTAACAAAATTATTCAATAAATTTTAATAGTTATACTTATAGTAACTACTTAAGAAATAATTCCCAAATTCCCAAATCAATTATTTATACATCTGTAGGCAAAATTAAGAAGATACTTGATGTTTATTATGTTATGTGATAATTGAAAATGATAACAATATTACAACTTAAAAGTTAGTATCAACCAACACATATTTCATATCAATTTTAACAAAACTAAAAATCTGATCAAAGTTAGGAATAACTTATAGAAATCTGTGCATTTTAAACGAAAATAATTTAAAGTGTTGACATTTAATATAAATTTACTGTTCATTTGTCAAACTAGAGTTAGTAGATAAATACAAATTACCTATATAAACTCTCAAATTAATTTACCAAACATATCAGTAATAATTATACACACATCATAATGTATTGAGTTTTCTTCTAGTATATTATATATTATTTTCTGTCTATCTATTTAGTATTTTGTAACATTTTGCTAAAAGCTATTAAATTTTTTAAGTTAATTTTGACTACTTAAATAATGTTTAAATACATTTCAGTTTAGTGAAAAAGCCTAACAAACAATATTCACAAATCACATATTTTTTGAAAAATTTTCGGTTATCATGTTTCTGTTTAGCAAAGCAAAATAGTTTAATATATTTCAGATTCTAAGAAATGTAGTGCATTTATTAATTTTACTACTACTTTATGATTATTGACTGTTTAGTTTTAGTAAGCCAGTTCCAATTATTTCACGTGAAATATTTTGAAATTATAAATTTTATTTAAATAATAATATAATAATATATAATTCATCGCTATCTAATGTACCTATCTCCCAACGATTTTTCAATACTTTATGACAAGAATTGATAATTAAATCAAATTTATCGCATAATACTTATATGATTCTAAAAAATTATCACCTGGGAGGGGGGATTCAAGTATCACATAAAATATATTATATATCTTGACTAAATTAAATTCGATATTGATACTTTTATTATTTTTATCTCACAAGTTATTTATAAGCTTACGAATTATTTTATGTCTATCCACCATTAAACTTGAAAATTTTGCAACTGGAAAATTATATTCTGAATAATTATTATTTTATAATAGAGTCCAAGGCCGTAACTAAGGGGGTCCGTGGATCTACCTCTCAGTTCCGAATTTCTTAACTATTTTACAAAAAATGTTTAAAATACTTATTAATTTTTAATATCAATTTAAATATTTTCAGTCATAAATAGCTAAAACTCCAGTTTATTAAATGGATTATTGATTATTTTGTATTATCATATGAAAATATTATTGATGCGTCTAATAATATATTGTTATTGATCGACAACGACTGCCATCGATGCAGGTCGATGCCTTGACGGTTGGCGATGATTAACTACAAAAATTTTATAATTGTGTAAATTAAAAATATTACTATACCAGTATACCATAGTCCATCTAACTGTGACAAATATGTCGAATTGTTTATTTAATTCGTTATACGAGTTAACAAGATAGCAAAAATATAGTGTTAAATTATTTATTTTTTAACTTCCAAAGGTACGTTATTATTATTATTTCATTTATAATGTATTTTGCTCCATCTCCTATACCAATAATTAAATATTATATTAATTTATATACTTTATTTTATACCGATAATGTTTCTATTCTTCTATTGCAAGTAGACAAATAAATTATTTTAATTCTGAACTTTTTCCAACAATTTATTTTTATTTAAAGTACTTGCAATACGTTTTTAAGTAACTGTACAGGACAAGAAAGTCTAACTAACTTAATCTTATTAAGTGTTTTATAGAGATGTTACCGTTAAAAAGTATTAAGCCAGTTTGATTTTCAAAAAAATAGGAGCATATTATTAGTTTAATATATAGGTATTGTATTTGTGTAAGTTTTATTTTTATCACTTCATTTTATTTTTCACAATTAGTATCGTAATAAGTTGTCAAAGTAATTTTATTTATTTGATAATATTATATTTCAATAAAATAAGATTAAATCTTTTTTGTCTTATTTTTAACCAAAATGTTAAAACCTAAATTCAGTAAATATACAATATATATTACACAGGTGTTGGATCCCCCTCGAAAAAATGTATAATACGATCTCTAGCGTTATTTAATAAATTATATTTTTCCACTGCCTGTAATCTTAATAATCTTATAATGCAACATTCATCTTAATACACAATGTTATAATATAAAATATAATTATATTATACAATATTATGTTAATGTGCTAAAATATTGACATCTGATTTTCTTGTAAAGTTGCTTTTTTAGTACCTATCCTATAAAATGATTTAAAAAGACTCAAACAACAAAATTTACATCACTGCTTTACTATAGCCCATTAATTTTAATGATAATCTCTTGCACTGAATGAAACAGCTTATTATTAGTGTTATACATCTTGCTTGTGGATTACTCGTAAATAAAGTCAGATTTTCTCTTAGGTAGTTTGAAAGGGAACAAGTATTATTAATATCCAAAGTATATCAATATGTGCATATCATATTATATACATATTACATAAATGTACCATTTTTGAAACTTTTAAAGTCACGCGGGAGTAATTTAATACAGTTTCTTTTTAAGTTTACTTACGAATATTATGTAATTTAATCTCCCATATGTAATATAAAGATATAATATTATGTTTGATCTCTAAAAGTATTATACAGAGCTATTAGAGTAATTATGCTGCAAAAATAGGGTTGTTAAAAGGAAAATAAACTTTAAAACCAAAATTATGACTTGTTGAAAATGCTTAAAATTTACAAATACAAGACTATTTGGCCTTTTTGCTATAAAAATGGATTATCAATGGAACAAAGTTTTTTATATTACAATTTACATGTTAACATTTAATTGTTAATATAGTAATATACAATAATTTTTTTTTCTCTAGTTAAAAAAGTTATTGAATTAGAATTAAACGGCAGGATTAATTAGCTTAAGAAGGTAGTTCAGGTTTGACATTTCAATGACTTATATTTGAGTTTATGCATCGTGTTTAAAGTGGAATTCATGATCCTTTTAATATATTCAAGATTTCATCATAAAATAATAATGTATTAGTATTATTCGATTACAAGTACAATTTTTTAAATTTAAATACGCGAATCATTGAACAAATTATTTTAATCATATTTTATAAGCTTAATATTATTATTAAAAGTGTATTACTCATTATTTTTTTTTTTTTTGCTATTAAATATGTCGTATAGGACATTTTCTAAGCTAAAAATAAATAACAAAAGCGTGCAACTAAAATAAAATAGGTACAATACATTGTAATGTTTCGAAAAGCTATAGAATGTTAAAATATTCAAATAATAAAAATAATTATTCATGTTAAAATTTTTGTTAATTTAAAAACTTTTCGTTTTAGTTGGAACGTGTATTTTACAGTTTTTAGTGAAAATGTGTTTTAGATTTTTGATAGTTATAAATATAATATTCAAAGGGGAATTTATTTTGATAATAATTTCATATCAGTTGGTCAATGGAAAATTAAAGTATGTCTAAGATTCGATTTCTTTTATGAAGTAAAGTTAAATTAGTTTTTTGTTTCTCATGTTAACAAAAAAAGCTCAACAAACTTTTAAATTAAGTTTTGTTAGTGATTCTGACATTTAAAATTGAACTATAGCGATTAAAGCCTTAAAATATATCAATGTTTTTTTCCGTGACAAGTTTCTAGTGAAGATATTGTATAATGTAAGCGAATCATGAAAACTTAAATTCGAAACGAGGTTTTATAAAACCGGAAGTTTAACGATCTCTTGTTATATACCATGATGAGGATGTCTATATCACAGCGGCATTGGTGTAAAACCGATATTTAAAGAAAATAAATTAGAAAACATAGTAAAACCATTTCTTAGTATATTTTATTATATTTTTAAACGAATTCGTGATTTTTTTCAGTTATTATTATTATTTCGGAAATGTAGATATGCGATTAACACGCACAAATATAATAGAAAAACATTATCATAATAAACGTCATATTTGAAAAAGAAATTATTATAAAGTATTCAAACACACACAAAAAAAGTTTAAAATATGTTTTAACTTTTCTCGGATCTTTTAAAATTAAATATCTCAATGTACAACAAGTATATGATTTCACCATAAATAAAAATTGAAAGTATTTGACTTTTATTCATGTTTGATATATTAAATAGCTTGACAATGCCTTAATTTTCTGTTTTAAAATATTAAAAGAATACTTCCAAGAAAAAAATATTATCGAAATTGTACATTACCTACGACAGTTTATATAAATACGAGTATTAATTTAATTACAGCTATGTCATCGTTTTAGTATGATTTCGGTTTAAGTAAATAATTATGTCATATGCATGTTTGAAAGAATCCTAAAAAGAATATAATAAAAATTAAAAAAAATAATTAATTAATATAATTTGTAACTATAATAATATGGAGGTAGCTACATAAGTAGCAAAAATTTAAATTAAATTATGTTTAATAAATATTATTACATTATGTGTCAATATTTCCTACGGACTTACGAAATTAAACAAATTAAATTTTCACAAATAAAATTGTTTTTCTACATATTAAGCTGAAAATGTAAACTTGATTTAATTATATGGCTATATGAAAGATTTTGGAAATGTTGTATTTGATTTAGTTAGAGTTTCATTTTTAGTAGTTTGATGCACTGCTTTAATTTAAAAGTCTAAATATTTTTAATAATAGACAGTCGGTTTTTAGGCACAATAAATAAAAGTATATATCTTGGTAAAATTAATATATTTATTATTGGTTCGCTCAAAATCTAAAATATATTAAGTAGTTTCTATAAACAATTAATTTTTGCCGAGTAGGTGACTATAATTAATTTAGATATGTTTCCTCTTCAGTTGAATTATATGAATTTGGTTGTTTAAGATTCAACGATATGAAATATTTAAATTTAAAGTTTAGGATACGTCATTCTTAGCTTAAACTATATTATTTAGGACATAGAGAGGTACTTGATAAATAAAAGTATTATTGTTGTATTTTAGTGTAGTAATATTAAAATAAGGTTTGAAAACAGTTTATTTATTGACTTACATATAATAAAAAGTACGGTTTTTCCATTACCCCATAAAAGTTCAATATTTTTATCATTAAGTGTGATGGAGCCAGTAGCGTATTTAGGATTTTTTCCGCCTATAGGTACTTTCCAATTGGTCGCCTCCCCTCATCATTCCGAAAATTATTTATAATACATATTTCAATATACAACATGTCATATTATAATATTATATAAAAAAAGATACATTATTAATGAAAATTAAATTGCACGTGTATATTTTTTTGCAATTTAAAAATTAATTATACTTAAAACTTTAAATTTCTCAAAAATTAAGTAAAATTTTATTTGATAAAATGAAAAATATTTTTTTTAATTTTGCAAATAAAATCGTTAAAATTTGCTTCGCTTCAAATATCACTACTCTAGACCGGGCCTTATAGGCCCTGTCCTTAAATACCGTTTTTGGTTGGAGAGTAATAATTTCATCGATCTTTTCTAAATACTTGTAAATTATACTCTATAATTATATTAATATTTATAAAAATTGTTGAATTCGATAATTTTTGGAGATAGTTCTACGATATTATTAATGCATTGCTACAATTTAAATAATATAAATGACTAAATGAGCGTATAATGTCATATTATTATTATAATTTTCGATAATGTGAGCAAATTCTAATATTATTCCAATTTTGACAAAAACTAATTCAAACTTATTATAAAATATTTACGTTGTAAATAGTTGTTATTATCACAACATCTGGGTCATATTCTTAAAACGTGAAATAATGAACTTAATAATACATTTTAAATTTTATATAATTATTTTTATTTTAAACAAATTTTGAACTATAATTTTTTATTAGATTTTATAAAAGGATTGTACATTGTACAATTAAACATTTCTTTTGATTTGAAAAAAGAATTATTTTCATTTAATTTTTCATCGTGAATCATAAAAAAATAATCTTAATTTCTACGTCATATGGATTCATTCAAACAATTTTTATTAAAAAAACAACATTCATTATTATCTTTAAAATTAGGTAAGAAACTTTTTACTAAGTTACAAATTTACTTTTTTAATTAAAAATCTTAAAATGAAACAAATTTTGTGTGATGTCTTTAAAATACTATAAAACATAAAAAATAAATTCAAATAAAAAATTTGTTTTTCTGATACTAAAATACATAAAACGTATATATTTTACAACGATCATCGCATAGCTATAGCTTCTGAAAACAGAGGAAAACAATGCTAAGAGTATCAGAATTCTAGCCCTTTGTGTTATTATTTTTATTGTATTGTGTGGCCGATGTTTACCTATACATGCGAGTAATAAACGAGTCGACAAAATATACAGTCCCAGAGACTGAGGACTGTATCCGTACAATTACTGTGGTCTCAGGGGTGTAGTGCGAGTGGGCGTTACGGCTTTGGTGTAGGTGATCGGTCGGTCGAGGATGCTGTCTCGGTGGCTGGATGCCAATAATATAGGGTACTTTTGTTTCAAAGTTGTGACGATATGAGAAACTCATGCTTCTCTCTTTCTGTGTCTTCATTGCTTTCGTTACATGACATTTTTTTTCGGATAATGCTCGTATATGATATTATTATTTATATCACCATCGTCACCATCATCATTATATCACTATTTTTGTCGTCGTCATCGTCATCATCATTCGGGATAAGTTTTATGACGAATGCGTATTAGTTTAGGTCAAGAATTATATATATATAAATTATAAACAATTATTGGAGCGATGAGACAATAATTGTTTATTTATTAAATAATTTATGCCTGTTGGGAGGGGATTAGTAATTGACGGTACACTAAATGAAATCATTTTCAATATATCTGTAGGTATACGTATTGTCAATAAGGCTATTTAAAAATGTATGTATAAAATAAACATCGATAAAATTACGTCTAGGTCTCAATAAAATTATATTAAACTGTGACTCCACTTCTAAAAAAGGTTGATTGGCCAGATTTAATTTATGTCCTATTATACGGAGGAAGCGTCGTTGTACTTTTTAAATTTTATCTATTAATCCTATTAACTAGGATTTCAAATAGTTGATCTAAATTATAAATAAAAATATACTATAGAAACTTGATTATAAAAGAATTTTGCAATAAACATACATTTTGTATACATATTTATAATTACAAATTTTTATTTCAATATTAGCTATAATTTAACATCCGATAATAATCCCTTAAAAGTATTTAAGTAGCTGTGTTTCCTTTTAAGGTACAAGTACTTTATGAAACCAATCCGAAAAACTATGTTTGGTTCATCCAAGCGCATTTATAATAGTTTACAAGCACTGCCTTCATATTTTAATTTTATTTTTATTTTCTTTTCGATAATGATAGATAACAGAGATGATAGTTAATTAACCTTTTATTTTAACAAAAATATTATATTCGATGTCTGATAAGGTCGTGCTGGTTAGGGTTGTATGACAGTGAACGAAGTTATAGCTGCAGGATTTAGTTACCTATACCCATAAGGAACAACAAATTTGTAGTATACTGTGTAAAACATTAAAACAAAAACAACATTATTTTGTATTTAAATTAAAATTAAAATTTTCTATACTTTTTTAAAAATATATCATTATTAGTTCGTATGCTTTTAAATTGTTTAGGACAAAAAAAAAAAAAAAATTATAAAATTTGAGCGAACAAGTGATATTATATCGAACTGAATATAATCTCCAAATTTAAAATAATATTTTCTCTAATTATGTACTAATATAATGCATAGCAAGAAATAATACCTAATTAATATTATACATTGAATATGTGTTGGTAGGTATCACGCTATTAATTTTTACAATATTGAAATATAAAGTCAATTTTATGCGTTAAGACATCGATATAGGTACTTCAAATATCATCATATCCTATTGACCTATTATATAGCGTTAACCACAGTACTCCATGTTCTGCATGACAGCAAAATCTGTTCTTAAAATTATACTTACTTATGATATAGCAAAAGAGAATGATTAAAATACAGCTTTGTTGGTTCCTACATATTATATTGGAAATTGATTATAGTATGTTATAATATTATTATTATTATTATTATTATTATTTTTTTTTTTAACTTTTTATTTTAAAGCGTACAATCTGTAAATAAATTATTACAATAAGTACGCATGCGGTAATATATAATATAGCTTGACATAAACGTGATAAAAGCAGCCACCCAATGGCGACACTTTATGACATGATTAGGTTGAACTTAAATTTACCTTATATATTTAGCTGAATATTATTATTTAAGTACTATTATATCATACGCATTATATGTGTATAATTCGTGCGCAGAGGTTCGTATAATACAGTATACAATTGCTTAACTTCTGTGCAGCATTGTTAATTGAGATGAACAATATAATATACAATTTGATTAACATCATGAAGACATGACGATGAACGATATTAATACACAAAATGTTGGAGATGCTCGAGACATGCCCCAAGTTACTCCTAGAAAACTTAGATATATATACATAGAATGATGTCCTCTTCATGGGTCGACTAAGTATGTTATCTTAGAACTAAAGCAAAAAACCTATTCACAGCTTTATGACAATATTATTATCATATGCCGCCGCGCTGTTTATTACGCGAAAGTGTTCGTGTAATATTATTGGCATTTGTCGAATACCACGCGTTCAACCCAAAATTTTATTCGAATTGTATTTATTAAATTCAATTTTTTACCTATTTGGCAAAGTTTCCGGAAATGTGACCAAATTATTATAGCACTGTCAGAGTAAATAGAAATGAAATATCAGAATCGCTCTTAATTTATTAATGTTACGAAATATTTAGGTAACCTTTACCAGAACAAAAATGCATATTAAAAAAAATAACTGAATTGCCAATATCGTTATTTGGTTATTTAACGAATACGCTCAAAAATATTATAACTTTGTGATTCAAAAGAAAATTCTGTACATAATTCAGTTATTTTTAATCATCTCTAAAAATATTCATGTTAAAAAAATCAAATTGTACCTATATATATATACATAGAGCGCATGCATGAATATAAAATATTTAGCGAATATTAATCTAAAATTTGAGTTTTTTTTTCCAATTATTTACCTTTTTTTTAATATGCTTTTCGAAAAGCAATATAGTTTATCTATATAAAATGAATAATTTATTTTTTAATTTTGTTAACAAAATATTTTCTAATCCAAAACTTAAATTTTTATATTTTGTTTATTAAAGAAAAAAATAATAGTATTAATAATTTTGTAATGCATTTCATAAGCACATTAGGTGTTTTGTACAAAGATTTTTATTCAAATACTTATGTAAAGTTATTTAAGTTGAAAGACCGTTAACAACAAAAAAATCGTATTAAAAGTTTGCAAGTGATTTATCTGGATTATTGGTATGTCAACCAATATTTAGCGGGAACTACAAAAAATGTAATAATTGTAACACATTACTATTATAAATAAAAATATTATTAATTTTGAAAATTTAAAAAAAAAAATCTTTGAAATATTTATTCAACATGTTAGGAAATAGGTTTTTTTGTAATAGTCGATTAATTATGGTGACTGGCCTTAAACAAAATGTGAGGTAAACACATAATTTATGGAATTTTACGTGTATTTTTTCCAACATTTAAAATTTTCAGTATACTCGTATTTTATCACATAATGCATACATTCAATAGTTTGTGTGTTCGAGTTAGTTTCAGTGTCATCGAGATCGTATAAATGTTTTCACATACCAATAGATACAATTGTTATTAACAATATAAAAAACTTTGTACGAAATACAGGATATACTCATACGGACATTTTGTACTTAATAACCGAGTAATATCTTTAATTTAAAATATTTTAAACATGTTTATTTTTATCACTATGAGTCTTATATAATACATATTAAATTCACGGCCCTAAAAATTAGTAATTAAATGTTATTACTTAGTTATAAAATTTATAAATCAAAACGTCAATACTCTTAAAGTAAACGATCAATGTAATGTTCTGTTAGCATATTATAGTCGTCTACATTTATTTTGTCGTGCAATGATTCTAATCACTAATTCACGCTATGCTTGCAATATGATTATCGAAATAATAGTTTTTGTACGTTTTCAGAAAGGTATTATATAATAATATTTCAAAAGATAATTTGATTAATCATCCGACTCAAAAATACGAGTATGTGTAAAAATTATATAGTTTATTCGTATAAAAAAATTCGATAAATAAATTTTATTTTAATTTTTTTTTTTTTTAGTTATTTATTCTATGTAAAAACACTTAATTTCGTACGTTGAAAATATTATCATCAATCATCGTTAAAAGTTTTAAGCGTTTGTGATGACTATTCTAAAGTTTTATCGTGGTAGGTGCAATATATAATATATTCTATCAGTTTAAATGACATTGTTGACGCGTCATAACAGTTTTTTTTTTTATTTATAATAATGCGATACGTAAAAAAAGTGGTCATAGTGCTAACATTTTTTTCACTGTATTTTACATGTATTATTATTACAATAATATTACATCACCGTCATTTGACACATTTTTTCTATTTTGTCGGCAGCATCTACGTATGCATCATTGAGCAGACTTTTTGACTATTCAATTTTAATATAATAAATGTTAAATATAAAAAATAAAAACAATTCCGAGTAAAATTGACTTAAAATTTCATTATTTTACTAAAGAAATTTTTTTTTAATTAATGAGGCTAATTAATATCTAACATACAAGAAATGTAATTAAAAAAAAAATGAATTGTTATTCCAAGTATAAAACAATAATAATTTAATAAACTAATAACGAAACTAAGTTATATCTATGTTAAATTAAATTGAATATGTTGCAATATCACTATAAAATGGTTTTATATCAACGATTTTAAATTTTTCAGAAGAGTATTTTTAAAGTTGAACAGCTTATATTAATTTATAAGTTATCTTCATCTAAAATATAATAGTTAAACAAACAGTATTCAACATTTTCTTGTTAAGTGTAATAGTATTGTATTTATTTTTGATAAATCTAACTATTTAGAAGTAGTATTTATATATAGAAAAATAATATTTTTAGATACAGCCTTATGTCGTCTGTAGTGTTGCTTATTAACTATATTATATTACCATTTTATAATTGTAAAAATTAACTATAATTATATCTTATTTCATACATAATAATATAGTGTGTTAGATATAATATTAGCTATACAAATATTATAATAAAAATCTTAGTTATCGAATTAAAATTAAAATAGGTATAATACGTATTGATGTATAGTTGAATTATTACTTATTAGTTATTAGTATACTTACCAAATTAGTATTTTTTTTTTATAAATTTTTTGGAAAAGCATTTTTAGTATTCTTCAAAACATATATTAGTTTTTGCCAAGTACAGGTTTTATTTACACAATTTTTACAACCTAAAATTGTACTTTTTAGTATACATTTGAAAACAAATCATAATTTTAAAATTTTATTGAAATAATATAAATTTTAATTATTCCTAACAAATTATAAACCCTAGAATTAACTATAATGAAACTCAGCTTTATTTAGTGATCGGTGGCTGTTGTATATAACATATATTATTACTTAGTTTAAAGGTTAGTACATGCATAAAATAACGAAATTTATATGTTTATATGAATATTTTAGAAAAATATATATGATTATTTTTCGTAGACTTTCTTTGATATTTATCTAACAATTGTGTACCAACATCACTTAGGCTAGGTTAGATTATTTTTCTCATTTGAATAAAACTCTATTAGAGATATGAATAATATTTTTTATAAAAAACGTCTTCGTGTATGAGGTATGCATTATGAATTTTTGGTTGTAATAATCGTCTTAAATCTGTTCATTACTGATAACACCCGAACAATATTACTACATAGAGTAATTAATACGAGTAGGTTGTAGTTACTTTCTATACTTATGGTGAAATATTATTTTTCCTACTCCTTGTATCGTAATGATTATTTTAATGGGATATAATAGTGTTTCTCAACCTAGGAGCTGTGGCTATAAGACTGGAGTACTTGAAATATTTATTTAATTTAAAATATTTTCGGTTATTTAGTTATTGTATAACCTAACATGTGATTGATCATAGTCGATAAAGTCTAATGTTAGATAACTGTTATTAAATAGTAATGAAATTGTTATTAAATTGGGAAAGTATATATCTCATTAGAGTTATTAGATTACTTTAATCTAATATTAATAATAATCTATTAAACTATCGAAAATAATGATATCTCTAATGATGTAAAGCCTTAGCAGTACAGTCGTATAGTCGTACAGTCGCGTTTCTTTGCTTGATATCGTACGTTTCGTATGGACGTATGGGGTTAAATATTATTTTAAGTTTAAAATGGAAAGGTGATTCAAAAGAAATATAAAATTTATATGATCTATATAATAGTAATAAATGATCATTTTTCTTCGATGCTAACATTTTTATTTGAATATTTTCCAAATAAAAATAAAAATAATAAATACGATTGGATAAAAAGACTATTTTCTTTTTTTTATATACGATCATATTTTATGGGCCAAAAAAGAGCAATTAATTGAAATTAGAGAAGACTTAACTCTTGAAACCGAATTTAATGAAAAAACTTACTGAATTTTGGTTAAGATAACAGCAAGAGTATCCTGTAATTTTGAAAGTGGTTTTACTTATATTAATACCTTTTGCATCGACATATCTTAGTGAAACTACATTTTTATAGCTTCAAATTATAAAAAAGAAACATAGATCATGCATTTCACAACCATAGGCATAAATTGGGGGGGGGGAAAGGCTAGAAGGGCTTAGCTCCCCAGAAAATGTGTATAGCTCCCTACATTTTTTTTTAAGTTTTTCAAAAAATTTCAGGTTTTTTACTAAAGACAATTATAAAATGTACTACGTAGTTCTTAAACAGGATATCCGATTATGTGATCATTTAAGGTTCATGCATTATGCATGAATTTTGTATCATAAATTTATAAAAAAAAAATAGAATTTAGAATGATTAAGCTACGCTAATATTATATAGCAACAACTTTTTCAATCTACATTTTGAACAAAGTATCTACGTATTTCTTTGATTGTTTTAAAGTAAATTTAGCGATAATATTTTATGATATAGAATCATTTACTTAATATAAGTTAACATTTAATTTTATAATTTATATTTCTTTAGAGTTTGTTAAGTATTTCTGTTAATTCATTGAAAGCTGAAATGGCCGTCGCTAAAAATTGTATAATCCAAACATATGGTAGGTACTTCAAAAGAATTAACAGTAGATAATTTAAAGCTTATTTTTAGAGCTATGAATTTAATACATTAAAAAATTTTCTAATCTTCTAATAAAATTGTAAAATTTTTAAGTAGGGGATACGGGGGCGAAGATCTCTGTGGGCCTGTTCTGTGTTTATAATTTTAGTCCTCCTAAGAAGTCAAATTTACGCCTATGCTTAGAAAGCTTGAGAGTTATTATCTAATGGACTCGTCTAACAAAAATAACCTGAAGACTATAAAGTTACGATTCATTCTTTCGTCCGATAAGCACTAGCTAGTTCGCATGTCGCCTTGAGCTGTATCATATATATCTAAAGATATATAAAATTTAACGCCCAAGGGGTGTGTATATTTGCTGCATAGTATATTATAAGGGCACTGCAGTTTGTAACTTAACGTACAATATTATGAAACATAAATAAATAAAGTAAGAATGATGATAAGCTCTACTCATATAATGTGTGACGTAAAAAGAAATGACTTAAAGTGACTCGAGCATAGAAGATGATTATATTATTATAATTCAAGCTGTTTTATTAACAAAAACTTGACAATAGAATAATTATTTATATTATAATGACTTCAAATTTTCTGGAGTGTGAAAATTGTGATTTTTGATAATGTCTTAAGGAAGTAGATAATATAATATTGCAATAAGTATAAATGAGAATATAATGACATAATTATAATAATGGCTATATTATTAAATGATTTATACTATATTTAATTTACTCGGATCTGGGATTAGGGCGATTCACAGGTAGTAAACATTTATTTTCTTAAAAAGTCTTAACGATTTCAAAAATATTGTTTTTAGATAATTATAAACCATTACCAAAAAACGTTTTTGAAAATAATATATTTTTATATTTCGTATTTGTCATAATTTTTATTATTTTTTTTTATTTTCACAAACAATATCATACATTTTATTAATATACAGGAGCAAAATATTTTTTAAGAATTAAAATACATTAAATAAGAAATTTGAACAAGTATTATGGCTTTTAAATACTTATTTATATTTTGATAGCCACAGTAGTAGATCTACATACTAAGTTTTATTTTAGTAATTCAACAGTTAGTAAAAAAAAAGTTATTTAGAAAAATATTAAGATTTATCGGATAAATTTTTTACAATTTCATGGTATATTAAAAAAAAAAAAAAAAAATACCTTTACGATTCACATATCGATATTTGAAGACGTATGCAATAAGGGCATTCATATTTTCAACACAATTCTGGAGAATGTTTCAACTAAAATTCTTTCCATATTCTATTTACGATTATTTTAATTTAAAACTATTTAATTATTATTATAAGCTAGTAGTATCTGCAAATTGGTTTTAAGAATTTTTGTTTTTGGCAAAATGAAAATGATTCAGACGTGTCATGTCATTCTCGTATAAAATGTCTATAAAATAATTAGTTTTCGTATGAAATATGTTAATTTATTTTATACTTTTCCGACGTTTCTACAAGAGAAAGTTAATTAAAATCTGATAATGGGAATACACATAGTTGACGCAGGTAGGTACACATCATTGAAGTTAATTTCAAAATCGTTTAAATTTGTTGTTGAGAATCAAATATATCTATTATAGAAGTTCATCGTATGTAATTGAAACATTTTAATTAATTAAATCGCAATAAATACTGCAAAATATAATATAATATTTTATTTATTTATGATTTTTGTAAAAAAATATGAATATAAAAAAAAATAATAGTTTTTACACTTTTATGTTGTGTCTCAAAGTATAGTGACAGAAGAGGTTACGCCCTGATAAATTGTCCATACCAAAAATCATTTGTTATAATTTATTGTTATTGCACGTGCATAGATAGATATAAAAACTAAATTACTTTTTTTTGAAATTTAAGAACTGTGAAAAGTAAATATGTTTATAAGCACAATTATTTCACGCTATTCACACGGTATTGATCATTGAAACATATCGTCAAATAATTTTATGTTTTATTTAAAAAATTTAATAATTATATGCAAGTACTAGTAGTTTTTAGATATTTAATAAATTGAATACATATTTTCAAAATTTTTTATTACATTTTATTTTTAGCCGTTATTTTTATTTGTCGATTATTACTTTTTTTTAAATATTAAATGTAATACAAATATTACTTTTTATCAACTTAATGTGTAACTCAATTAATTTGAAAGGCGAATAACTCAAAGAGTAAAATAGTAAAATAATATTAACAGATAATTTTTATTGATAATTTAACCATGATATCGTTTAAAATAATGTAAAAAATTAAAAAAAAAAATTGTAGATGTTAAAAGTTATTTTGAGTTTTATAATGAGTGGAACGTTGATGGATACGTATAACTAATATTTAATTCCTTAATTCCTAAAAAAAAAAAAATAATTATACCTGATGAAATTATAAAAATATTTTTTTTCTTAGAAGCACCTCATATTATGTTATAGTTAAAATTTATTTATTTTAAAAATGTAAACAATAATAATACTAAAAATAATTATAAATGTTAAGTCATTTTATTGCCGTATATTTTTCTTCTACAATTTTTCGTATAGATAATGTTACCATAAATCATTGTTTACAATATTTTCTCTGAAAGATCTTAACATAAAAATAATATTGTTCATAATTTTATTCTTAATCATAGTAATTTTAAAATATTGTAAATACATATGAAGAATTTCAAAAATTTACCTTATAAGTTTTAACCATCTATATTATAGATAGAAGGTATAGCTTAAAACTGATTAGTTTAAATATTTTTAAAATGCCATTATTTTTTTTTTTACAGAAAATTACCGTAAAAATAAAAGAGTCATTTCTGAAAATTTAAAATCTTCACGTTTAATTGTTTTTGAATAATATTCAAGTATAAGCTTTATCCTATTTTTTTAAATTTAAATACTTTATACAAAACCACAAATCTTCGTTAATTTTTTAATCATAATTTTAATAAGAAAATCCTATAGATCTTATAAAACGTTTTCAATCTTTTTCATAATATTTAAACGATTTATATATTTTTAACTATACAAATTAATTTTCAAAGTCTATGAGATAAAATTATTAACGTTTAGATTTTAAACTATTATGAAAAAATAATTTTACAACATATAAAATTAATGCGAGAAGAACTTATGAAAAATCTTGAATTACCAAAGTATTGTTAATATATTTTCAATAAGAAGAAAAAAATTAACATTTCTATACTAATAAACACATATAAAATCATCGATAAAATAAAAAAATAAAAAATGTGGACTTCTGTCGTTGAACGTGGTCTAATAATATGTATAAATACTATAAATGTTATTAGTGTATGAATACAGTTTTTCACAGATATCTTATTTATCTATATTTTTTTTTAAAATTATTTTCACCTTGCTTTGAAGTGGTGTTCACAAGATGTGAGATACACCTGCGTATAAAAATACAACTCCCAGTCGTATCTAATTATGAGTGTCATTTATTTATATAAACATTAAAAGTTAATTTATACAAGGATAAGATATGGGATCGGTGACCGAATAGGTCATCGATATTCTTCCACATAATTCAGAAATATGTTTTATAGTTAATATATAACAAAAAGTATATACAAGTTACCGGGTATTTCACTTATTCTCTAGGTGCACTGTCCCTATCATCTCTGGCAAATACCAAAAATAATTAAGCTTAACTCTCGGGTCAGGATAAGTCAAAAGGTATCTTGGTTAGGAGAGTAAGCACATTCAAATAAATTTTTTTAATAGAAGGTACACCTAAATAGATGGCTATTTAGAGGGAGTAGGATAAGAAGGTTGACGTCTTCTCCATTGGTCACCATTGTTCGGATTTGGTGGTGACTTAATACTAAGGCGAGGGTGTGCTGGTAATTCACCGAACCTGATGGGTAATGCCTTATCCCGTCATGTTTGATCGGTTATATCAGTATTTATTTATTTTGTAATATTGGTTTGCAGACAGATTAAAAATAAATCATAGATTACAAATAAAAATCCGTATGCCAGTATTTAGATAGTATGTAATATTAATATTATTGTTAAAATAATATTAAATATAATCTTTTGTCAATAATTTAATTATTTTAGAATTTTCATTCGTTACCCATTTCAACAATGATTATTAATGTTTAACGATTGATTAATTAAATTATCTATTTATATTTATATATTAGTCGGCGTGAGATTTGATGTAATTGAATATATAATAGATAACCATATCAATCAAAACTGTAAGCTTGTAGTGTTAATACAGTATTTTTGGTTTTGTTTATCACTAAAAAGTTGTATATTTAACATAAAACATTGTACTATAATGTGTGTTCAAAACATTAACGTAACTTAAAATTGTGCTGGTGTTTAGTAGGTACGGTTATTGTACGATTATTTTATTGTCAGTTGCACTAAATCGTTGGCTTGTAACCGCAGCTATTGAATATTTATAAATTGATACTATCGTTTACTTTTGCATAAAATATGATATTGTACGCACTAAATTATTACGGGTACACAGTTTAAATTTTATTTTACGCACAGACTTATATTTATTGTATATATATGAACAATATGGTTAGACTTTACGCTTCTTACTCGTTATCAAAGATGTTATGAACATTTTTAAAAATTGGATGCTAAAAAATGAATAAAAAAATATTATTATCGTTGTTTTGACCAAAAACGTATCCTTTTCTTTTCGGCATATTATTCACTTTTTGACCAAATTTAAAAAAACACAAATTCCTTTTTCAACGAAAATCGTACTCTTCTCTTTCGACCAAACAAAATTTTATATAATGTATGTAAAAAATAAAATAATTGGTATATAATTTGTAAAATTAGGACAATTGTATAATTATATAATTTTGAAAATGATTAAAAGTATAAGTTGCATAAAATATTGTAAAATAAAACGTGGAAAATTATTTAAAATATAAGAATACTAACACCATTTGTATGTTAATATGTCACAAACCTATTCATATGGTTAAAATTTTATACGTTCACTCAGTCTTTTTTTTCTTTTGCGATAGGCATAACAATCAACTGATTAGCAACGCAGACGTTAAAACGAATACTTAAATTCGACACAAGATTTTTTCGATTGATTTACGCACTTGTTCTTTCAGTGCCTGATATCTTACATTCTTACGATTTGACCTTTCTTGTAAAAAATATCAATTGGGTTGATTAAACTTTTATCAAAAATACTCTCGTATACACATGTAACTGAACTATCAAATTTTTTGGTTCAGATATTATCAGTTTATTTTAATTTTATTATTTATATAAATTATGACCATCTGTAACTGAATTGCAAATAAATAAAACTTAATAAAATATTTATTTTTTTTTCAAAATTTTATATTATGCCATTTGTTTCAATTAGAACAATAAGATTAAATGATAAAAATAATGAATAATGACAGAAAGAAATGACAGAGAGAAGAGGCCTTCCAGCAGAAGTACTTCAGCGTGAAATATTTATTTTTAATATGTTTATTGTTATTTTTTATTAATCTGCATTATTAATCTTATCGGGGGTGAAGTGGCCAAGCGGACTAAGGCGGCGGTTGCGTCGTGCACCGTCACCGGTTCGAATCTCGGTCACGGGCGGCGTCACTCTTCAGGCAGTCACGGTGTCTGAAGAGAGAAGCCGCCGCCCCCCACCCGGGCATGGCAGAAACCTACGGGTGCCCACTAAAAATTCTGTCAAATAGGCGTCCGAACTAGGCCTTCGGGCCTACTCCCGGACATAAGCGCCATATGCTAAAAAAAAATAAAAAAAAAAAAAAAATTAATCTTATCGATATGTTTGTAAATAAAATATAAAGTATATTTATACTGTTATGTATGGCAGCGGTTGAAGTGCGAAGTTGGAGGGCTTATAGTTACTAAAAAAAGTTAGAAATGTTCTAAATTATAATCTTGTGATATGCAACATTTTCAAAAAGAACTTTTTATCGGTTTTTAATAATTATGTATTTTGAAAGAAATAGAATATTTATAGTTTGTACTATTTATACAATAACATATTGTTGATATGTAAAAACGATTGATAGGTATTAAGTTGATATGATTGTAAGTAGAGGGATAACAAAACTAAAAATATCTCTTTGCTCTTCATCAACAGTTTTAATGTAATTATTTTTTTTTTTTTTACTGAAAATATTTTTCTTAAATTTGAATCAATATTTATATATTTAAAGTAATTGTATTTAATTAGTGCTTAAACAAAAGAAATATTATTAATATTATGAACATTTTTAATTTCCATAAATACTTACCTAATTTATATTCAATATTAATTTAATAAAAATTAATTATACAATTTAAATTTTAAATACTATAACTTACATGAAACTTAGATATCTAATAGTTAGGTTATACTAAAGGCGTTATAACCTTGTCTTAAACTGATAATTATTATTATTAGTACTGTATATTTAAAAAGGCATAATTTACATTACTGATAATGTATTATGATAATAGAGTACATGAATCCGATTATGATTATAATTTAAAATATAGTTTTATAGTATAATTTAGATTAAAATTATTATTTTATTATTTAAAAAAAAAATAAATAGAATATATTGTTTTGCTTCATGTGATGAATTATTTGTATTTATACTTATTTTAATACTGTCCCCCAGATTTCTGGAATTAAAACTAAAGTTGACACAAAATTTTATCTACAGTACCTAAGTAAAGGGATTTTCTCTCTTCTTTTCGCTACAATGCTCACATTTTAATCAATGCATGTATAGGTTATACACGATTATGGTCGATATTCGTTCCGATGGATGGGAAATCACCACGACCGCCAATATGACTTCCAAAACCGACTATTCTGCTCAATAAAATTAACGTCTATGACATACGATGATTGTAACATTGACAAAAAAGATATAAAACGATTCTTAGGTAGTAAGGTAGTAATAATTGTTTATTATAGGAACTATAGTCTATAATACATATAGATGTAAGCAATGCCCGACAGCTATGACGTGTCTCCCTATAAATTGACGAATCGTGTCAAATGCATATGTTATAATACGTATATTAAATAATTTACATTGTGACGTCCATGGAAAACGTTACATCACTTCTTTGGTTAAAAAAAATTCCTATATTTATTACACCCGCGATCAGTGACTTGACAATACACGCGTCTTATTTGATGCTCAAAGCTTTTAAAAGTAATGACTATATTATTATAATATACATGCATTGGCCTAGATCCGTAACATAAACAAGCTTAGAGGTATATGGGTAATTGCAATTTAAATATTTAAATATATAAAACGTGTATTCATACATATAGTAAAGTATACAGAGTGATTCATAGAGCATGCATACCTCATTGTTTTCTTTTAATAATTTATTTATTCTCGGTAATTCCGATTTTCGGGATTCTTAAACAATAATATTATGCTATTAAAATTCACGTATTAAAATTATTGAGATTTGTTGTACCACTTAAGGTGATCAAAAATTTTATTTTTGAAATAAAAACCTTATTATTTTTTTAATGGATAATTTTTTGAAAACATTAATGCACCTAATTTAAAACTTGAACTAATTGTTTTTTGGTTATTAAATTATTTAAGCTTAAGATAATAAATCTTAAAAGTAATGTTGCAGAAATATAAAATAAATATTCTATTAGATTTAGTATTTATTATACTTCGACCATTTTTACAAATTATCAACGTTGATAGATTGTCATTAATTACTGGCATATTTAAATCACCATTGCCTCTATAATATTATTTTATAAATCTTTTATCTTGTAAATATTATCTTTATTACACGTTAGTTAAATAGTTTTCAGTAAAAATGAGGTTTTATGAATGATTGAATTGCAATTAACGTGAACAATTTTAAAAATGAAGAATATTTTAAAATTATTTTGTAATTGAAAATGTATAAAATTTTAAATTCTTATAGCAAAATTTTGAAAATTAAACACGTTCTTTTTAAGTAGTTATCACTAAAACCCAAAAATTTGACAAATTTAATATATAAGCAAATTTTTTTAGGTATTTGAATAGGTATGTGAATTTGAAAAAATAAAATATTTAAACTAAGATAACAATTATAGTTTTTTTTTTACTTTTGTATTTCGAAAATATTTGTAAAATTTTAACGCATGTCGTTATATATTATCTTACTATGGATATAATATAATAATATGCTGTAAATAGTATAGACTGAAAAACGGTCAACACTCAGAATCCTTTTTCATAAGCAATGATTTATCATTGAATTTAAATTTAACACATCCATTAAAGTGTTCTACTTAATGACAAAGTACATTCCAGTCTTGACTCTTACCATAGATTACTTTATTTTCCCCCTTTTTAATTTAATATTTCTGAGTGTAATATTTTTTCGATAATCTATTATTGTATACGAGTTAACATTTTTTGAGATAACATATTGTGTTGAAAGAAACAACGAAGTTTATATATTATATTACATAAAAAATATGCATATATGTACACATATATGTATATTTATCGTTGTCTTCTCAGCACACAATTTTCGAATAAAAGATTCATAAAATTATTTTTAAAATACATATAATGACTTCGAATTGTAAAGAACTAATTTAATGTATTCATTCACAAACTGTTCTGTTGAAATTACATTTAAAAACAATTAACATACTTATTTGCATTATATTATTTGTTTACCTTATGCCGTTTCGTAATAAATTATATTCTAGAAGATTATATTATTATCATGTTATTATGTTAATACGATTAAAATAGGTAAAAAAGATGAAATATAATGTACACTATTAGATATCATAAAAAATAAACTTTTTTGTAATTAATTAATTAAAAATATTTTGCTGGTTATATCTATATAAAACAATTAAAATGAGCAAGTTTAAAAATAAAATCAAAACTAAAGAAATTTGAATGGGATTCAATAATTATTGTAAAGATTACAATTTTACAATTTTAGGTTATGATCCTGCGTAGCGATGCATTTAGGTGAATATTGCAGGAAACGTCTAAAACTTATTTAGTCTGAAATAAAAATAAAAAGATTTATTTTTTCTTCAAAAGTACAACTTTTACGAAGTTGGATTAATTCGTCTCTTTATATCTTGCATGGTTGTACAATTTTCGTAATTACATTGAATTATTCATAAAGTGTAATGATTGTTTTGTTATTTTATTTAATATAAAATATGCAATACGATATATTTTTTTTAATAATTGAGCTTCTGTATGCAAATTACGTGAAAATTACTCTCGCTTGTGTTATCGTTTTTTTAACTTTAATTTTTGTTATTTTAAATCTAAGCTGTATCTAATATTATGTATGAATTCTCCCATAATATGGAATGGAAAATTTTTATTATAAAGTGAGAAATAAAATGTGATGCATGAAATATTACACAGGCGTGACTAAAAATGAAATAAAATTATGAATTTATAATTTTATCGTAATGATCGTATTAAATTTTAATTTAATAACAAATCATTGAATACAATAAAAAACAATTTTGATTTCTGAGCGAAGAGGGTTAACACATCTACAAAATAATATGCTTTTTAACGAATTTCGTAAATTTTAAACTTAAAATGCACTTATAAAAAAGTAGTGACTTCATTGTCTCAATATTTCTTAATTAATGTATGAACATTTGTTAGAAATTATCAACTTTTTTTATTCAAAAACAAAATTGTTTCGTATTATAGGTATAAGTGAAAAAAAAAACTAAAAATGTCAAAAATTAAAAAAGTAAATAATTTAGTGTAAATATTTTAAAAATGTTTATGAGTTTTAAAAATGCATATGTTAACATTTATAGACAATTTTAAGTTTCTGTGGTTATTTGTTTTTGAATGAAAAAAAAATCGTATTTAAAACCAATACATTCATTGTAACGTTTAAAATCTAAAAATATATTTTTAAAGAAATAAAAAAAAGATGAGTTATTTTAATGAATCATTCTGTACAAAAGATATGGTTGATAATGAAATAAGATTTACCTCATTTCATCAAAACTATTTTGTTCAACGTTAATGTCAAAAATTATCATAAACGTTAGCTGTGGACGAGGCCGAGTAATTTCCTTACATAATAGTTTTATTATAACACTATATATATAAATATATATTTATTTATATTGTGCTATATTGCTATGATAAATATTAATTGGATATTTAATTATTTATTTGAGAATATTTGAAATTTTATGACTTATCTTACATTCCGAGCATAATTTTTGAATACATTTAATGTTTTTAAATTATTTTATTATTATACATTATATTACCTATATTTTAATATATTTTGTATTTGCTTATTTATATTTTAAAAATTGTGGTTATTCTGTTAATATCAGCATTGATTTTATGTTGTTATCATTAATGGTGAAAGTTATAAATTATTACCACCAATTAATGTCACATAACAAAATTTAATAATAAGTTATGTAAGTAAAATTAGATCAAAACAAAAATGATTTAAACAATTTATCAAGGTACTGAACATTTTTACTCTTTAAATTTCACATCTCTAACCCGGTCTTTTAGCAGACGGTAATCGGATTAGTAGTCAAACTTTATATCAACTACTCGAACTACTTGTATTTAGCGATAAAAGAATCACCACGTATGCAGGGTATAAAGTTGCGACTTTTCTATTCGTTTGTTTATAATACGTAAATACTTACAGAGTTTACCGTCAAATAATGTTGTTTTATAGCCCCTGCAATCGGCGTCTTATATTTGGTTTGTTATTGATTGTTCCGCACGATACGATCTAACTAATGAAAAAGTACTTCGTGTCACGGATGTGTATCATTTTTAAGTAATTGAAAATCCGTGCAATTTCAATAACCTAAATGTGTATGTGTCACGTGAAATTCTGAATAAAAAGCGTAGATATGAACAGATATACTCTAACTCTGACAATATTGTGTATATATAGCGGCTGTTACTGAGTGTCTACTGCAGGTAGCTGCCATACTTTACTGTGTTTACTAATCACATTCGTGGCCGGATGAAACCCTTTTATGAGCCAAACGAGGGGAATTAATTTCGTAAAGCTGTTTATTAAAACGCTAAGTAATGGACCGTTTTATTTCTATCAACAGATTACCAAGCAGGAAGAGCGTACATGCTATTGCTTAAAATATCTATGTAGGTATACAAGGTGATGGTAAACGGTATAAAAACCGAACAAAAGAACAAAAAGTCCAAAAAAATGTACGAAACTTTTGAAGAAATTCAATCAAAAATATTAGAAAATAAATTAAAATTTTATTACTAATGCTAATAATAACTTTTAATTAATTTTCACAATACAAAATTCAATATTGTTATAAAAATTTTATTTTCAGATTTCATTACACGATTGCATCTCTCTTTTGTAATGTAAAAATATCTATTAAATGTCTTTCATATTTAATTAATAAATAAAAAACAACCTTTTTTGAATTTTTTTGGACCTTTATCTTTTATTTTCGATTTTTTCGAGCCTAAAATTCAAAGTGATTTACCTAATATACTTGCTATAGTGTGGGAATATTAAATAAAGTACCACGGATCTTAAGCATGCAGAATATAATAAATAATTTATATTGTTAATATTTTTTTATTTTTTTTTTTTTGAAAACCATTTTTAAAAATAACTTGTTAAAATTTTGATTTAGTTACTATCAAAATGTTTTTAAAATAAATAAATGTATATTTTTTCAAAAATTCAACAGTACAAAGATTGGATCTTATTATTGAGAAAAAAAACAGAATTTTGTATCTCTACAAACATATATTACTTAAGTATATTTAAAAAATTCAAAAACCGAAATTTGAATAACATTATTAGATATGAAAGGAAAACTTGGGTTAATATATGATTGGTAAATCACACTATTATATAATTATACTATTTTAGGTACCAATATTATTTTCTTATTTTTTTTATTATTAAACTTCAGTACGGCGACTAGGGCCATTAGCTATTGTAGGGGTTATGAACTGTGGTAGGGATAAGGTTGGTACGGTAGGTTGTTTTTTTACAATTGTTTTGGTTGATAGTAAATATGTGTATTTGTGGCAAGGTTTTTAACCACTATGAACTAGGGTGGTCACCCATCCGGGAGTTAGTAGCTATGGTTGTTACTTACTCTCAGTCGCATTCCGCGACTGGTAGCAGCCAACGAGCCACGTCAAGTCACGTACCAATATTATTATTATCGTTTCTACTATAATATTATTCATGTCGTTCTTCTATATCTTTATTATTGTGATATATAATAGTTATAATTTATATTATATTGATATGGTTTTTTATTTTATTTTTTTTTTAAACCTGACGAATCGATATCACTGAAAAAAATGCATGTTTATAAGTGAAAATATAATGAAAAAGAACTCTTTCTGCTTATCTACAGTAAATGTTGAGTGTATTTGATTATCGAGAAGTCATTGTAATATATATATTTTGTTATATTAAAATGAAATGATAAATCATTACATATGTTAAACGATTCTAAGTGGAGACTGTCTATCAACCTAAACTACTAAATAAATTGTATGATATAATAAGTTATTTTACGGTATAAATAGGCTTAACAATAATTTAATTTTTTTAAATGTCATTGCATATAGAAATATAATAGTATATGATAATATACATAAAACTTTCAAGTTCCGATAAATAATATTTTTGAATTATTTTTTGGGTTTTAGTATTAATGACTTATTAATAATTATTATAAGCATCGTATTATAATTTTAAGCTTTTTGAACTATAAAAAAATATTTCATTAAAATTTATAGAAGAAACAAAAATCAAAAATATTATTATGTACCTATAGAATCTGGTAGCATAGTAATTTTGTGAAAACTTGAAGTTTACGATTATTTATTCTTAAGTAATAAATAAATAAATCACTTTTTTCAAAAACTAATTTCGCATTAAATTTCCCGTTTTTCTTAGTTTTTATTTTATTTTTCCCAACTATTAACATATTTTTCAATATAAAAGTGACACATACCATTGTAAAATCAAAACATTCATTGCTCCGTTCAGAAAACAGGGCTTGAAAATACTTTTTAGTGTGCAGTGTGTACCATAAACTCGTCAAAATTCTGTTAAAATATTTATGTGTTTACTTTTTCTCGACATTGTTTGAAGTTATTCGAATATTACATATCATATGAGCTATAAAACTAATTAACTAGTTAAGTACAGGTTTTTATAATTTAGTATTATTTTCTTCATATCGAAACATTCTAAGTATTGGATTAATAATTATAAGTAACCGAATCTATTTAGGTTGACAAATTTTAAATAAGTAAAATAATCAATTACTGTAATAGTAATAAAATATGTTTTTTGAAAGTTTGAATTCTTGTATTAAAGTATTAAATTATTGTTGCGTTTGAAGGTTTTATTGTTTTTACATTTGATTTATTCCTTTAAATAGGTAAGATAAGATAAGGTATTTATTATTAATAATTTCATGTTTTAAATTAATAAAATACCAAAAGTTGTAAGCAAATATATTATTATGTTTGTTAAAAATGTATATTTTCTAATTTTGCAAATGATTTTATTGTTTATTAGATGATACAAAATCATATGTAAATAATTAATTATTTATCGCATATTTTTGTTTGTTAAGTGCACTACTCAACTACTGTATGCATATTTATAATTAGGTTAAGGCATAAAATATAGTTTGAGTTCGAATCATAATATATTATTTTTAGAAATTAAATATAAATATATATTTTAATATAAATTACGATGCAAATCAATAGTTAATTTGCAGTTCAAACACGATAACATTACTTAAAATTAGATATTTGACGATCGTATACAATTTTATAGCAGTATCTAAATTTAGATTAATGACGAATGACCTATATTGTAATATTATTTCACTCAGTTAAAAGTTATATCTAGGTTTTTTTGTCCACATTACAGCGTTATAAGTTATAAATTAATAATTTAAATTGTAAACACAAAGTGTTTTGAAACTTTCTGAGAATTAATGAAATTTAAATAGATAAAAAAATAAAATCGATCACAATGTACTATTATTATTTTAGTAATAAAGGGGATTTTTATTTTAAAATATTATATATTACAAAGTATTTCGTTTTGCTAAAAAATAAAATAAATGATTCCGATTTAGGTTGAAAGACAGTAGAAAAGGGTAAAGTGCCCCCTTATAGTGTTGTGATACCACACAAAAAATTATTTTTTTTTTTTACTCTTGTGATCCATTCTATTACCCCAATTAATTTGTAATACTTGTAAAATAAATAAAAATAGTAAATAAACAACGTATTAGTTAAATATTAACTTGTGTTGTTCAATGAGTATTATTAAACGTAATTGTAAATGGAGTAAACAATTGTATAGAAAATTTATTGAAAATAATCAAAATATACGAGTGAATTTAAATCGAGCCTTGTTTGCTCTACTGAAATCATTTTACGTTTTTTTTTGTTTTTTTTTTTTTAACAGAAACTTGCACAAAAAATTGTATACAACCGTAAGTTCGTAAATAATTTCGATATTAGGTAAAAACAAATAAAAATAAAAAAACATCTATTGAAACGTGTTCCCAAAATAGTATACTGTATGCAATAGTATTTAAATATTTTTTAAGTTTCTTTGTTAATTTACTACCATATGAGAAGTAAAGTCGTTCGAGAAGTGTAGGTGAGTTTTTTCAAGTACCCAACAGCTGACGAATGTTTGCGGACTAAGAGCGTGTATGAAGTTTTCAAAGTTTCCTTTAAGCTTTCTTAAAGTAGCTCCTTCAATCGTGACTATTTGTCGAGATTGTTTTAGGTTTGTGATTTGCCATTGACACTCCGCATAGGCTTAGTTGAACAGAGGCGGTGTGCTGTAACGATGTATCCGTTGAAGTTTAGATATTTTATTCGAATTATTTCCCGTGTTCATATTGCTCTCTGTAGTCAGGATTTTAACATTAAACGATTTAACTTAAAAAATTATTGAAAATATGTATTTTTACAAAATGTTTTTTACAAGCCTTAAAAACCAAAATTTTTCAGAAAAAAAAAATATTTTTATTATTTTTATCATTATATATATATATATATATATATATTTTAAATAGAA
Source organism: Melanaphis sacchari (assembly GCF_002803265.2). Lineage (NCBI taxonomy): Eukaryota > Metazoa > Arthropoda > Insecta > Hemiptera > Aphididae > Melanaphis > Melanaphis sacchari. The sequence goes on from NW_020271625.1 coordinate 453,655, forward strand.
ACATGTATTTTTATTTTATTATTTTAAAACAGAGTATTTGTATGTCAAAAAATGGAATGTTTATTGACCAATTAGTTTATGTGTTATAAACTATAGTAGGTATAATAAGTACTTAAATTTAGATAAACGGAATGGTGCAGTATTTGACTTAAAATATTTATAATTAAAAAATTAATTGTTAAACATTTGATTTTTACTGATAAAAATACTTTGAATAATATTTTGCTTCATGATATGAAATTAAAAATGTAAACTGTTATTAAAAAGAGTAAAAAAACTTAAAAACCATAATGATATAAAATAGTAAAATATATAATATTTTTTTTTTGTCAAAAATTATGTTTTTTAAGACTTAAAATAATGTATATAAAATATTTGCAAAAGTGTTAATGTTTTCCAAAATAATGAGTATTAGGTTCAATGGGTCACTTTGTCATAGCAATAACAGCTATATCAACGTTGTATTTCGTGTTGATATTAAAGTTTCGCTACTCACGATATTATGCATTTTTACTATTAAATTGATTACTTGATTACCACTCAATTTTGTACTCTAAAGTATACTTCATCGAACAAAAAAAAAAAAATAAAAAAAATACTTATTCATTCTTTAACAGCTTTAAAAATTATTATTGTAGACAACTACATAAACTAAATAAATATCAGATTAATGATAAATTTGTATAATTCATAAGAATACGCATGTACGAATATACATAAGTAATGGTTAATTATGTTGGCATTTTATTTACAATCATTAATAGAATACTTCGCCATCGTGTAGTTAATGGATTTTATCGATTGTTCTGCTGTGTATTCTTTTTTTTTGGGCATAACTCATCATATTAAGATATTAAAATATTCATTTTAAATGTATATAAATATAATAAAATTTTTTTTTGGATAACCGACAGCGAAAAAGGATCAGTGTGAATTAGGATAAATTATTAGTTATTGCTGTTGATTTTTAGGTTCATTCCAGGAAATCGTAAGTTGACGTTTCCAAAATTATCCCTTGACATATTTCGAGTGATAGCCCTGCCTTTATACTTATTTGACCGGAAAATACGTATAATTTGATCTTGGTTATGAATGTTAACATTTATACATATACAGTGTAGGTATGTTTACGATTACTGCTACCCACCGGCCGTGCACTGAATACATTAGTTAGGGGTTAGGGCATGTAGGTATTTTTTAATGTTTCCCAGTTGTCTTATATATATTTATAGAAAAAAAAAAAAATAATAAATTGTCATCGCGTCCTATGTTATTTTGGGCTGTATCCATCCCTGAGGTATATATTTGTTATATAAAATGTGTGTTGTGTAATATTATAGTATTTTACCCAGACGTATTACATATTTACGTAAAAGTAAATGCAATCAAATGTATATTTTCAAATAGTTAGATACGAGAAAAAAAATTAATATACCTATGGCCAATTTGGTTTCCGTAAGAAATTCTTGTGGCTATCAGATACATTGAATGTGTTTGCTCATTCTTTCCGAAAATATAAAAATCATAGTTAATGTTTAGCTGAAGTCCTCGTTATTCATATGGACGATTCTAAATAAGCACGGCCATTTGATGGGGTGCAACCTTGTTCACGTAATAAAATTTAAAAATATATCTACACCACCCACCGCGATTTCCATAAGATAATATTTTGAATTCCATGTGGCCAATTATTATTGATTGTCTGCTCCAAAGAAGCATCTTCAATATAATATAATACATTTGATCCCCCTCTTTTAACTCTCAGCCAATGTTGGTTGGTGCGATGGCTTTTTCTTCGAAAATAATTCTCATATTACATACACTATAAAAGATTGTTCCGAGAAAACTGATGTAGTCACTACCACACGTACAACAATTGCATAATCGAATCATTAGTAAGTGATAAAAACATTATATATTTTTATCAATCTATTATATTAAAAAAATAATATTACATTGATTGTTGTTATACTGTCAGTTGAAAAAACTAAATATGCAAATGGATAGATAGATAATGTCGTAAAAATGATTTAAACTGTCACAAGAAACGAAATAATCTGATTTTTTTTTTAATCATAAGATTTAGTAAGTTTTATTTTGATTTGTTATTATCAATGGGAGAAATCAGTTTAAAATTTAGAATAATTATTACTTTGGATATTGTACATACTTTAATAGTTATGTATAAGTACCGATTATTGATTACAATATACATTTTGATGTAAAAATATTAAAATGCTAAATTTACAATATTTTACTGACACTAATTTAAATGAACAATTATAAATTTCCTTCTATACAACATTAAAATTGATTACATTTTTCACATATTCTATTGTTTTTGCTATATATTATTGTACTTAGAAATTGTTGTTTTAATGTATATTTTTAAATAAAAAAAGGCAAATTTGATGAAGCAGTATTGAAGTCAGTCACGTTGTATGAATTAGAATGTTGATTAGTTAACAATAAAATAGAACAGAAAATTAGTGTGAGTGCACGGAGTGACTATGGTTGATAGAAAGGGAAGTGGTTTAAAAGTGTATACATGTCATCTGTAAATTATAGACGAAATTAAAGACAATAGGTTTAGAAGGTTTATCATGTTATAAGAAAAGGTGACTCAAAAACAATGAAAGTGGCTATGAAAATAAATATAGAAGAAAATACAGAGAGAAAAAGACTGATGAAGTGATGGATAGAAAAAATAGACAATGAAAGGGTCATGGCTTGGTGTGCGTTAAAGAGAGGTGTATGCGAGAAAAAAGCATAAAGCCTGAGGTTAGTATATAGTATATATTATATATTAGGACAAAGTTATCATGTCTCAAGTGTAGTACTAAAATTAGTGACGTGCCAAGAAGTCAGAAGATTGTTTTAAGACAATCTACTCAATTCTAAAATTTTTAATTAGTGATAAATTTTAAAAATACAAAAAATATATAATAAAATATAACGATAAATTTAATTTTTGTTTGCTGTGAAAAAAAAATGATATTCAAAACATAAAAATTTGTGTTTTAGTTAAGTGGATTCTTATGTTTTTATTTTACAAGTTTAAAAATTGTTCAATACGCCACTAACCTACATGATAATAATATGTTAAAATACTAAAGCATTTTTCATTTTAAAAAAATACACAATTCCGCATTTTTTAAAAAAAATGTATGAGTTTTATTGTACCGACATTTTACAAACAAGATTTTTTATGATAATTTATTATTTTTACAGTTGGAATAAAATAATATGAACATCTGTGAGTGTAATATTTATATGATGACTTCTCTGACACTACAGTGATGTTTTGAAAGCGGATATCAGTTAAAATTTCTCCACTATATTATATTCTACGTTTCAGAGTATTTTAGACGAATGAAATTTATTTTGTACAAATTATCTTTGACATGATTATTATTTTTTGATACATATAGTAATATATGTACCGTTAAGTTCCAATTTATTTTTATATGGTCATTAATTTACACAAGTAAGTGGCCTGTCGACAATTTATAAAAACATCTCCAATTTAGTATAGAATCGAAAATTTAGAACCATAAAAACAAAAAAAATACATTACATATTTATACTATTTAAGTATCGTGGGGTTTCACTCAAAGATTCAATAAGAATTTAATTTAATTGAATTGACATTTTTTTTTTTTTTATTATATATAAGTGATTCTCTGAGAAGCATCCAAAGAGTCCATTTGACATCTAGGACTTATTCAATACATGTACCATACAAATATGTTTACCCGTCATCGATGCCGCATTATCAGTTGTTGCATATATACAGTTTTTTCACTAAATATTGTTAAAAAAAAATGTTTTCAGAGGTATTAATATTTGCATTAGTTGTTGCTGTAATCAAGTTATTGCAGAACAAGAAATCTTCGTAAATATTCCAGTCAAAATAATACCTTATAAATACAGATAATATAGTTTTATTTTGAACGACTGTACGCTTAATCAAATAGAAATTAAAAATATGGGGTTTAAATTGAATGTTTTAATTTTTATTGCCTTATGTTTTTGTTAATATCAACAATGTGTCTTTAAACAGTATTATTTTAAGTTTATTTGTCGCTTCTTTTCCTAATATTTCTGTATACCTATATATTGCAACCGGCAGAATACAATTTTTACCAATAGTATGTGGTTTATTACTTTTAGTAATTCTATATGCTAATGATTATATTATAGAAAATGTAGCAAGTAAATGGATTTTCATTGAATTTTTATTACTTATAAATTGGTTATTTAAGCATTGTTAAAAATAATTTGAGTGTTTGTTTTTTTAGATTAGGGTGTTTGGTATCAAGATATATTTCTAATTTAGAGAGTTTTAAACTTTCATTAGCTGAAATTTCTCCACATACAATGCATTTTGGTTAACCTATTTCATTAATTTCATAACTTTGAAACCCAAGTATAATGAAATCTGTTCTGGTATTTTGATTAACTGATATTGTTAATTTTGTTTTTTATTTTTTTTTTTTGCATTGAACTGAACTGTCTGATGGAATTAGTTTACTGGTTTTCGTATTATTGGCTGGAGTTTTACAAACTATAAATTTATCCATTAAAAATTAAAATATAACATACGAGTATAATATTTAATTTTTTAAAAATGAGTGTTTAATCATAAACTAAATCTTTTCTTTTGTAATAACACTAATAACTAATAACTCTTGTATTTCGATCTACTGTTCATTGCTCAACTGTATGGACAATCGACCAATATTGTATCGATAGTTATTAGCATATTTACTGATAAGACAAAACATTTTCCATAACCATAATAAAATAATACAAAAATTACTAAAAATATATTGATATCTATTATAAAATCTATGTTCTATGTTTTACAATACCTACTAGTTATACTTCATATTATTATTATTATTATATGTAGAGGTATCAAGTTTAACATAACTTTAGGATTTTATCTATTCACGATTAAAATTATTTTCATATATTTATTTAATTTTTATTTTACTTATTTGTAACTAAGATAGTTGCCAATTAGTTTACGAACACCACGAGTTATGAAGCACCCTAAATATTTTGCTATCTATGTATTTTATGTGAAGAAAGGTAAACCATTAATATTGAAAATACATTAAGTTATCGTGGTATATAATATGCTTATAAAAATTGTAAAATTTTGGCAAGTTTTTATATATTTTTTTTTTTTTTATAAATAAGCTGATTTATAATTATTATTATATATACAAGAAAATAGTATTAAAACATTTCCAGAAACTAGACCAATTTAGGAAAACAATCAAAAATTTTATTTTTTAAATTCGAATATTAGATATACAAAATCAAAAATTATAAACATTCATTTTCTGAGTTGGAAATAAAGCAATTAAAATAATATTCCTATAATATCATGAAAAAATCACTAATTACAGTTATGTGCTACACTTTTGAAATGTATGTGAGAGTAATCATCCATTTAAAATTTTCGAAGTATTTTAATTGGTAAAATTAAATTTTTTGACAAGTAGTTTTTTAGTTAAAAAAATTGTGTTTTGATGAGTGGAGTGGAAAGTTTAAAAGTATGTAATATTGTTGACCCTATCTTAGTTATTAATTAATTATTGTTACTTATTCATTGACGATAATTACACAATAGAACACTTAAATTATTGATGAAGAGTTGAAAAAATGATGATTTTAGATCAAATATCGTTTCGTCTTTATATTTATCGTGTTATTACACTACGATTTTTTCACCTTTAATATTTTATTTACGTCATTTTTTATATTTATATTTTATATTTTAAGGGTACAAACAATGTTAAAATTCTCCCCTGGCAATTCAAAGTTCTATGGCTCAAAGTCATACGGAAAAGGGTCTGGCAATAAAAGTGGCACGATATCGAGGAAGTATAATATCTGAAGTGACTTATCAAAAATTGGACTATTGAGAAAACTGACAATAAATCTATTGGGCACTTGCAGTATTAGAGCCATTAATTTTTTTTTCAAAAACATTATTGATTCCCGCGTAATTTATTATAAATATTTTGTTTGAACATTAGCCCATTACTATAATGAGCTTTCATTATATCATTATGTTAAGGAAAATACTGTTTCTATCGTTTTTTATTTATTAAAAAAGTCAGATAACATAACTGATGCACCTTTTTGACGAAATAAACTGCAATTGTATTATATTTTAATTTTTCTATGGCTTGCACCGAGAAAATTCGACGTCAAAAAAAATATTGTTGAAAAATTGTGTTTAAAAAAAGTTAAGAAATTTATAAATTTTAGGATTTTACATTAATGTTTTCGATAATATATTATTAAAATAATTACATTCTGCTATTTTGGTTCATTTGGTTATTGAAATTTCCATTTTTATATTAGTTTCAAATGTTTCAATCAAATAATATGCATTAAACATATTTTTATCTACGAGTATTATCAGGTCGATTAATTATTAAATTTTATGTACTTCATTGTAAAATATTTGTATCGGCTTTAGGGGTTAATTCACATTTTCTAGCAACAGATTCCGTTAATCGGTCCGTGAAAAAATTTACGGCTAGTTGTCGCAGTCGTCGTTGCAGATGTTTATTATAATTTAAGCGGATAATTTGCACAAAAATTCAAAATGTTGCTCATAAACAATAAAAATTGCTAGAGGTGATTAAAATAGGTATATTTCAATACATTTTTAAATTGTATACATGAGCACTGTGATGGCCGTACGAATCACGTTATCGTTTGTACATATTATAATATACACAAAAAATTATTTGATAATATTATATTTTAATCTAATATTTTATTACCATTATAAAACCTAATTTTTATGAAATCATTAATACTATAGAACTTGTATTAATAATATGTAAATGTGGGCATTTACAAAAGTATCAGTTAATTTTCTTATTAACTATTAAGAGCTTAACTAGTTTAATCAACTATTTAAATAATTTAGATTCATTCAATTGATTTAAAAACTAACTATAAAGTTGTATTTAAGAATATTTTTAAAATTGTCAGTTCTAATAACTTTATTAATTAATAATTACTATGTTCGTGGTTTTAAATAAAATTAAACTAATACAACAATAGTATAATACTATTATTTCTGTCGTTTCTCGATAAAATTATAGATAGATAATAGACAATAATACATAGATAAGCACAGAATATTTTTATGTGATATTTGTACTTATTAAAAAAGTAGACTAACTTTTTTTAAACTAAATAAAATAAGTTTTTTTTTCGTAGATATTAATAATTTAAAGTTTAATGAGTAAAATGTATTATTTTTTAACTATTGACTCTTAATTATACAATATTTTATTCACTTGAATTAATTGAAATTAATTACTTTGATTGACTTGCTCAAATTTTAGTGAATATGAAATATTTAAAGATATAATAAATAATTAAAAAAATATATTTAACTATAATCTGATCATACTATGATATTATGGTTGTGGTTAAAACTTCGATATTATTTATACTTATACAGATCGAATTGATAAAACGTCTTGAGTTTCATTTGTTAAACATGAAAAACAGTTAAATATTTTAATGTTTTTATATCTATTTTGATCGTTTTTCGTGTAAAAATGCGTATGTAGGTACTCCTAAATACCATCGTCGCAATCTACCTGAATATACAGTTAAACGTATTCCCGAACAGATTCTTTAAAAATACCGAAATTACCACCAATATAATATGAAAATATATTCTACGACACCATACTGTTTGTTGTTTTTAGAAGAAATAAAAAAAAAACAAAGATTTAGGTCTTGACATCACGTTTTCGCGTTCCATCGGTGGCAATTTTGACTGTTTATTTTTCGTGTGGTAAATTTGCTCATTACTACCCTCCTTATCAACTTGTAGTAAATATATTAAAAAAAATAAAATGTACATATTATATGAAAAATGGTGTACCAAAAAATGCCCAAACATAATTTTATTTACTGAAAATAATGAAAATCGATAAACTACCAGTCGATTTATCAGTTTGATTTAATATTATGTAATCAGTTTTAGATTCTGAAAGGATAGATGAATGATGCTAGGTTTTTGCAATGATAAATTTGTTTTTTTTTGTGTGTGTGTCTTGTGACATTATATAATATTATATGTAGTTTAATAGTCAAATCCTTAAATCGAGAATGGTTTTTAGTAGTGGATTGAACATAGTTTTAAATTTTAGTTAATACTTTTAAAAATAGCTATTTGAAAAAAATAAACAAATAACATGGGGAAAGCACAGGAATATATTTTTTATATATAAAAGATATATTCTTATATCACTTAAATAAAACGAATTATTTGATTGATAAACATTTTTTTTTTTACATTTTGAATACTTGACTTTTCGTAGCTTTTTTGTGTTGACAATAATTAATTGTTTTGGAATTTTTTTAGGTTCCACGTTTTTAGATTCAAACAATAATTAAAATTCGACTTTTGAGACCCTTTTATTACCAAAGGTGAAGCATAGCTTAAAATCTGAATTAAATTTTTGATTTTAATTTTGATGGTTACAAATACTAGTGATGCTTTTTTGTGTAATGATCATCGTTTTGCTTGTCTCATACTATTTATGCGTAGCTATAAAACGGTAAAAGTTCTAAAAATACGAAATTACTTACTTCATATTGATTAAATTTTGACTTTTGTAAAATTTTAAATATATATATTATTTTAAATTTTTATAAATTTGTGATTAAGAAAATTATTATTTTCATACAAATTGTAGATTTTTATTTGTTTAATTTAATTACAAATTATGAATATAATTTTATGGAAATTTAAATGTTGATACTTAATACTTTTGATTTCGTTGAGATTTATAACAGTTGATATTGATATTTAAAATAGATTTAAAGCTTTGGTGTAAAGCGTATATTTATAAAAATAGAGTTATACTTAGTTTTATAAAAATTGATACTGCTATTGATGGCAGCTTTATATCATACAAATGTGTATTGTAATGAATATACACCATATAGTCTTTAATTAAAAATGCTGTTATATGTAATATTAACACGTTTGTTGTGGGATTTCGGGATTTATCAAAAGTCGCGTATTACTGAGAAATCATATCGGAATTCTTACTGCAATTTATAAAAGTAAGCATAAATTATGTCAAAATTTAGATTAAGATAAAAGAAAAACATTATTTTCGAAGTACCTACTCTTATTTTGTGGGGGTTATTGTTCAAACCAAAGTAAGCACATAATAACATTTACCATTAATTATAATTATAATAATAATATTATTATTATGTTATGGAAAACTTTCCTAGTGTAGCGATTACGATTTAAAGCGAAAATACTAATAGTACGCTAAAATAATATTAATATAATAATTAATAGGTAACACGATGTGTGATTGATATTATTTTAAAGTGTTTCATTTTATTTTGTTCAAAAACATTATACGTATTTAAAATAATTTAAATTCCTTATTCTTCATGTACCTATGTGTCTATGCCATTATAAATGTATAATATTATTGTACTGTATTACGACACAATATTATTAGTATTTAATATAATAATGATAAATAATATGCATATAGATTAGTATTATATCTCTGCTTTTATACTTTAATTAACTAATTAACTTAATAATTTAATAATGAGTGTAATTAATTGAGTAATTTGTAATAACAAGGCTTTCGTGATAAATTAAAAAAAATATAGGAACATTAATTTAAAATCATGTTAAATGTAAAATTATATATATATTAACTATAATTATTGAAATTTAAAATTATTTAAATGTTATTATTTATTTATTATTATTATTATTTTTTTTTTTTTTGTATTACTCCTCTGCAGATAATGCGTTTAAAATACTTTAAAGAAAAGTAAACGCATAAATATTCTTTCATTTGATAATTTAGTAGAATCATGCTATCATGCTTAAACCACCATATTGTACGATAAGAAAGGCACATTTTTAACAAAATTATTAATCATTTAAAATATCACAAAGTAGCATGATCATAAATTATGTGATCCAAGTGATGATTATAAATATAATAATTTTCTAACAATATTTGTTTTACGGCACTCGACATTCGTTATACAAATCTGGTTTTAATAACTATTATCTTTTAGTTCCAATAAATTCAATATAAGACTGTTAAAATATTGTCGCCAGTTAGTAGGTAGTACCAATTATTTGTAACTGCCTAACCTATTTGTTTCATATTATATATATAATTAATAATATTTATGAATATATCTACTACTATCGGTTTAATTCTGTTTTCTTAACCTCTTATAAATGATTATAATTTTGACTTTTGTGCGAAAAGAACATGCGAGTGGTGTGACTTATAAAATAGAAGCATATATTATTAATATATACAATTATATACTTTATGTGTATATTTTCGAGTGTATTTACCTAATATATTACATGCAGATTACAATTCATCTGTGTGTAGATTATTATTTTGTAATAAAGTGGTAGGATTTATTAGATAGAAAGAGAATCATGCTTAAAAGGATTGATACATAAAATGAAATACGTATAGTTATCTATCTATCATACTGATCAACTGAAAATTCTTTTATGTATTAATAAAATACACAAATATATATCTATTATTACTTTATTATGTATCGTTCATAGAAATCTTGATTTAAAATAATATACTTTGAAAAATATACTCATCGAATTTTAAATACTGCTGCTGGATAATTCTAAAATGCGTACACTGTACATAGAAGGTGTTTGCCCTTAACATCAATATATATTTATACTAATAGCATTGATTATAGATTATAATTATATTATATTATATTATATTATTATTATTGTTTATTCTATAATCAATGCTAATAGTATAAAACTGAAAAGCTTGTGCGTATGTTTGGATCCGTTAATCTTATAAGCTACGGAACTGTTTTTAATAAAAGATATATTAATATAGATTCTTTTAGAATCAGAGGGCGTATTTAGCTCATTATTCTAATCTCTAATGGCTAATGTGAAGTGGTTAACACGTGAATTTAGTTTTAGCTAATGAAAATTGAATATTTTTTATTTATTTCTATGGTTGCTGATGGTTACAGATTAAAATATTACTATTATTAAATTATTTGAAGCTTTTAATCTAATTCAGGATGTGTGTCAATTGAAAGAGTTTAAAAACGCTTCCAGGTATTCGTAGCTTTTAAGTTAAATTTCTCTTTGGAACTTTGTAATGATTTAAGTCGTTAATAATTGAACTTCTGTATTCTATAACTTCTATAACTTTATCAATAGCTGTATTAACTATCCGTATTTTATTAGATTATTAATTTCAGTTTGATGTCTCTTTCGATATATTAGATCTCCTCACTTCGTTATGCGAGTCGCTAATACAGCTAGTAAATAAAATATTGTATAAAAAATATCAATTTATACATTATAATTTTACACAATTGAAGATTTATTTTAAATATTAAAACGTAAAATTGTGTTTCAGCACGGTGTTGGCGTCGAATTTGTTCGGTTTCTACCAGAAACTCACCCACCAGTATTCAGCAACGTTTTTTGCGAACTTGGAGCTTACGAAAACATTGTTAGTATTACTTATTATTTAATTTTATTGGATCTAAAGTATTATACAGTTTATGGTACGTCGTTGGGCTACGGCGTATGTATTATAATAATATGGTGAAGTCTCTCGCGGACTAATACGATAATCGATTGTATATATTTAAGCTTCTAGAATTTGCATTTTTTTTATATTTCAATATGGATCAAATGAAAATCCTATTTATAGTAAAATAAATTTAAATTCAAAATTTAATTTAGCACATTTTAGCGTATTTCGATGTTTTTGATTTCAGGAACATATTTACACAATATTTAACCGTTTTAGAGCTTTCCCATTAACTTTAAAATACATGACATTTTTTTTAACAATAAAACATTTTTTTGAGTTTTATTTTACTTCAAAACTTCAAAATTTTATTTGGTTTATAGTTTAATTTTTTTTTTTTTTATAAATATCTTCAAATTTGGATAAAATTACATAGGTATTTAAAATATAAATAATAATTATTAATATTTCATTGTAGGTAGTTAAAAAACATTATTCGGGGATACATAAAACTTTTATGTTTACTTTGTAACGATTGTCGTTTATCGATATCGTACATTATTCCTTGGGTTAGGTTAGGTTACTCGGCTTTACTTAAATAAGGTAACCCTGGTCTCTGATATTAATATTACATGCCGAGGTCGATTCCTTGAAACCTCGTTAATAAAAATATAACTTGACCAGAAGGGAACGCAAAGTCCGCTAGCACCGGCAAAGGGGGGACGTTACACTGTTTTATATATGCAAAACTATTTTAAAATCCGCTTTATTCTGTAAAAATTAATTTAAATTACTGTGTTAATATAAAATAAAAATAAATTATTTTATTAAATATTTATTTAAAAAAACATAGTATCAAATATACTTAGTGTATATGTTTAGAATTGTTTTTTTCATTAAGATAGAATATTATTAAATTCAAATTTAACACGTTCATCAAATTGATTCAATCGACACCCATCGTACAGTAAATCAGTACTCATTATTTGATCATATTATTTTCTTTTTTTTGTTCATTGTAATTGATAAGTAGAACACCTTTCCAAAAAACTAGAGTAAAAATAAATTATATCTAAAAAACAAAGAAAAATAATCTCATTCTATGCAAATCATCATGTAATTTTTTTATTGATAAAAAATAATTTAAAAAGTGAATTAAATATAATTCAATTCGATTAAAAAACAATAAAAATGTTAATCAAAATTTAAATACATATAAATATTAAACACACGTACGATTTTTGTGCTATGTTAATTTAAATTTTCATTATAAGAGTTACATAAATAATAAAAAAATAATACATGTTCTATTATAATATGTAATTTTTTATTAACTTGATCGGTCATTGCTTTTGGTGTTAAGTCTTAGTTTTAAAATATGAGGTAGGCAACATATTATTAATTACTACTAATCAATATTTTTTTAGTTTTTACTGAAATAAAAGCGATTATCAGTTTTTGGTTTTCTACTAATCGGCTTTATACTGAAATTCTTTACGCAAACTGAAAACTTGTTTCAGGTACTAAATCAAAAAAAAAAAAAAAACCTAAACTATTTCATTATATAAGTTTTATAATTATTGTTACTGCAATTTTGTTGTGCAGACGATTACGTGTGACTGTGATGCTACGCCAGCGATGCAGTTGAAGGCAATGCGACAGAAGGGTGACAAAGTGGACGTTTCTCATTACCGAGTAAATGTAAACAAGTTACAAGCTCGGTTGAACATATCATGTGACACTGCTAAGAAGAGAGGACAAATCAAATTCGATGGATGGCCAAAAGTATTTTTACGTGTTCATCTTTATATTAGACTTTTAGGTGCTTGTTTACGTTTCTCAATGTTTTACGTAAAAACTGTCATTGAGAGAATTAAACACGCTTTGTATTCTTTAAAGTTAACTATATGGCTTAAATATTATGTAGTTTAAGCTTAATCCCTCTTTCCAAAATCATCCTAGTTTAGAGTTTAGAATGTAGTTTTGAGTTGAACACAGAATTGCAATATTTACAAGAAGGTACTTGAAAAAAATCAGTAAACTCGTTTGATTTTATTAAAAAATATATTAAATATGTTACAATCATTTAATAATAAATCAATGTTCTTATTCCTTTAATCATATTTATCAATACTTTTTTAAATAAATTAAGATTCACAAAATAAAATTGAACTGTCAAGTCAAATAATATGGTAATTTATTGTTAGCTTATTTTTTTTTGTTTTTTATAATATTATGTATCAATATTGAGGTTTTATAATTAAACACTTTTGAGTATACTCATAATATAATGTATTATTTTAATTGATATTTCAATGAATTAACGTTAGTTTAAGATTCTTGTTAATAATTTGTGTCAACTTTATGTAAGTACTTATATAATATTCGGAATGTCTCGATTAAAATGTACCATTAAAGCGAATATGTCTTAAAATCTACGATAGGCATTTTCATGTTAACGAATCAAACGTAATATACATTTCAATCGTAGTATAATTTATGGATTTTTACAGTACTAGATTTTAAAGTATTCTATTTATTGCAATTTATCGTGACCATTACAAAATTGTGGTTTTAAATTTCAGGTAAAAGTTATGTTGGCCCAGGTAGGATACATTAAAAGTAAAACAATGGACGAAGTACAATTGCAAGACGTGATCATGGACATTGTAACCGGTGCTATAAGATCAACAGACCTTTCTGTCGATTTGTACCGTTGGTCAGAGTTTCCGAATTTCGTGAAAAGTCAACAGACTATAACTACTTCGCCTTTGGACTCGTACACCGAACGAATAGTAAGTACAATACAATTATTTCAAGCCATTATTTTATGAGATAACCACAATGGTGATGATTCAACGGGAGTTCGTAATTTGCACCACCATAGGTAGTAAGAATTAATAAGAAATGTAATTAGTATCAAAATAAAAATCGATTATTTTAAAATACGTACTATCGAAAGAATAATTGTACAAGTTTCGATATTTAAGAAAAAATGTTACTTCATTAAAGTTTTCACTGATTTTCAAACAGAAACGTACATAAAACTATTAAGTTTACATATTATTTACCGATAGACTTCTCAAATAAGTGAACGAATAAATAAAATTGAAGTTGCTTTAGACTAGTATAAATAATACATTGATATCAACAACTTCATTCATTGAATTAATTGTTTACATACACAAAAAACCTGTATGTATCAAAACATAAATTGCAATCTAACTAGTCTGGCAATCAATGCAACATCAGTTTGTTTTATTAATTTTATATTTTAACTTTTTTTAATATATTATACTCAAATATCAAAACTTGTACGATTATTCTTTGGATAGTAGGTACATATCTTATATTAATCAATTTTGATTTTGGTGCTAATTACATTTCTTATTTATTACTACCTGAGATGGTGCAAATTACATATCTTTATTTTGATGCAAATAACAAATATAGTTTAAAAATGTTGGAGAAAATTACACATATTGTAATTATTTAGGGTCAATTTTGGTGCAAATGGACTACGCTCATTTAAACCACTATGGTACACGATAATTGTACTGCATGTGCGAGCATGAAATAGTATAATATTATTATCATGGAATATGACCCAACGCTTTTGAAATAAAATTCTCACTGCACAATAATAATAACAAACTGTTGAACTAAGTAAATATTATAAATATTCCATTTAATTCCATTGAACTAATGATCGAAACAATATTTATGTGATAGTGATGTGTATACTTCGTAGTAACTACTACATTTGTTTAATTGTATCAGAAATGTTAGCACCATTCAATATAATCGGATATTATTTTACTAAAATTAAAAAACTATACATTCGATTTTACATATCATATAGTTTAAATATTGATATTACTTTCTTTTAATATATTGCTAAATATAAAATTATTTAAATATTATATATCATATTATATGCATTATTGTTTTTTTTTTTTAAAGAAAATTGTTTGTTTTTTAAATTTAATTTATTGCCCTTATTCGACTATTTATCATATGATTTAAAATTAGTAAAGTTGTTTGAAAATGAGTCCTTTAAAACAATTATTTTAAACAAAAAATATCAAAAATAATAATAAAAACAGCTAAAAGTAGTCTATTTATAATTTTATTTTATATAGTTAGGTAAAATATAATAATTTAAACTTTTAAATATTCTTTAAATAAAAACTATGAAACTTTCAAACCATATTACTTTAGTAGTTGATTTTTCTAATATTTTACAGCTTTTAAAAATTTATTCTAAACAAGAAAGATGGTTTTTATTTTGTGCTTAATCTGTTATATACTGTTATTTAAATTTATTATGACAACCCTTCTGTCAATTTAACACTTAAACATTTTAGTGGAACTTTTAGTATTTTCAATTTAAAATTTTTTATCAACTTGTTTAATATAATTTTTCTTACTGAACCATAGCTATCTCACTCTTAATATTTTGAACTCTGAATTGATTATTATTAATAATTTTTACATGTTTAGATTTCATAGAAACTCTTCGAATAGCCCGTTCTCCTAAATTGATGGTTTTTTTTTTTTTTTTTTGTAATTCAAATCTTTCTAGAAGCATATTTAATTCAAAAATAATTTAAATAGTTAGACTTCTATTTAAATCAGGGCTTGCATTTGAAAACAAATTTTGTTTTACGTTATTTACAATTAAAACGTTATTCAACTTTTGCGTTTATTGCTATTCAGAATTAAAATTTTTAATATACTTTATAGATTATAACTATTAAATAATTGGAAATTGATTATTTCATTTAATGATATACTATATTTAACGTTTGGCGTTATGTATTGTTTAATGATATATCATATATTTTGTTAATCATTATGTTTTATTTTGTGTTATTTATGTTTTATGTTTATCATTTTCCGTTATAATTACGTTACAAACCTCAATCGTTTTTGTAAAATATAACGTTATAATCATAATGTTATTATAACGTTTGCAAGCCCTGATTTAAATTAAGCTATATACTTCTTAGAACTATCTACTTACTCTCGATTGTGCCCTTTAAGTTATCGAAAATCTTACTTCAAATATCAAGAACTTCGTGGTATCTATAAATTTATTTTAAATTGATTCATTGTTGATAAATGTGCCTTCTGAAGTTCAACAATGTATTCAATTAAGTTCTCTCTTCTTAGTTTTTTTCGATCAATACAATTGAAAACTGGATTACTAATACAAATCTACTTAGGTTAGGTTAAAAAGTAGAATGTTCAATGCAGTTAATTGTTTCAACTTATTTTATTTGGTATTGATTCGCTCCGTCTTAGTTAAGTGTATGGTATGGTATTCTTGTTTATTTAAGGACCAATTTGTTCACATCACATCATTTATCCATATACGTAATCGATATTTCCTCCTTATTTTCTGTTAATTTTGACATTGATCTCTAATAAATTATATTTCTCTAAAATAGTATATGATATGCCTCTAGTTTATTTTTCTCATGTTTATTTTCGTGTTCTCTCATATATATGCTATGTGTCTTATAAACATCGCTACTTTTACCAATTTAAATTTATCACATTCATATTTAGTTTTACTTTAGGCAAATCATCTTATCTTTAAATACATTTTAATACTATTTCTTCACTTAATGTTTATTTTTGATTTAGTTCTATATACATATTAACTGTATTCTTTATATTTCATGTTACAATCGTGTATAATTGTTTAATGTACTTAAAATAACTGCTTACTCTAACGTAAATATATCTATAATAATAAAAATATATTTTTACGTATTTTTGTAACCCGAAAAAATTCTCTTCTTACATAAAAAAATAAATAATTACTTCTTTTAAATTAGAAAATCTAGCATAGTTGTTGCCAGTTATAAAAAAAATATGTGTAGAATTATGTATTATGTTTTTGAAAAACTATTAGACGTTATTATTTGTTTTTGAACGTAATGTAATAAGTAAAGAAGGTTTAAAATATTCTTATTTATTATTTTTTTTTTTTTTTGATTTTCACCCTTATAATAAATTTGTGTAGTGAATTACATTATGTGTGTACATGTGTAATTTTTTCCTTTATTTTTTTTTTACATATAATACCATGAATACAGATAACGTTGAACTGTTTTTGTTGTAAAATTTGACTACAAGCTTGTATACAAAACAACAATAGTAAATAAACTAAAATATATGCATGGAAATAAAATAATATACATTTATATTGTCATATGCGTGTTATAGATAAGCCCGAAAATAGAGCCAACAGCCATGAAGCCAGGAGAGAAAAGATTAATGGTTAAAGTCATAAAAGCGGTCGGACTCGGACTCAAACAAGGTTAAACCAAGTGGTTACATTTATTTTTTAACTACACAAACATATTTAAATGAATATTTTTTTGAAACATGTTGTGTAATTGTCCGGTGTAGGATGTTTCGAGCCGTACTGCGTGATCGAAGTCGACGATCCGTTTCAGAAGAAGCAGACTTCAACAAAGAAAAACACTTCATCACCACAGTGGAATGAAAACTTTATGTTGTAAATAAAATTTTCGTATCGTTATATAATAAAATTTTTTCGTTAACCTGCTACAGTCGTAGGTTTGCCGCGGTGGTTCGTAATAATGTGTTTTGTTGTTTTAAGCACACTGAACCGGACGACTGAGGAGATATTATTCGAAGTATATGATTGCAACCCGAATGGCGGCAATCAGTTTATGGGGTTGGCTATTGTAAGCGTCGAAGAACTACTTGTTAATCCTTACCAGAGACAAGTGCTGTCACTCCAGTCACGGCCGTATCAAGATGATTCGGTGTCCGGCACTCTCACGTTAGAAGTAAGTAATAAGCGTAGGTATTACAAAACTACATTAAAAAATTCGATTTTTTTATTTTACCCCACCTTTATTACATAAATATAATTCAAACAGTAGAAAATTTTGCAAAATATAAACTAGAATTTCTCTTAAACTTGATAGTGCAATGTCTTTAATCATTTGTTTTGTTTATTATACTCTTTAATATCTCTCAATGTACATTTTATATATACCTAGCTACTCAAAATAATAATATTTAATGCATAAAGCGATTCATCAAACATATAATAAGCGCTATTTTTTCTTTTAATAATAAATTTATTCAAATTCTGACTTTTAAATTTGTAAATATACTTAAACGCTATACTTTTAAATTCTTGATAGTTTTTGTACCACTATAAAGAAGTGTTTTATGGTTATAATAATATACATTTTGTTTATTTAAATGTAAACTTTCTTGTTTTAGTGTAAATTATTTAATAGATACATTTTTTTTAAAAGTTCTTATAAAATAATTCAAATTTAAATGAATAGTTTTTTAATTAAAAATGATTATATTAAGGCTAAGTGAACTCAATAAAGAAAAATAAGGTATAAGCATGCTTAACAAATTAACCTATAGATACCAAAATAAAATATAAATATAAATAACTAGTTGAATTTTAAGATTTTGTGAGAAAAAAATAGCTCAAAACATAAATTATACTAATTTATCGAGGAATTTTTATACACACACACCAAAAAAAAAAAAAAATTATCACATATGTACTTAAAAACAAAATTTCTTTTCAGTCCGAATTTGGTTTGATAGAGATAATGATTTTTAGTAAAATGTTTTTTCTTTTAAAATTCTATTAGGTTTAATTTCTTGCTGAAATAGTTATTTTTGGTTTTTATTTTTATCGGAAAATATATTGTTGATACTGAAATCATTATTTTTCCCATGTTATCTAAAATTAAAATTAAAGTATAGATGTTTTGGTGTTAATTGATATGTTATAAGTTTAAAATTGATAACAATAAATAAAAAAATAACACGAGTTAAGTTTGTCCATTTCAATTATATTAAATTTTGAGTTAACATAACCAATGTGAAATCCGAATAATTTTAATCTTCAAATATGAGTTGTAGTTTTGGTTCTACTGATAAAGAACTTTTTGGATTTGGTTACAATCAGGTTCTGGTTTAAAATACTTTTGAAAAAACTGGGATTTGAGAAGATTTAATTTAATTATCACGCGTGGTTAAAAATAAACACTGTTTGAGATATCATACTAACGTTTCAAAAAAATAAAAATAAAATAAAGCAAGGTTGATTAATAAGAATATAATACATTTTTACAAACTTTGAAAAGCATTATCAAAATGAGCTATTTTGGAAATCATCCAACAAGTTTTTAAGTTATAATAAGATATTGTTTCAAAAATTTTTCAGATCATGGTTTATTTTATAAGACTTTTATGTTTAAATTTATTGAAAAGAAAATGTATACAATTTATTATATTATGCTAATAATGCTCAAAAAATTATTAGAACACTAAATTTAATAATTCCTTAGTTTTAAATATTTCAAAATTTTCTCTGTTGACATAATCATTAAAATGATTAAGAAAAAAAAATCAAATGAACTAATGCCTAATAAATGCTAGAAAAACCCTGGCAAGGACCATACATTTTTTAGATGAATTTAAAAAAAAAATGATTGATTTTTACCAAATTCATAAATATTATAACATTTAACACGAAAATGGATCATAAACTAATACATTTAAGCTCTCGTTAAATTATGAATACATGATTTATTTATTATTCATATTTTATAATTCTTATTAGTTATTCATTTTGCATAAAACAAAAAATAATAATGATACATATTTAATTAATTATAAGTATTTTTATCTTATAAAATAACAAGTTCAGAGTCCAAACAATATAATATGAAATTCATCGATATACTGTATAAAATAAAGTAGATTAATCACTTAATATATATCACACTTAAATACTAATTTTTTTCCTTAATACCTATATTATACAAATTGTTTTCAGTATGTTAAATGTTTATAACTTCAATATTTTAGTTTCACCAATATTAAAGGAATTACTTTTTTAAATTTCTATGATAATTATGGTGACATATATTTTATATTAATAAATTTTAGACTTTGATGTAACGACAAATTAAGATTATATTATTTTTTTGTACATCAATTGCACTATAATATTTTATAATATAATTAGCAATTACTAATTATTGTCTAGTAATATTGTATTCGTGTTCTGTTTTGATGTTTTATTTTTAATGATTTAAAGTACAGAACTAAAGAAGCTTTATTAAATAGTTGTTATTTTACTTACAAATAGAAATACATTACATTCATTGTACAATAGACATTTTTGCGGTACAGTAGGTTCTTTTAAAAATAATTTTATTATTTTGTATTTTGCTTTTTAAGATTCTACAATATTATACTTATGTCCAATTTTCTTACAAATTCAAATTAAAAAATCAATTCAGTACTTAATGCTAATTATTGAAGTAGAATGTACGTTTGGAGTTGATTAATATTTTTAAAAAGTTATAAATATAATTAATAGAAAAATACTTGTATAATTAATATTATTAATATTACTGTAATCATATATAAGATAAGATATTATCTGTATGCATAAACAGGCTATCCTGATTCCTGAGTGACTAATTCATAATCAACAAAGAGCCAAACCTATTAGAGTTATCGATTTGAAATTTGAGGGTTAATTAATATTAAAATTTCACCGTATACTAAGAAATAGTTTTTTAAATTTTGATTTTAAGGGGTTGAAATCAGTAAAAAACCAAATTTTAAGTGTAAATTGTATACCTATATATACATCGATGAGTCAGCGCTTATAAGCTGTGAGCATCTAGCATATATTTTAGGCTCTTTTTCACATATAAAGCTCCAGAGTCAGCACGCCCATAAGTTAAGTAATTTAGCACCAAATAAAAATATATCAAAAATAATAGTTTATAGAGAAGTTTTATAATTGTTGTAATTAAATATAATTAATATAATTAAATATATTAATATTTAATATTATTAATATAATTTTTTGTTGTAATTTAATATAAAGTTAATATTATTCTTTATTTTTCAATTATAAGATGTTTAAGTTGTTTACAAGTAACGCATAACAGCAGCTAGTTAAATGGGTATAATCGTTAACAATATTGAAATGTTTCAATAATTGTCTGGTAAATTCGATGGTGTTATTCTGATTTATAGTGCCCATATCAAATTAAAATGTTTGCTTCAGCTTTGTAAACAACTATAAAAATACCTAATGGTAGGAGCATATACATCGTAAACATATAATTTATACACAGAATGAAATTTATAAAACGATTAAATAAGGTGTAGTATTAATTTTTAATGTCAAAATAGATAATATAAACTGGATTAATCGATTTTTATTCAGTTAGTTTTTCACTTGCGTTATGAGTACATCAAAGTCATAATAAACAAATATTATCGTTAACGAAAAATAACGTAGCCGTATTTACATGAAGTACTTATATTTTATTATTGAAATTGAGTCACAAGTATTTATAAGTAACTCTTATAATTTAATTATTCATTACGTACATATAAATGTATTAGGTACACGGCATTCCCAGGTGTGTTAAAATAAATATGCCTATTACTTTGGATTGAGATTAATATAATATTCGCGGACTGCAGCTGCAGGGATTCTGGAAGATAAAAATAAAAATGCGCTCAGTGAAATTGCCCGCTGCGACATCAATCCTTTGGGAATCTAAAACAATAGAGCTTTTATGTAACGGGACATTTAATGCAGCCATTTAATAGTATAGTCTTTATTCAAGCTTTACTTTTTATTATCCAATTTGTACTCCGGTATATAGTTTTTGTCACGTTTAACTTTTTCTTCAAATTAAACGTAAAATTCTCAAATACCTTACCAAAATTAATATACATTACACTAATAAACGATTGTTCTTCGTATACAAGTTTATTTACTAGTATCTATTCAATTTAGGTACGCACATAGTGATAGATAAGTATGAATATGTAGCTACACGCTTATATCGTTGAAAACAATGACTTCAAAAATTTTGTCTGGAAATACTATGAACGAACGTAGACACCTATAATACGAATTACGGTTCATAGTATCAATAACCAATTTTCGACAAAATAAATAAATAAACAATATATTTAAAGGATGAAAAAAATATTCTAATTTTTTGACAATTTTTAATATAGTCATGGTTATGAATTTTCGACATATTATAATCTATGTAGGACCTACATTGTAGGTATATAAAAATGGAGCCAAAAATGTATAACAATTCATCAATTGAGAACAGCTGGGTCGATTTGACTCAAATTGTTTTTAAATTGTTCATAATTGTCAGGAGAAGGTTTTTTCGAAAAAAATTATTAGAAAAAGTAAATGCTAAATTACTAAAAATTATTTAAAAAAGTAAATGCTAACTTACTAATTAATTGTTTAAATTTTTTTGTTGTTATACTAAAAAAAACAAATTAAAAATTATTCATCCATGTATAATATTATTATTATTTAATTAACAATCGTATTACGCTCCTATTATTTCTTTTCAATAGGATTTCGATTTTGTTATTTTTTGGAGAAATAAATAATATTTAAATAAACTTTTTGGCAAAACAACGTTTGCCGGGTCAGCTAGTATAGTATAAGATACTTGTAATTTACAATTTTACAATAATACAAACCTAATTGAGAAGAGGTGAAAATCTAATACTTACTATTTAAAAAATTTATGAAATTCAGTTTAACATTGATTTTAACTGAGAATAGTACAAAAAAAAAAATGAATGCTGTCTATTTATAATTTGAATGTTAATTTATTTTAAACTTTATTAATAAACAGTTATCGTTTAGTTAATATAACAGCATTTCATACATTTTAAATATAAATTTATTCTATATATTTTAATGTCTCTTTAATAACATTAAAAATATAATTCATAGTTATAATTTATAATAGTAATACTTGAATTTGAATTTAGAATTCAAAAATTTGGAATTATTTATTTAGTATTAAATTGTTAATATTTAAGTATTAAATTTTTGTTAAATTAAAAAAAAAAATGAAATGCAGTATTGTATTTGTTTAAAAATATTCTGAATGAATGGAATTGTATCTATATTTATATTTATTTTTAGAAGTATTTTTACTTAAAAAAGTATCTTACCTAACATACTTCTGAATTTTGTTGAAAATGCATTATATAATAACCTTTTTTATTACATGCCTTATTATAATGACGTAAACTTGAGAAATTACACGTTTGTTATAACTAAATTATTGTTAAATAAAAAAGTATCTAATAGATCTAATTTTAAACCAAAAATACCCTCAGAGTTGAAATTCAAAACATTTTTTAACCCCAAAAGATGATGACATACACATAAAAAAAAAAATGAAAAATGAATTAAAAAAAAAATCCACATCATTGTAAAATTAATACATTCATCGCTTCACTTACAATCTAAAAATAATAATTAATCACTTTTGACTAAAACTATTACAGATGTGTGTATAAACATAATTTTAAAATATAAAGACGGCCGTAGGTGAACTGGTAAATCACTACCTACTATATTAATGATATTTATATCTATCATTTTCAGTGGTATATAATGTTATGGTTAAAGTATTTATCAGCATTACCGTCATATATCAATTTTATAATAGAAGGTATATTTATAATATACATTGTTAAATCAGACAATTCTTAGGTATCAGGTGTATAGCCATATATTCGTCATATTATTAATGTATAAAATATTTAATACAACTTTAAGATAATATATTCTTTTAAATAATGTTGGGTGTCATTCAACAACCAAAATATTTTTCTGACTTCATCACTGATAGATATAATAATAATATTTCTTCATTAACAAAGAATAATTACAATAAATATTTCATTTATTCTACTTAATCTTGTTTTCTAAAACATCACATATAATATTTTACGCTTAGGTATTTATTTAACCATGATAAGTTTAAAATAATTTATAGCCCGATAGACCAACATTTTCATTATTCTGATTTTTATATTTTATATTTATTAGTCATTAAAACTACAATTTTATATTATTGTTGGAATTCCCAATGTTGAAATTGCGCTGAGTGCCATATGAATCATTTTTTAGAAATTTCTATTGGATTTATTATTATGAACCATATCTTGATTGTAATCAAATACAATTTTATCCCCTTTCCGATTCCTCTATCGCGAAGAATTTAATTTGAAGTTTAACAACATTATTTTTAATTATCATTCTGTTTGTCGTGAAAGTAAATCTTTTAGTTTATTCAACAACACATAAATTATGCAAGTTGATATACATATAATACCATAGGTATTCAATAAAATTTCGTAAATTATAATCAAGAAACATAAACTATAAGAAAAAATAAAAATATTTCTGAAATGTTTGTGGAAATTGGAGTGATAGATAATTTTTTTCTCCAAAATACGCCAATAGTAAAAGTCTTTCAATCTTTAATAATAACGAAAAGATACAATAAATTAATAACACTTTTAAAAAATAAAAATAATTTTCTATACTTTAATTATTGTATTTAACTCTGTAAGTACATTAATTTCACGTTCCCTCTAATGTATGTTATTGAATCGCTAACTACAAAAAGGCGACAAGTTTATTTTTATCAAATTTGATTTTATTATCATTTTACATTAAGCACGCGTGAATACATTGCTTACTGTAGATATGAGTCTAATCCGACTTTCCAAACGCTAAATATAGTGTTCACAAATTCCAATTTACTATAATATTATGTTATTTAGTTTTTCATCTTTCATGAATAATTAGAATGTGTGGACTTATCACCTTTCTGAAGTTAGTGATTTTATTATTATATTGACATATTTTTAACGTTATATCAAATTATCTGGTTTAAAATTGTAACTAAATGATATGATTTGATAAATCATGACTATAGAATTGCCATCACAATATTTTTTTCAAACAAGTTATAGTATCATTTTTGATGAACTCTTATATATACAGGGTGTTCCAAAATGATTCATCCGATTTAAAAAAATCATATTTATTGTAAAATTTGATTAATCATGTTAGAATTAATTTTAAATTTTGATGGATTATTTTAAGTTTTAGGTACAATGCTTATAAATGTTCAATGTGACCCCCCTTACTTGCACAACACACATCTAAGCGATATTCAAATTCCTCATAAACCTGTTGAAGCATGTCGACTGTAACCAAGTTGATGGCGCCTGTAATGCGACTTTTCAATTCGTCAAGATCTTTTGGAAGGGGAGGTACATAATAATGCTTTTTATGTAACCCCAGAGAAAAAAAAAAAAAAAAAAAAAAAAACTTCTCAAAGCGGAGCACACAAAACGCTTTTTGTTGCTCGGTCGACATTTCGATAACAACTAATTAAGTTACGTCACTAACGATTACGATGCCGAATTTAACAACTAGATAACTTAAAATAAACTTAGTTATCTAATCTTTCCATTAATACATTGGTCATTAACCTGCGATTAACCGTTGCCGAACTATATCAGTTCGTAATCGGATGAATCATTTTGGAACAACGGTATTGTGAGCAAAGATTTGTTTTTAAGTCATGAAATAAGATATAAAACTTGTATAAAAACAAACAATTAAGCGATAGCTCTGACTATGGTGAATATATTAATTTTCACCTTGTTTTTATTTTAACTAGTTGCACCATTTATTCCAATATTATAAACATTAACTGTTCTGATAAAGTAATTAGATAGTCACTGTAACGCATTGTGCCACTATACAATTAAATAATAAATTTTATTCGGCTTAGTATAACCATCGTTTTAATAAGCACATCGTAGATAGTTGACAATAATTATTTACTTAATCATTTATTTTTATCGTCTTTCGTTTTGACTAAATATTGTATACTAAAATCTTAAGTTGACTATAGTTTCTATACTCTATCATGATACATTTTATTTTTTTTTACGTTACTAATATATTGTTTATTTTATTATTTTGATATTAATTATACAACGTATAATATAAATATTTAAACTTTAAACTTTTTTGAAAATGTTGACTTTTTGTTTTTCACTTATAAGTTAATTGTGTAATAATATTTCAAATTATAATTTGAGTATTTTATAGAAATATGTCATGAGATTGCTGTGTATTTTTTGATATTCCCATTTCAATGTCGGATATTATTCCCATAGTATTTCCGAAAATTGCCTGATCCTTATTTAGAATTTAGATTTGATTTGTTTGTAATGGATAATTATTATGCTATACAGAGTTTCAAAAGTCTATTGTTGCGCTCAAATTACATCAAAAACGTACGAAATTTAGAGATAATTTATAATAAGATGACTCATATTATAATCATATGCATTAAACTGAACGTTTTGAAATGTAAAGATATATGTCGGCACTTCACTTAATGCAGTCACTCTCCGGTGAACCATGGTATTCTCGTGGCATAAGTGTGTAAAGTACCTATATATAACTATATATAGTGGTAGTAAAATCTGACGAAGTTCATTTCGTACGCGTTTCGTTTGATCTACGAAAGTACCATTTCGCGTATGAGCATTAGTCGTAGTCTAAACGTCAGCAGATATTATAATAATTTGAGTGGGAAGAGTGTGTGTAGGCAAATAAATGGATATATTAATAATGTAGCGAAGACAGGTGAAAAATAAAATTAATTTATGAGATCAATTTATTTTCGGATAAATTTCTATTAATTCTTGTTAAACGTATTTCACGTTTCGCACGGTGTTGTCCAACGTTTTATCAACATTTAATTTTTTTTTTTTATGGTTATATCAGTCAATCTTGAGAATAATAAAAGAGGAATTTTCAGTCCCTCATCTATGTCTATATTAGTTGTAAATTATTGCTACTTTATGCATATATGTACCTATAATAATACGTTTGTTTCTTCACCACTTAATCATAAACCGGCCGTATACTTGAAGTCTATCAAATATCATATCGTAGTAATTAACAAGGCTCATAATTTTAAAAAATTTTTAATCTTTTCACAAATGGACCTGGTTTTAACATACTTTTTCATAATAGACATATAAAACAGGATGTAAAATAAATAAAGCTATGATACATGTTTTGCATTTAGTAAAATAAATAAAATCTTTAACCCTTAAACTAAAAATCAAAACATCTTAGCTTACATAACAACAGGTAATATTACTTTATGCTAGTTAAAATTCATAGTTGCAGCGTTTGTAATATTTTTATTCAATACGTTGTATGTTGTGATTTTTATAGTTAAGTGTTTATTTTTCTTATAAAACTTCGAGAAATGTCGATAACGAATATTTTTCGAAAATATCTTGTGCACGAAAGAGCTATTATTTTGAAAATTGTATCGTAATTTTTTAATTAAACAAGATATATATATATATATATATATAATATATATATATATATGGAAATATAGTCCCCTTAACCTTTATAATTTTAGTAGTTTTTATATTAAATTGAATAAACTACTATCAAATAAAAATTTAATGTTACGAAATTATTTGTTTTATATAGGCCATAAGGGTATATTTAATGAATTAAATTTGAAGTGAGTTATCTATAGTATTTTAAATATTTTGAATTGTGATATTTTACTGATTTATGATACTCTAATTCACAGGTCCTTAACCAGGGGTCTGTAGATGGTTACTCGGAGTCCACCCAGAAATAAATTTGCTTCGATAGCGTTTTTAAAATAACAATAATAATGTCTTGCTCGCATTTATATAAATAATTTTTTTTTTGTGGTGGTCCGTAATTATATTTTGTACTTCAAAAGGGTCCATGGACCAGAAAAGGTTAAGAATCTATGTTCTAATGTGTGTCAAAATTAATAATACAATCCGTTGAAATAATTTTTTTTTTTTAACGTTTATAAATATATATTATACGAATATATATTTCTTTAATTTTATCGTAAAATTATGTATATATATATAATATATATATGCTATAACTTAGTTACATATTAATTTTATTTGTATGTAATTTATTATAACTATGTTTCACTTTTGCAACACTAGTATTTACTTCAACATAAATTACTTTATGTATGCTTATTGAGTGTACATTTTATGGATCAAGATTTTCAATATTATTTATCAAATACGAATTAAAATATATCAATTATTATATTTTATTATAATTCTCAGTAACGAATAATTTTAATTTTAGAACTAATCCAAAGAAAATTTTTCAAAATCTAAAATGTCATTTATTTAAAAAAAAAAAATTACAAATGATTAATAAAATACGAAAAGAAATAAATTGTATAAAATAAAAACAACAAATTTTTTAATTCCAAAAACGATTAACTCCTTACAACTATACAGGAAGGAAACTTTTTAGATACATTTGTATCAAAAATAATTTAAATCTGCCTCTTCTACGAAAAAATATGAAAGTATGAGAGCTTTTATATTGTATCCTTCATACATGAATAATAATAATACTATATTAAGTCCACCACTGTTGAATGTCTCAGATTGTCTCGTACGATTTATACAATAAAATTATTATATCTACATTATTTGTCTACGGTTCCAGTTCATTTTTCTTGAGGATGAAGAACAGAACACGGTATCAAAAGGAACTACAGATTTTACAAGCGAAAGGCTTTCAATGTACAATGATCATTATTTGCAAGGTAAAAAGAAAGTAACGTGTAGTGCAGCAATTTATACAAGGTGATTATTTTAAATGAAGCTCATTGTTTTGAAAACTGTGCGTGCTTAAGAGTAAATTTTTTACATAATTATTTCTATAAATGTAATTTATTAAAAACGAAATTTTTGAAAAAAAAATTCTGTTTTTCAATTGTTATTATTTTTATTATTATTATTATTTTTTTTTTTTGTGAATAACAGCATAATATATTTTTATTTTTTATTCCAAGCAAAATAGTTTTCTAAGATTTTCAATTTGCTAAAATTTTAAGTTTAAAACATGTAGATAATTATTTATCATTACATTTGAAATTAAGAAAATAAAATATTAAAAATTACAAAATTCGTTTTGTCGATCTCAAATTATTTTTTAAAATAAATTCCGATCCTTTAGAACAATAGATTGCCTTTGAAATAATCACTTTGTAGTATAATATTGATTTACGTGTAAAATTTGTTTTATATAAATTATAATTTACCTTAAATTTATTTTTGGTTGTTTGTGCTACGGTACATCAGAACCGTTTGTTGGTAGTGCGAATCAAATAGGCAAGAACGCACAGGAAGAAAACAAGAATAAACACATATCGTACAACATCAACACGGTGTTCAACAACAAAGACTACTTAGTACGGAGATTCGACTTAATTTTTTTTTTAGAAATCATAATTCCATTGATTTGCAATAATTGTTGTTGTTTGTTGTCCATCAATCGGTAAAGCGATGTGAAAAGAAGGAAAAACGTTACCAAACATTTTCAACGGAAAAGCTGAAATCTTTTTTTTTTTTATAATATACTTTTCTTTTCGAACAGGCAATGCCGTCGGACCACAGGAACATGGCACAAGACGGAGGGGTGAGTCGGATGGGTTTCTATAATAACAGCAGTTTACAACAAAAGCGCGAGTCCGAAACGGGAATAAGCGTCGACAGACAATATGACGTCGGTTACAATGGAATGCATGAAGGTGAGATGTCAGCTGGTGGATTCCCACTGAATGGACAACAATTATTATTAAGTATGTTAGAAGAATAAAAAAAAAATCGATTTATTTGCGCGCACGCACACGCTCGTATGCATATGAAAATAGTGGCAGTGAAGTGATCAAAAACGATAATAGTTATTTTTATCGATTGTTAAGAAGGTTGATCGGCAAAATATAATACTATAAACATTTTTCACCAATTAAACAGATATTCATTTTTTAGACATCAAATCGAAAGCAAAAAAGTTTGGTTTTTTTCTGGAGTTTCATATAGTATTAAAATAGTTTAAAATATTAAAGTGAGTAATTTATGTGAAGCTGAATGCCAAAACTAGAAACCATAAGTCACATTGTTAAAGATTACCTTATATTAGGTGATACGCCAGAACCCTATATGCTCAACAGATATTTTAAAGTTCTTGTAAAGTCCTTAATAACATGAATTAAATGGTTTCTATATCGTGTTCTTATAAATAGAGTTAATTTGTAAAAAAATCAATAGCATAAAAATAAATAATAAATACTAATATGGGTATTATGTTTTCATTGCACTAATAACTATAAAAAATGATTTAAAAATAACCAAACGCCTTTACAACGTAATAACACGCTCAAATAAAAAAAAAAATAATTTTTTATAGATGCGCAATTATGCAAGAATAGAAATACGTTGGTTTAACGTTTAGAATATTTAACACGTTCTTTATCTTATAACTAAACAATAATATAAAAATATAATTTCAAAATTATAAACATTAGAATAGACACGCACAATAAATAAATAATATACTGAAAATAATTTTGGTCGTGATGTATCTTCAACCATCCTGATAAAATATTACATCTGATGATCGATGGAGATAGATAAAGACATAATAACATTCATATATAAAATGATATAAAATGAATGGTATTTGTTAAGGATGAAAAATACTGAAAATTTATTAAACCGAATATTTCAAAGATAAAGTTTCGAATTTTCTAATTTTCAATAAATATATTACACTACAATGTTTTAATACATGCACTAAAAATAAATATAACCACTTAAATATTTTAAGATAATTCGTAATGAAAATTTCACTTTTGAAATATTTATTACATACAACAAATTATGTACTTATTTAGTTCTGAAATACAATGATTAATGCACTTTGAATTCAATTTTGGGCAATAACCATGATTAAAGCTAAGTCAAACGATTTCGTGTATAAATATAAAAATATAATACTAAAATTAATAATAATAAAAAAAAACAATGGAGATCACTATACATTTTTTCTGTAAATGAGTACATTTACTATTTCATGTCATTTTCAAACGCCAGTTATGATACCTAAATTGATCGTAAAACGTAATATTTCAAGAAGCGTAATATCACGCTGATTGCCATTGTAAACATATCCTCAGTATACGATGTAAGGTTTGTAGGTTTGTATACTTAAATTCTATTTTTATAGATAAATTTGAGTGGGTTGAAATGAATTTGTTAGTAAAAACGCGACCCAACCCGATTTCAACCAACTAGTATAGCAAATACACTAAATGTGTAATTTTATTATACTTTGCACGTTACATTATAGAGTAATATAATATAATATTATATTACGTAAATAATAATTATGAAATATTACATAACAATGAATCACGCGTGTTTTACAACAGATAGCTAATAGTGACATTTTTTTTTTAAATTTCGTTAAATGTTTCACGTATCAATATAAAATCTTGCAGGAAAACTAACTATTACAGTTGTATTTTATTCATCCGAAAATAAATTAAAGTGTGATGAAATAGTAAATACGAATAAAATTTTTAGACTCAACATTAGTAACTTCATTCTAACGAACTTTTGATTTAATACGCTACACATCATATTATCTTTATACTACTAGAATGTATAAATTAACCACCTACCCCTGATTTCTTGATATTTTTTATTCAAAAAAAAAAAAAAAATTTTAAAAACTTTGGTTTTAGAATTTTTGAAGTATTGTATAAGATTTTTTTGTTATCATTAAAAATCTTATTTTTTCCGAAAATTTGATACGATTTAAAAATATTATTTAAAAAAAAGATATTTAGTTTTGTATAGATTTTAAGTTTTTACTTTTTAAATCATAATATACATATTTAATTTAATTTATAAATCAGAATATTTTTTGGCGTATTTTAATACGTCATAAAAATTGAATTTCATATGATCAGTTATAACTTATAGGTGAGTATTTAAATTTTAGATAAAAGAAGTAGTGAACCAACATTTTGCGGCATGTTCAAAAAAATATTTTGCAATCAAATATAAAAAAGTAATAAATATTAAATATATCACTGTTTTTTGATAGTAGACATATTTTTAAATATCTATAAAATTAAAATGAATGTAAATAATTACTAATGGTGTAAACAAATGGGTAAATGTATAGTTATTATTGTGCTATGAGGATTTTTTTTTTTTAATAAGTCGTCGTACATGAAATTTTCAATTATCAGATTATGTTTTTCCACAATAAATTAAATAAATTAATGTCCATTGATATTGCATTTTTAATGAATATCCATTATTTCCGAATAAACTTCTATTCTTCTGCATCGTAGGGAAGCGTTGTGAGGAGGCGAAACCTTTAAAACGTTGGCAACCCTGAAAGAATAAAAAGAAAACTCACAACATATTGAAGTACATTTATATAAACTCTCTCTGAAACCAATTTTGGAGCACATGGTTAACGGATTTGGGTCAAAGCCAAAATAGTAACACACAACTGTTTGAAAACCTGCCAATCGAAACACTTTGCCGGATTACGAAAAATAAATAAAGTAATAGTAATAGTAATGATTATTAAATTCCATATACTCGTATGAACTAAATTCGTTCATTGAGATCTTATATTATTATTATTCAGATCTAGCAATAATTATCACAAGATATTTTAACATTTAAATTGTATGTAAAAGATCTCGTCGAACGCGATTATATGATATAAATAAGAAAAAAAGTTTTTGTAACGAAACAAATTAGATTTTGATTATAAATGTATAACAGGTATACGGATAATAACATTTCAAGGTTGGTGTATTCGAAACATGCTTTTATTTTCCGCAAAATGGTTTAATCTCGAAAAGTTTTATTTATCGAAAAGTATACCAGAAATACGCGCAGTAATACGAATCCCAATTTAATTAATTTGTTGACTTCGAATTCAACTGAAAAGTTCGAGATTATTTTCTAACAAAAATCACTATTTTTTCAATACATTTTTTAATAGATGTTTTTGAAAATGTTGTCATATCCAAATCAAAATCCGAACGAACAATATTTTAGTTAATAAAATTTGTGTATTCAAGATAATAGATTTACAATAATTCAAAAATTCAAAAAGTTTATATACAACTATATTCAAGGTTTATTATCCTTAGAATATACTTTTTAATGGCTAAAAAAATACTGGTTTGATTTAGATACAAAAACGTTTTCGAAATAAATGATTTATTTTATAATTTACAATAAAAAAATGATTCTCATTAAAAAAAAAAATCAAATAATCAATTTTTACATAAAACTCCTTAACTAGTGTGTAAAAAATGCAAATATTCAAAAATATTGCCCTTATATAAGAATATTAAAATATTCCAAAACAATCACTTTCTAAGAAAATTGGTGGAGGATTTTTGGTTTATTATTCTTTGTAATTCCAAGTGAGAATATTTAATGCCTTAGAAAATGTATTTTTGCATAGAAACTAGAAAACGCATGATAAAATCTCGAATTAACATGTTCTCGTACGAGTACGGAAATGCGTTACTAGATCACCCATAACATATTTGGATTCCCGTATTATTAAATGCCCGATATTATTTTATTGATGCCTCTTCGATATTTGCCAAGTGCACACATTTTAAAATTTTCGGGCTGCTCGGCGAAAACCCGATCATTAGCGTTATCGAAGACATCGCATCTTTTCAAAAATATTTTCATAACATTATATTACTATACCATGCGTACAATTTAGGAATAATATAAATATCATATCGTCTTATGATAAAATATGCCATCCATTCTGTCGTTTATTCAAATGATCGTTGTCCAAATAAGTACGGTGTTTAAAAGCGATTATTTTTAAGAGAATTATCTTGGCATCCTTTGAATAAAACAGAGACAATATAATTAAATTACGCCCCGTGATGAATGCAGTCAAAATTTACTAAGCTCCTTCATTCCGAACGTACCCGTTCCTCGGATATTATTGTGTTTTATTTTCATATTTAGTGCTATTGAAGTTTTGAAAAATGATGTTCGAAATTGGCTCATTAGTCGGGTAGATCACTTAGTGATAGAATATTAATAATTTATCCTTCGAAACTTTTATACGCAACGGTATTATACATTATTTATAGTAAAACGCACGGGATTTATTTCAATATTCATCATGCGCGTTTTACATGGACGCCATTCGATATAACTATTATTGAATTTAAAATATATTTCAATAATTTCAATGATAGTAATAATAATAATAATTATCGTGATATTGCAACGAATGAAAACATATTATAATTTATAACGAAATATTATTATGTACACGTTGACTTCAAAATCGAATAATTTCAATTAATAATATATTCGTTACAGAAAATAATACACAATCGGGATCACTGTTAATTAAACATTTGTTGACTGCGGAAATTGTGCAATTTTATCTCTTAGTAATAATTATAAAAAAAAAAAAAGAATTTAACGATTAATAACGTTTTAGAGAACCACTGTTGAAGGAGGACATGTCATCGCATAAAACGACTGAATGCGATATCCATCACGATTAAACAAAAAATAAATATTAAAAACGACCACAATGGTTATTTGAAATGTTTTCTTCCGATAAAAACAGAGTATACAAAAAATGGTATTTAACGATGTCAATGATAATGAATACTACCTACCCCCTTGTATACAGAATGATTCACCAACATATCTTTCTTAAAGGAAGTATCTTTCTTTTTGTTTCAATAACGCAGTTATTCTAAATTTGAATACTCAAATAAATTATTTTTTTAAAGTCCATATTTTAAAATGTTTTGTATTATTTGTACTACTTAAAGAGTGTCCTATTCAGTTACAAATTTATATATTTCAAATGAAGAAGTATATATCACCACAAAAGTTTACTCCTTTTCAGTAGTAAACAAAATCTCAAGAATTTTAAAATATGGTTTTTAGGTTTATGTAAAAGTTCTAGAAATCATAATTAATAAAAAACATAAAATATAAATGTATTTTTAAAAGAAAAAGGCAGACAAGCATTGGGTCACTATAATCTTTGTAAATTAAATTCAATGATGTATCATTGAGTTTATTTAATAATTTGTTTTTAATATAGCTATTAAATTAATTTAAGTATTTTACAATAAGTATAAGGTACGACAGATCGATTTATTTTTTTTTCTGAAAACATAGTCAGATTTATTATACTATTCATATTTAATTATTGTATTAAAATATATATTTAATACCATAGTATGTTTATATTATTACATTTTAAACTGAAAACATTTTAAATAACTTTTAATTATATTTTCAAGTTTTTTAACTCGAAGAAAACTTTTTTATCGTTATTGTTTTAATATTTGGAAAAGAAAATATCGAAAATTACTTATTTATGTAAATAGCTCAAAAGGAATCAAAATATTCTGACATGAAACATATCAAAAAATTTTATTTGATAAAAATTTAATATTTTTTAATTGAATATTTCATGTTATATTATTTATATAATCATTTGATGAAACTTTCAAAGATCTATGGTTATTGGTTTTTGAGTTTAAATTAAAAAAAACTATAAAATCAAATTTGTTAAAAACTGATTTTACGCAATAATTTGTTTTTTTTCTTGATTATTTTGAAAAATATTGGAAATTTTTAATTTCAATCCATTAAAAAATACATAAAAAATACTCCCGAAATTTATCGTTTTACTCAAGATTTAATGTGATGGTGAGTATGCTTAATAAATCAACTGTAAACTTATTAAAGAGGTATACAGTGAATATACTAATCAAATCGTTTGATATGAATCAACGGTACACAATAATATATTATAAGGTATATGAAATACTGTTTGAATTATAAGAATAATATTAAAAACAAAACACCTGACGGCTGACAAAGTTTTTAGACTGTTATGATTAGACATTTACGTCAAAATATTTGTCCCGTCAACGTCACGATGATAGTATATTAGATGATAGCATATTTAATATTTATGAATTTGAAGTATTATTTTCGTTTTCTTGTCGTGTATTATATTACTTTGAGAAAATATGTATGTCTTAGCTGTCTTAGGTTTGTTTCAATTATTGGTATACGAGTCATGTACAATTAAATTACATTAATTTCCGATTGGCCTTGCTCAATAAAATAAAAACGTTTCGTCACGTATTAATATCGTATTATAACGTACAAGAAAATGAAAAAGAAAATCCATTATCAAGAAGTGTAAGTCATTATCAAATTAGCGTTTCAAACTTGAAAATTATCTCCAAAATCTAAAAGCGATATTCAGTTACTCTCAACTCACAAGACTAAATTAAATAAATTCAAATAATAAAAAAATGGCTCTAGAAAATTCTTAATACAGAATCTGAGGAAGTAATGATAAACAGGTTAAGCGTATTGGTCATGCCTAACTCACACACAGTTTTCAAATTAATAATTGAAAAAAATATTACAACGTAGGTACCTTTAATGATGGACTTTGTCTTATCATGAAGCGTATTCGCACTTATGATTAAATAAAAAAATATAATATAATTTTTCAAAACAGTAAAATAATTATTTATTTTTAACTAACTAATGTTATCACTCAGATTCGATTAAAGCAATTATCGATTTCTTATTACTACAAAACTACAAATAAATATCATATCAGCTTTCAGTATACATAACTAAAATTATAACATATTATTTATTTATTTATTATGTTATTAATTCTTTCAAAACTAACTATAATATGACATAGTTATTTTGTAGTTTTGAATTCGTATATTCTTCATTATCTGTAATTCCAAAAGTTTGTGAGTTATCTTTGAATAACGCTGTTAAGACGTCTTCGACTCGTGTATAACTGGAATTTGCTACTCAAACAATAATATTGTTACGTTGTTTTTTTGGTGTTTACAGCTGATCGTGGCCGAAGCAGGAAGAAAAAACGTGATTTTTTTGGCGCTATGAGAACCCGGTTCAACAGATCCAAGTCCAGGTCCAAATCAATCGATGCCAATCAGCACGACAAGTACAACGATTTGTATGGTCTATCACCGGGGCAGGCGCGATCGATATCGGCGGACGGCACCAGGAACTCGTCGGAACCGTCTATTGGTTAGTGAAACCTTTATTTAGCAGTGGCATTTGTCTAAACAGAAGAATAAAAAAAAAAAAATAAAAAATAACGAAAAATACATAAAATTATATATACCTATTTGTTTATTTGACCTATAGCGCACGTATTGCACTTAGGTAGGTGTATTATATATGAGTACTTCAAGTTATATTATTATACAGGGTGATTTATTTATTATTACTAATTTTAAAATCTATTTTTTTTTTTTTATTGCAGCATTATTATATTTTTACGTTTTTTTAATCTTGACCGACTTTAAACTTTTTTTTTGAAATGGTAACAAAACATTTTACATATTACTCTAGTCCTAGTGTGAAATAATTAATTTTTTGAAAAAGTTTTTTCAATTATAATCAATAATCATTATTAAATTAAATTTTTAGAAATAAATCGTATTTATTCATTATTTTATATTTTTATATCAATATTTAACTTCTATTTTTCTATTTAAGAACTGAAAAATATAGACTGTCGTTAAAAAAAAAATAAAAAAATATTTTGTATTTTTTTGTAAAGAATTCATGTTGTAATAAATACTTTGAATAGTATCGAATATTTATTATTATTCAAAAAAAAAAAAAAAAAAACTTAACCCGTAATTTGATATAACCAGTTAAAGTGATTACTCCATTAAAATAATAATGAAATGCCAGAGAACAGGTCAATATTAATATATGATTATATAGGTACACACACACACATTTATATATTATTATGCGAATTATTGTAGTAAAATATTATGGACTAACATAATAATATGATATACGAAATCAGTAAAATAGGTGAATATTACCGTAATAGGAGCTTACGTAAATAACGCTATACGTCAATAATATTAATTATTTATTTAACAAATACGATATCTAACCTAAAGTATAAACTTAACGACATTTTTTTTACAACAGAATAATATATTAATATTATAACAAGATAGCTAAAATTGTTGAGCTTTTTTAAATTTCTTATTTCTATTGTATGATATGATTGTTATAAGGTCACATAGTATTGAGGTATTTTTTCATCCAAAAATTTAACGTAGACACAATCTTCTTCTTATCGTGTCCAGTGTTGGGGCTTTATGTTATTACATTATTAAATTAACTACATAAAGTAATCTAAAAATAAGTAGCTTTAAATATGAATATAAGATATAAAATAAATCTTTAGATATTTTGTTTTAGCTAGTGAGTGGCAAATTGATTTTGCTTTTTCGTTGGTTAAAGCTAAGTCGTCGGTCATGCATCCTGGCGTGACTAGGGTGCACTGTTATAAGTGGTCATCTGATTGGTCTTCGCCACATTCGCATAATGTGTTCGGTTCCTTCTGATATCCCCATTTTATTATGTTTGCTTTTGTTTTAGCTACTCCAGTTTTTAACCTATTTAATGCTTTCCATATAATCCATGGTTTTTTTCCTCTACTTGGTAAATGAATATAATATGGAAGTTTTTTTTTATTAGGTTTCATTTATCTAATAAATAATAATACATTACATCAGGTATCATGGTGATGAACCTCTTTGTATCCCAGTGTCAAAATATAAAGACATTTACATTGATTATGTTTGAGCATCATGTCAGTCATTCAATCATTAATTTAAACTTGTAATATTTCACGACAATGTATTTTTTTTAAATAGTTTCTCAAATGTATATAATCGTAGACAAAATTATATGCTCTCATCGCGTTGCTCAAAATAACCAAGTATAGATATTTTGTCAAAAAACGAAATAAAAACAAGATACAATATACGAATATCTTGTATTATATAAAATCAAAACTTATATACGATTAAAAATAATTTCACTTAAATCGATTTACTGAAATATTTACGTGTCACTTGAAAATTGTTTAAGTGCCATAGTATCATGCAACACGCACTATATTATCGTTGAATCGTCAAACAATAGAATTTTAAATAATTGTTACAGGTTGGGTAATTACAATGGTTATATATGAATAAATGTATATTATATTATATTGTTTTCATATATCTTTAAAATTGTCTATCCATAAATAAACTTTTAAGACGACTTAATCATCACTGTCTAACTAATGTATAACATAATACATTTTATCTTCTTTTAAGTTCTAGATAATTCGTTTTACATCATTGTTTTTAATATTATACTATTATTTCACTTGATATTAAATTTAAAAGCATAAACATTATTTAACATTATCTATTTATTTTATTTATTTATTTTTATTTTTTGATATTTTAGTTTAAAAACAAGTTATGAGCGTTTTAAAATTGTTTATTTTCTTAAATTTCGAAATATTTTCAGTATTTAAAAATTAAAATATTAAAAAAACGTTTCGAAGGTATTTGAAAATTTGATGATAATATATAAATTTTCTATAAAATTAAAATTAACAGAGTAAAATAAAATATTCTGAACGTAACATTTGTTATCTATGTCCATTAATAAGACGAAAACAAGATATTGCAAGTATAAAACTTACGGTTCCTCTTAGAATATATTTATGAAAATAATTATATATTTTATAATAAGTAAATATTGAGCTTAAATATTTAGTTATCGCTCATTGTTCTCTTAAATATAGATGTCTCTACTGTGACGTTATGGTATAAACTAAACAGGTGTCTTGTATAAATATAATTGTTCATAATCTTACGATAGATAAATTTTGGGTTAGTTGCAAATATTTCACCTAATTTTGGGATTTTCTGAGTTATTTATGTTATACTGGGGGTATACACTTCAAATAATAATAAAAAAAAAAGCTTTCTGTCTATAAGAGAGAAATTTGATATTAGTGGATACAATTTTTTCATGATCTTTGCAATCAAGGTTTATACCTTGAATTCACTTTAGTGTAAATCAGTATTTTTGTTGAACATTTTTTTTTCACATAGTTTTAAGTTTCTGAATATGTTTAATATAAAATGCTTATATTTTATATATTATAGACCTGAAAATGGAGCAATATTTTTTTGAGAAAAAAGTACGTAATAGATTAAAGAAAAGATCTGATAGTATTATCGATAATCGTATTCATATTTTATACACATGGATTTAATTTATCAATAAATATATGATTTAAAACATTTCCAGCAAGGTTGGGGAAGATTTACCTTAACCCTACTGTATAAATATAATGTTATTGTATTTTAATATTCAACTATAATAAAAATAGTGAAAATAATAAATTTAAGAGCGTTACAATAAGGTATGTGAACATTTAGAAGAATTTTTAGCCACCAAAATCGAAAATATATTTGTTACCAGAGGTAAAACAAACTTTAGACAGGTATTAGTCTAAAACATTTATACAATTTCGGAATAAAACAATTATTTGGAAATAAAAGGAGAGAAAAAGAAGTTACAGTAAAATAATTAATGCCAGAACCGCCAGAAACGACAGAAACATCTGACGTTTGTATATTTCTCGGAAATAATTATTACACTCGAAAACTTTTTATATTTTTAAATATTCTTATACTCAAATAAATAATATATTTATTTTATAATAACCTTTAAAAACGTATGTACAATGTGTAACTTATAGTTGGTATTTATTAATTTAATTTTTATTTATGTACATTTTTAAATTTTAAGTTTCGAATCCCTATTTTCTATATGTTTGAATAACGGCTAATATTTATTTGTTGAATAAAATACTCATATTATTATGCGAGTCTGTTGTGTGTATTGGGTATTAAAACGGTAGTTTAACTTTACTATAGGCCATACAATATAAATCGTGCTGGTAACATATTATTATAATTCTATCGAATGTTATTAACATCTTTACAGTAGATTAATGTCGGATTACATATGCATACCACCATGCTTATCATGATATATTATTAATTTGAGACTTTTAGAAGTTAAGTTTGCTGGCGTATTTTGGGTATGCAATGTTATTATGTTATTTTGATTCTAAATTTTTGAGTCCATGTGTAAGTTAAATATATTAAGTAAATATATTATACACAGCAATCACACTCTGTACTCGATAAATATCTAATTTTAAATAATTATTACAATAAATGCTGTTAATGACTCTGAAAACGTCCACGATTTACTGCAAAACGGTAAGCGTTGGAAATTCGTTTTTTAATTAAATAATTTTTATAGCACTTAAAACATGTACCTATGGCAAACAGCTTTCAGTTTTCGGAAAAGACCTTGGTCCATTTTTAATCAAAAACGTCCTCGCTATGAAAACAACACTTTTAGTGATAATTTTTTCGTAACTGTTTTCCTCCATTGGCGTTGTCACATATACATAAGCACACGAAATAATATACCGTACCTAATCAATAATCGATTGGACTAAAGCCAAATAAAAAGTTTTTGAATTATATTAAACCTCAGTGCTTGGTTAAAAAATATTATTTTTTTTTCTACTTTTTCAGCCAAATTTTCAAATATACACATTTACGTTAAGTCGTTTATACAACCAAGTCGTATGGTTACATTGTTATGTTAATTTCACGTAAATTATTCCATCTACGAGTGTAACGAATTACAATATTATATTTTCACGATAATATATGTATATATCTTACTGTACACGTGAGTATATATCCTTATAATAAGTGATTCATTTCATTCCTTACACTTATTATTCCAAAATCTTATATCTTTTACCATTATTATTTTCGAGGTTTTTATTTTCTTTTATAAATGACATAACCGTTTTTTATTGAAAAAAATACATTTCACAAAGTTTTTTTGAAATAACATGTATAATTTACCAAATTATATAAAAATAATATTTTCAAAAAGTTTTAAATATTTATACGCTCAAATAGAACACGTTTCGTATTGAATGATTCACTAAACATAACCAATCACTGTTTTTATATATTACACATCATTATAATATAAATTTTCATTTATTTAATTCTGATTTTTGTAATTTTTAAAGAATATACATGAGACAATATTTTTAAATATGTGTTTTTATGATAAGGAGTATCCTTGAAACAATAAAAGCTAATTTTTTTTTGTGTGAGAAGTTCCATTTTTCAATATAAATGATTAAACATGATTTTTTTGATTTTTTTTTTGATTTTGTT
Organism: Melanaphis sacchari; assembly: GCF_002803265.2. NCBI lineage: Eukaryota > Metazoa > Arthropoda > Insecta > Hemiptera > Aphididae > Melanaphis > Melanaphis sacchari. Next base: position 496,280 of record NW_020271625.1, read on the forward strand.
GCGCTTAAATTAAATTATAAATGATAATTTTGAAGTTATTATTAATCGTAATAGGTAAATGATTTATAATTATGTAATCAGAATATATAAGCTATATAGAGGATATGTTATTTATAAAACATAAGACAATTTAGTATTTAAGTCAAATCTTTAATTATATCAAGGATCGATTTTTAAAAGAAATTATGAAATATAAATTGCTTTATATTTTCTATTATTAGCATTGATTTTAATTTCAGCTACTGAAATTTCGTATTGTTTTAACATATTTCAATACCAGCATTATAATGTGGATTAAAAAAAAAAAAATATCTAAAATATATTAAGTTAAATAACACAGAAAATGTTTCTTTGAATTTCAATTTAAATAGATAAGTATATATAAACATATTAAATATATATGTAAAAAAAATGCTGTTTTCGGTTGAAAATAAAAACGTTTATGATTAATCTTCTCAAATCAAAATATTTGAAAACATCATTTTCATTATCAAGCAAAAAATAATAATCTCAAAAATGAGTATTTTACTACATTAAAAATTAAAAGATGAATGAAGGTGGTAAACAATATGCTCAGTGAAGAGTGAACCATTCTGAATATCTCATGTATTTTTTACTGAATATGTTTCAAACCATCGAGCTCGTGACGACATATTTTTTATAGTCATATAATCATCAGCAGCATGGTTTCTGAAGTCTCCAGCACGACGTGAAATGGAATAAAATATTATGCGTAGGTATAAACTTCATATAGTTTGAGTTCACGTGGAAATAATGAACCTCTTTATTTCAAGTTTCCAGCTCCATTCCGTATTATTTACAGGGTATTATATTGTAATAATGCAAGAATAAATTGCACAGCGTGAGAAAATGGAGAAAGAGAGAGATGAGATGGATAGAAAAACGAGTTAGAGAGTATGGAAAATATTTTCTTCTTCCTCTCAACGGTGCTTTCTCGATTTGGCCAATTTTCCGTTCCATCAGTGAAACATTGTTTTGCATAGTTGCAGATATGATTGAACGCAGCGTAGGTGTATAAGTAATATTAAGTGTCTTATACAATATTGTAACGTCCAATTGCAAGTATACTTAATATAAAATGTTATTACTACGATAATAATGACCGTCCATTGGAAAACAATTTTTATCAATTATTAGTTTTGTATTTAGCTGCATTAATGATTTGATGAAAATAAATGATCCACGTTTTTCGTAGGGACTTAAAAATTTTCACTTCTTTACAGTATAATAATATTAAAATTATACAATGACAGTAGTCGGATTGTCAACCTAGGCGGCTCAACCATTAATTTTCTCTGGAAAAACTTATAATTAGACACTTACGACTTTCAATCTAACACTTTTCAACTTTAAAAATAGCTTAAGACAGGCATCAGAAAAACGTATTTAGCTCGTCAAGGATCCATTTACACCGGTGATGACTGACGGTTAGACACTCAAACTCAGTTTTCAACTACTTTTCTACGTTTAAAAAATACACCAGACATTCATCAGACTGCCAAATTATTGGTACCAACATTACAATGATTATTGCCAATATTAGAAAACTGAACTTAAAATTGATATTGGGCAACATAAAATCAATATTTAAATTTAATCTTAAATCAAAAATCTATATTTATATTAAAACTAAAATTAAAATTTTTCGCTTCAATTTTAAAAAGAGAATATTATAAGATTTCGAATTATTTTATCATCATTCTTTTTTTCCCTTTTTTTTTTTGGGGGGGGGGGGGGGGGGGGTTGTAGGGTAGTTTTATTTATAACACACTCCGTAAACCGAATGTCTATTAAAGTAGATGTATTCAACTATTTCCGTGATTAAATATTGTTCGTAAAGTTGTATTTGATATACTCGTATACGATACGTAAGATGTACTATTATAACTTATTTTCTATGTAATTTTTACTATGTATTTCCTATATAGAAAGATTAATTCGTTCTAAAATACATAATATTATAGGAACTTTTTGATAATTTATGACTTTCACTGCTGACTTGTCTGTTGCATATCCAATTTTAGTTTATACAATTTATTATAATAATAATATGCAATATAATATTATGCTTGAGACTGCCGAATCAACTGTGTCATCTGGAGTAAAAAAATTCAAGTGGACATACTGCCTTATGTGTTTAAAAATCCCCATGTACACATTGTGCGTTTACCATTTATTTTTATTTTTTATATTTATTGTACACGCTTAGGTTAGGTTAAATTTTAATTACATAGCAATAGTTGAAAAGTAATGCAGTGATGTTTGCTTGAATTTGTTTTAAACTCTTTATAACGCTTGAAATGTATTCACCTCTGTAAAAATGGACTCAGAAACCTTGAATAGTACTACTATACTTTATTATTTTAAATTTGAGGTTTTTAGCCAACCTTTTAATTGCGATCTCACGTATTGTTGCATAACGCCCCCATGTCTCAAAATAATTACGTAATTTGAATTAGTTAAAGGGGTTTCCGTCGTATTATTTCCATATATGCAATTTAATTTTGCATTAAATATACGGTATATTTAGTCTCGTGCCGGTTTATTCGTGGTAAATTGCCCACGATGAACCTTGATTACATTAACGTTAACTTATTGTGACATCGTTTATTAATTTTTCCATTGACGATTTGACTTTTCCATTAAAACGTTTGAGATTTAATCCAACACAAAGTTACATAGGTAGATATATCATAACATAATATTATTATATTAATTAGCGTTTTACTTCAATCAAATAAAGTTTGATACCAGCACAACTACACTTTGCATACAATTTCAAATTATGTTTGTATAAATATTCCGCAAATAAAGCAATATTACTATCAAGAGTAAAATATTTTATTATGTTATTCCTATTCATAATACGATTTTATCTTATCGGAAAATGTAAAATTGTACGAGAATTTTAAGCTTAAACAGCTGTGTTATTCGTTGTATATTTTATTGTAACAAGATCAAAACATTTAAAATATATTTTTATATTTATTTATTTTTTTTTTTTTAAAGTGGTTATCTAAGATCAATCTTTTAGATAATTGTATGAAAAAGTTCTTAAACGTTAATTTTACATATTTTATTTATTTATTTTTTTATGTGTACGTATTAATTTTTCTAAACTATAATTTATTTATTCAATTTTAATTCAAATGTATTATTTTATTTTTTAAATGTTTTTTTTTAGTTTTGTTATGTTTATTCATTACATTTGACAGTTATCTTGTAGTAGTTCACGCATTATTCATTTTTTAAAACAAAATTCATCGATGAATAATCGTATTTAAATACACTTAATTATGAATTTAAGTATTTAAACTTAATATTATTAATTTATAAAAATCATAGTTTACAAATGCAAGTTTTAAATTATCTGTTTTTTTTTTTTTAATTAGATACATTTGGTTATATTTTATTTATCCCTTAGATACAAATTTTAAGTGTACTCTGTTGTCTTATCTAGGTACAGTGTCAATTAATTTTCTCAAATCTTATTTAGATAGTTTTTGAGTAATCACTGAATTATTAGATGATTAAAATGTATGATTTCTTCAAGTATATCATTATCATATGCAGTGGAAAAAATGTGCTTACATTTTTCAATACTATATTATAATATAAACGCAACTAGTGCGTTTTATCAGATGCCAATGCAATTGGAAATTATATAATAATATGTATTACCATATTCAACTATTAGTCACTAAATGCAATTAAATATTTGTGCGTATTTTATGGTTTGTTTGGTGAAATCGTATTTGTATTATGGATTTTTCGTCTGTACACTTATATATGGTAAATATATTAGTTTAAAATCCAATTTATAATACTTTTACAAATCAATTTCTAATTCCAACACGTCATACTAGATTCCTATTTTATTACTTTTTAATTATCTAAATAGTTTTAAATATCTCCTCTTTATCTCAATAAATATCTTATTGATGGATACATCAACTCGAGTTGTCTTACATGTAAAAGCAGTTCATCAATTGAAAATACTTAAATTTTGCTGGAATAATAATAATAATTATTATTTATTCTACTTAAGATAATATTATTTAATATAATAAATGATACTATAATTCGATGGTTTCGGGCCTCATCTTGACAATAGTTATAACATGCTTATGTTATTAAAATCTAAGATGTCTAACGTCGTTCACCGATTTTTTGAGATCAACAAGTTTAGTACCTATAACTTATATCTTATTATACATTTCTAAATAGTATAAAAACTTACTCAATTGAAAGATATTATTTATTTTTTTGTGTACCTTACTTTTGTTTTCAGTAACACTTGTAAAGAGTTACGCTGTTTTGATTTTTGGTTTAATTTTCAGACAACTTAAATTCTTAAAACAACCTTAAACATTTCAAAAATAGCTTAACCATCGATAAATTTATGAAATATATCAAAAGAAAAAAAAATTGTAATATTAGAATTGTAGTGAAATTATTTTCAAAATATTTTATACATTATTATAAAATAAATAAGAAAATGTGAATTAAAAGTATTTGTTTAATACTAACCAAGAATTTAATTATTTTGTTTACTTACTACGAAATATATGTTAGTTTATATTGCTAAATTTGAAAGAAGGGGAAAAAAAGCCTAAGATGGTTCGAGATGAACTAAATATGAAACATACATGTTTATGTCATCAGAGTATCCTAAATATTTCATTTTGTGTAAATAATGATAATATTGTTCAAGTATTAATGGAATCGAAAAAATACAAAATTAGTTAACCTAAAAATGTGTTTATTAGTTTCAGCTTGAAATGCGTTAAAATGTATCTTTTTTTCTTTTTATTATTAAAAACATTTACAGTCTATTATACTGATGGTGTTTAATATAACATAAATTTTAATACAAAAGAAATAATAAGATAAATAATAATTGAGCATTATTAAGTAGAGAAAACGTTCATTAACAGCATCTCAATTTAGTTTTTAGTTTATCTTTTATTTTTTGGTTTTAAACAGATTACCATAAAAATTGCTAAGTTAATTATTATTATTTTTTTTTTCATTGCATAGTAAAAATGTAATTTAGTTTTTGTTATGAGTAATCCATCTACGAATAATAATGATATTGTTAAAAGATTAATAGTATTTTAGTTAATTGACATTTTTTTTAAATTAAATTGTCGATGACAGTTATCAGAAGTAAGGCAAGAGAGTTGATAAGGGTTTTAAAATCTCTTGAGAAAAAAGTTATTTGAATAGTTAAATATTTATTTTATACAAGTAATTTTATTTTTATTTGTATCATTTGAGTATTTAGTATATGTTTTAATAGTTTCAAGATAAGTTTGGTTTAAAATATTATTATTTAAATTTGATACGTTGTCAGAAATGCGGCTCTAAAGAATATTGGTATTGGGATTTAAATTGTCTTAATAATTTTAGTGATTGGTTCTTAAGTTGAAATATAACTTTTAACTCGTAATCGTAATCAAATTATTGAAAGTTGTACTAGTTATCCATTATGTAATAATTTAAATGCAGCGCTTATTCGTGTAGAAATATGTATATATTAACTTTAAAATTTAAGAGAGTACAGTTAAAAAAGTAAAATCACCCCCATTCTTAAAATTTCAACTATTTTGAGTGATTTGAAGGGGTTGACTTATCACACTCAAACTTAACCAAAAGTATTTATTAAGTATATCGAACAAAATTGGGGGTGAGATCAACAGATATAAAAGAAAAAAAGATTGACCTTTATAACTAAGTACTAGGTACCCTAATATATATATATATATAAATGTATAGAAAATATTCGTGCATTTTTTGAAAATAACAAATTATTAGGCACGTAATATACTAAAATTCAATAAAAAATATTAAAACAACAAACACGAAAGTCACAAAGATTAGTACAAACGTACTATTATATTATTAAATCAAGACATAATAATTTAATGTCGCACAAACTTAATTTTAGGCGATTGAAGTGAAAGATTTCACAAAGTGTTGTGATAATAGCAATACAATTAGTGATAATAATTAAGTTTATTTCCATTTCCTATGTAAATTGTAAATATTTTCAATAGACATAGTTAAAATATTTTTTATAAAATTTTTATAACACATGAAATACTGTGTCCCCTAATGGCAATAGAAAAACATTATAAACTAATACTGAAGTTATAAATTTACATGAAGAAGTTTAAAATAACAATTATTATAAATAGAGGTGCAATTCGTACGTAAAATCGGAGGCGCTTAAATTCCTATTTTTTCAGTTAAATATTCACCCTTATTTCACCAATTTAATAAATATATTTAATGATGTTTTTATGTTATAGTACATATTACTAATTAATTTACTGAATAAAAATATTAAATTATCACAAATGGCATAAATCAAGACGGTTTTAAATATAAAGTAGTACACCCTCCTACTTTTCTAAATTGCTTTATGACTATTCAAATTAATTTTAACCTCATCAAATGCTGCGATATTTTGGTTTTAGTTTTATACTTAATATTACACGCGAGTGCGTTATCGAGAATCCAAATCATCGTGTTATAAAAATGAGCATGTAGTGTACCTTCCTATAGTTCAAAAAAAAAAAAAAAAATAAAAAAAAATGGTCACTATTTTGGTACAATGATATTGTTGTTTGATACAAATTAACCGCTGCCAACTCAAGAGTTGACCTCTGCAATGCGTGTACATCAATAATTTTAATAGTAATGATACAGTCACTTCCGTACAAAATATATCACATTATTATTATTTATTATAATTTATAATAGAATAATATGACATATGTGCACAATATAGTAATCCATATATGTAATATTATATCATTATTGTATCGTGTGGAGTGCTTTTAAAATCTAACCGTAGATACTTATATAGTACCTACATAAATATTATACATAATTTATTAGGTAGGTATATATTATTATACGTATATTATGACATAGTATATTTAGGTACATTTTACTAATGCGTGTCGATAGCATTTTTTTTTTTTATCGGTATTATTCCTAAATAGTTTTTATTTTATTTTTCAACGAATTACAAAACGTTATTATCAAAATAATATATCATAATAGTCATATTCCCGTTACCGTGGGTGATATATGTGTACAGTCAGTGCCAGTCATAATGTCTACTGGTAGTCGTGCGCATTATAATCGCTCGTCTCATTCTAATATAAAATCGTATTTTTATTTTTACTCGAAAACACAATAATATACAGTAATATACTGTTTCTATTAAATAATTATTAAAATACGTTCGACACAACGTAATACGTGGATCATTCGTGTAATAAACTGAATTAATAAACGGCGTGGGTATATTAAATTATGAGAGTATCTTATTTTTTTCTCTGCGTACAATTTGATTCAAAGCTTGCATTAAGATATGTTATTGCATGCTCATTTCTTAGTAATACGTTGTTAGTTTTTTTAATTTATTTAATATTATATCAAGTATATTTTGTGTAGGTACATTATTACGTTACGATAAATTACGAAAAATAACAATTTATTCATTAACCAGTGAATGTCATAAGTATCTATTTTTGCTAAAAAAACTTTAGAGAATGTTTATTGATACTTATATATCTGTTTGTATTTAATATATAAAATTGAAATATTTAAAACAAAATAAACGAGAATCATATTTATTATTTTACAAAATTAGTCGTAAGTTATTAAATGCCTGTTTGTAGTCGAGTTGTATTAAATTTGATCCAAAATATAAAAACTCATGTAATTTAAGACAATATAATTTTGTTAAAATTCAATTTTTATTTCAATATTTTGTTCACTTTTCAATAGTAGAGTATAAGATATTGAGATTTAAGAACGGGTACTTCACAAATTTTAGACTCATGTGTGGCTGTTTTATATATTTTTATGAGTTCTATATAAAACTTCTAATAATTAAATTTATCATAAACTATTAAATGACAATAATAATAGTAATAACTTTCAGAATAATAATGTATTTTTTTTACATCCTTATTTAAATGATTTGGTGTCAAACATGCAATGTATTGCAAAATGCTGATTAAATCTATTCTAGGAGCTAGGTATATAAATTTAATCGTTATATAAAAACCAATTATTACCAATTACAAGTTATAATATGATATGTAAATCTGATATATACGATAGATGTAATCAAAAGATAATCTACGTTCGATTTAGACGTCAGACTTTGTAATAACTACTAAACAACGCAATGCTTATTTAAAAATCATGAAAAAAATATCATCCTTTTTAAGTATTAACAAAATAATCAAATGTATAGGTAATCGTATTGGTGTAAATTAAAAACTCCCCAATGTTTTGCACCGAAAACTTATTTAGATACTTAAGATAAAAATGTGTCACGCTAGCGTTTGGTGCGTAAAAGATTAAAACGTAAAATCTTATATTTTTATAAAAATTATACTGATAGATATCTTAATAATATATTTTTACACAAGACATATTCTCCAATTTTTTTGGTAAAAATAGTAATTTTAATCTATACACTCGAAAAATCTTCATTGTTTCGTATATATTTTCTATGGTCACCGGTAAATTATATAAATTAATTTTTTTCATCGTTAACTATAACGATATGTATATAATATTAAAATATATTATACGGTTATATAATATACATATAATATTATGAAGTTCGTACCTAAATGTAATAATTGAAAATACTCAATCAATGCGCAGGGCAACGCAATTTGAATTTTGTGTTTTTGTATGTTGAATTGTTATGTTTACCGAGTTAATACCCGTGCTCTGCATTTTTAATTAAGTGTACCATAATATTGTTAAATTAATGTGGTCTTTGAGTACCTATTGTTTTTGTGATGGTAAGCGTCACTTATAATAATTTTGGGCCGTTTAACTGTCACTGACATTTTCAAATGTTAAAAGACTTGGTTGATGCATAACGTGTAGTGTACAGCGCTTAATATTTATCTACAATATCATGTTACTAGTTTACTCGACCTTTTAACATACAATGATTGTTTCTGGTTATTAAAGTTTCACAAATTTGTCTTCAAATTAGTTAGGTCAGGTTAGGTTTTGAATAGCTCAGAACCTTCACTCTTTCTTTATTTTTAAAATGTATAAATATGGTTTGTGGACTAATATTATCAAATACCGTGTTTTGGGGAACTACTATGCTATGAAAAAAATTTGAATGAATTAACCAATTGTAATTTTTGAAAAATTACATTGGCATTTAGATTTATTTGATACTTATTTCTAAGTGTTACTTAGTAATTTAGTTGGTAAAAAAAAAAAAACTTACTGTACTTACATATTTATATAGAAAAAATGTATAATATATTATATTCAATCTTGATTAATAAATACATAAATAAATATAAAATAATAATAATGAATATAAATTGATAGAAATATAGTAATTTAAAAACTGCTGTTATTGGCATACGTATTATAAAATATTATTTCGTAACGGCCTAAAACGAACAATATCTTCGATAATTGAGGTTAAAGTAAAACACACTCATGTCTATCGAGTGGTAAGTGTTCGCTACTTGCTGTAGGTTTCTGTACGGAATGTTTGAGTCCATATAATGATTTATATATGTTTAACTTACAATTATTTTATTTCGTCCAGTTGAATGCAATAATAATATTGTACATCCACGTCATTGATGTTACCATTATAGCACGTTAAACGAATCTAAACAATAGTTGTAATAAAATATTGTTCGTCGTTGTATTATAAATCATAAACCACAAAACAATATTCTATTTCTAACCTACATGAAATTATTACATCGGCTTTTAATAATTCGTTAAATGGTTGAATTTATTTTCAGTTTTTTTGTGTTTACATCAAACATTAATCGTTATAAAATTGGGTTTGTGTAATATATTTAAACCAAAGCAAAAAGGTGAACAATAGAAGTATAATTTATTTTAGATCGAGAAAATATTAGGTAATACAGTTAAAAACATATGAAAATCATTTTTTAAACGAGTTGTAAATTAGTCGCTTGGATTTGTATTTCAAAGTCAATAACTTGTTTATCTTGGTTTGGATAAATGTTAAACATTTAACAGGCATGCTTCAAATGAATTATTATAAATAACTAAAACAAGTCATAGTCATAAACCCTTAATATTTTTTTTTCAACGGTATACGAATTTATTTGTAAAATTATTGTTATTTAACATAAAATCAACAGGGATCTTTAAAATCCTAATAGTTTTAAACATAATTTGTATTATCACTATGTGTAAAGCCGACATACGATTAATCGTAACGTGTGTTTTGTAGTTAATCTTCATTAGTTTCTTTCACGGTGGTTAAAACAATATTGTACTAAGTCATAACGCATTACAAAATTTCTATTTTAGAAGATTGAAGAAGTGGAAAATATGTTACTAAAATCAAGGATAACATTAATAAAAAATATTGTGATGACTAAAGTTACCAATTTATTATAAAACAATCAGAATTCACAAAAAATATCAATAAAAATGTGTATGAACTGTTAAAATATTGATTTTTTTCGATTTTCCACCAACTTTTTATTAGAAATAAAATATTTACATACAAACAGAGCTAATTTGAAATTATATACTCAAATGACATAGATAAAAGTGTATTGTATAATATAAATTAGTTGAATAAACGAAAATATCTAACTAATAATATTGATTTATTATATAATATACATAATATTCCTATGAGATTATTGATATATCAATGCAATTAAAGTGATGAATTTTTATAATCCTTATGTATCTCAATAACAATATTGGAAATTTTATTTTATGTTAAATTAAATGATAATATATTTTGAAGTTTTTCACGAATTTATTTACATAATTTGAGATAATAAATACATTAAAATTTAGTTATATAAGTGTATGTAAATCCACTTACGATAAGTTACAAGTATTTAAAGTTTTTATGAGCATAATAGTGAACCAAAATTGTGTGGGTTGCCCTTATTCCACTCGCAACTCATCAAAACTTTAATTACTTATAAATAACAAATTACCAAGTCACTCATTTGAAATTAGACTTTTTAATTGTGTCGAAATTCCGTATAACTATATAATTATCTTTGAAAGCAATTGTTTATTTGTAATTATTTAAAAATATTTCTAAAGAATTAATTTGAGAAAATAAGTAATTACTTTTAAAGTAATCACCTCTTTTCAAAGTAGTTGTGATTGGAATAGAAGCCAAGACAGATTATAACAATAGTACTTACTGAAATTTGGAATTAAATTTATTCTATTAAAATAAAACCATAATTCTTACAAAAAAAACATTGAGATTATCGTGATTTAAAAATACGATTTGAAAAAAGTGTTTATTCATAGGGAATATCATTGAGTATATATAATATCCTACATTTTTAAACTGAAAATATTTACACGTTATAAAAGTGAAATTCGTTTTTCTAATGAGAATATGGCAAATAACATACCGTGAAATGTATAGCTTCCTTTGGCACATAATAATTAATTGTATTAGTTGTTTATAATTTTAACGTTAAAATTGACTTGGCATAAAACAATTCAGATATACAAAGAATTTGAAGTCTTATATCTTAAAATGATACTGTAATAGGTGACCGTTTATTAAAGTAGTTAAATTCCAACAACCATCGTTTTATTATACATTTACAAAAATAATACAATTTAAGGCTTGCAGTACAGCGAAAATGTGTTCTAAAGTATACGTAGTATCATGTAAGGTATGAGGTTCAAATTTAAAATGTACTTTCTTAGGAATAATAGATAGTTTATATTTTGTACTAGGTATGATAGAAATAAATAATCATTAACCAACATAATATTTATATGGCTATTTCGATTTTTTGTTTATATTTTCCTTAGACTTCTCAGAATTTAATATATATATTTGCAAAAGTATAATCAGTAGCTGAGTATTATATTATGATACAGCAATACAGGAATTTATTTTGTAAAAGTTAATTATTTTTTTCTGCTAAAAATGTACTTAATTATAAATAACTATACCCATGTGAAATTTTATATTACTTTCTATTTGTATAAAAAAATAAATAAACCAAGTAACCTAACTGGTTATACTCTAAAATAACAAAAATAAAAAAACATATAAATAATTGAATGAATTAGTATTTGTGACGATATTCAGTATACTCAGTTAAATCTATTCCCGAATTTGCGAAATTTTTATCCCTAGGGTAGACGTTTATTTTAAGGTAATTTAAAATGAAAAACCTAAAATTATGTTACATTCGGCTCCACTCAGTTATTTTTTAAAAGCATAAATATTATCACGCTCTATTTTTCATAATTATAATACATTATAAATAAAAACAATCGTTTTTTAGTGATTAAATGAATAAAGTAAGATGAGTCTCATAAATAAAGGTCTGTGATCATATAATACAATACTAACAACGTCACCAACTCATAACAGAACCAGTGACCTGATAACTTTTTATCCGTCTCAAATGTGCTTTGATAGCAATAAATATATACACATACATATATATATATATATATATACTTTTTTTATTTCACCTTAAATTTAGGTCATTTTCACAGACATCGATAAATATTTGTATATAATTTCAAACTTCAATCCTCATTAATACATATTACGTAATAAATAAATGCACTGCTCTAGTATATAATTTGTAGTATAGTATAAATTTATACTTACATTATACATTAAATTTGACAAACTGTTTTTGTCATTAAAAAGGTAAAGAATTTATTAATTATCTTAATAACTTACTTAGATTATTCTAATAATAAATATAATATTTTTGTTTTATACTTCATAAACAAAATAATATGCACTTTGAAATATCACTTGATATTCTTTACGATGGATGATGGAGGGGTGGAAAATATTCTTTGGTGTCACACAAATTAGAAAATGTTGACTAAAAATCGTAATAAGTATTAGTTTTCTATATTTTTAAATAAAACATTATACTACAAAGGTTTTAAGCATTGAAACATGAGTGCAGGAAATTAACTTAAATTATAAAGCCTACTTTTTAATGATCGTTGTTTTTCTCCAATAAAATGTAATTGTTATTATAAAAAAGATAATTTAACATGTATAAAAATGTATTTAACAAAACAAATATTACTCATTAAATTTAAGTTTACGGTGACAACAATTAAACTTTTAAGTTATAATTAAAAATTAAACTAGAGTTACAATATTTTATCTTTACTTTTGTAATATATAAATTTTTAATTATTTTGCTAGATGTTTTTCTATTATTTGTAGGACTAAGAATTTTATTTTATTATTTAAATAGGTATAATCTTATAGTTTATTATTCATAATATTACACACACACACACACACACACACACACACACATATATATATAAATTATGGTGCATATATTTTACTATTGAATAATGATATCTATCTTATTAATATTTATAATATTATATTGAAGACAAAAATAGAAATTTGTTCGTAAATCATCGTGTACTGTTCTACCGTAGAAACGTGAAGTAGATTTTGAAAACATATGATTTGAGTATTATTTGGTAATTTTGATTATTATGATAAATAATAATACATTATTATAAACGCTATTCAATAATTGTCATAGTATAATATTATAAATTGTACTGAACACGTACCAAAAGCTAATACCTCATATTTTAAATATATTTTTAATCTGATAACTCAGATTAATTAAGCTTGTTAAGTCAAAAAGCTTAAAAACAAATAAGCTTTATAATTTTATATTTTATGTATACCCATTACTTGGATGTAATAATATATGTGTCATATTTCAAAAACATTAAATAATTTAAACATATAAATAAATCATTTTTAGATGATTTGCAACAAATAACTGGGCATTAAAAACATATGGTCTATGTGATGATTAAGATGTGACCCATAATTTAGATTTCTACTGAATAATACATAGTTTATTATTTTATAATATAAATAGACTAAAAAATCATTATTATTCGTTTCTTGTTGTATTTAACTGGTGTTGACGTCGTGTTTTAGATTTACTGGCACCGCCTCGAGCTGGGTCAGCGCGGTCGAGTCTGAGTGAAATGTCTGGAGCCAGTGGTACTTCAACGGGTACGTATCTGAATGAAGCATCTACACTGGTATTAGAGACAACAGAAAACAACGTGAAAAAGTAAGTTAAACTTAAAGCAATACGTGCATGCACGCCCGCGTGTGTGTTACCTTTTATCGTTAATTATTTGATGATATTTACTCAATTTTTGAACTTGCGAATATAATGTGGAACAGTTTATAATTTCGTGAAATCATCAACAAAGTTGTTGTCAATGTGAAATTGGCATTCTAAAATGTACATTACTGCCGATTTATTGAATTTCACGAAAAGCATTTCTTTTTTTAAATGAGAAATGATAAGCTCTTAGTTAAAAATAATGTTTTTTTTATACGTTAGATAGAGTTAATTTTTAAACTAGACTATGTTAGCTCCAATAAAAGTTTTATTTTAATGAAAAAAAGCTCAAAATAAAATACAAAAACAGGTATTAAAAAATAAAAAGCAGTTTCATCGTAATACATTATTAGTGTTGTTATTATTATTTTTATAAATATGAGCTAATCTGGTGATTGATTGACACTTAACAAATATTAATAATGAATAATTTATCAACATTCATAGACATAGTTCAAGAACTACAATTTTTGTGATCATAATTTTATCAGTTAAAACCTATCAACTAGGTCTCTATTATACGTTACGCTTTTTGGAGTCAAATGATGATATTTATGTTAGTTGTTTGTATAAATTAATTTTATTATTGCTTGTTTAAACATTTTCTTTTGGTAACTACCCACATTAATGGTAATAAAGAATCACTTAAATCACTTATATGTTTTTATAAATATAAATTTATAATTTTAAATAATTATCAAACAATATTAAATAACAAACGCATGTTTATAAATGCATTTAACATTTTCTATTTTTTATTTGAAATGTGTTATGAGTTAGACATTATAAAAATATGTATAATAACATTATGAGGTTATTTATCAAATTATACAAATGTATAAAGCAAACTTTGTAGTACTGGATATTAACAACACACTTTAAACAATTTTTTTTGCTTTAAGTATGTATAATAAAACTAAAATATATATATTCTACAGTGGAATTTTTTAGAGGCTTTCAATTAAAACTAAATGATGTAAGAAATGACTGTAATATTTTATTAACATGAGTTAAAAGAAATTATATTTAAATAATAAAAAAGTATAAATATTTCAAAAATCTAAAATAAACCTAAATATAAATTTATTTCAAAACAATAAAAACCTATATTTTATGCAACCTACAGTTACAATTATTGCCTAGTAATAACACTAAAATATACTTGTTTTTATTCGATCTTTTTTTTTAAGATTTTGTAACATTAATATCCAAACGCTATACGTAAGTCGTTTTACCCTACTTATAAATGGTAAGATGCAATATAATATTCACTCAAATTCTTGTCTACGTGGATATTTTAGTATCCAATAGTCTGCATGGACGTTAAAAAGCGAGTTTCAATACAAGGCAATTTGTTTTAAGTCGTTTCAATAAATAATATTACGGTTAACGAAAAAAAAAAAAAATTAAAATTATTCAAACAAAATATCGTTAAACGAATGCAATATTTTCTAACAATATAATCTTGGCTTATTTTCGGAGATTTTTTATGGCGCATATATTTTACTAGTATCTTGGGCGACATACGAAAGGTCGAATCATTAATAACGTTTAGAACTTAAATAACTTTCAAGCCCTGTGATTACATCATTAAAATGTGATAATGATAATAACGATATTAATGCTTTTAATGGTACCTCGATTCGGTGCACACCCAATTTATATGCGTTATTCGATGAGCACAAAGGCTGTCATAACAATATAATATTATAAGATACCATCGCCGGAAAAACTCGACTCTTAGCGATGGTGTAGCTGAATTGCATATCCGAGACGCCGTGTTGATACAGTATTTTGATGTCCATACGTCAATCTCACTAATCGTGTATTATACATATACCAATTAATAATGATAAATAATAATATTATTATAGATATCATTGTTAATATTATTATTATTAGACAACGGCTTTTATACACTAAAAAGTATCAAAATATATCATATAATATGCAGTAAAAATCATGAAAATAGTCAACGAATATGCATGAGTAAAAAGGAAAAAATATGCGATTTCATAGAAATCCATGCTTAAGTTATTATCATAATTATTTAATATTTATACATACATACATACACAAACACTTTTTTTTTTTTTATCGTACCAATAACTTTGCCTATATAATGCATAATAGATAGATCAAGAAGAATTGGTTTGCATAAAATGAATGGTACAAATATTAATGTGATACCGTTAAGACTGGTGAAATATAAAAATACTATTAAGGAAAACACTAGTGATGTTATTTGTCTTGTGAAATAACATTTTCAAAAATGTTATTGTGCATAGTCGGGTAATGAGAAATATAAAAAGCAATAAGCCTAACTGATTTTTATAATATAAAAAAAATAATAGTTAATTACTGTTTGTTATTAAGATGTACATTAAAAATAAATGCTTGTATATTTGTAGTTTATAAACTAACCATTTTAAAACATTAAAAAAAAACCATTTTCCAAAGTTTTGATATGAGTAAAAAGAGAAAAAGTACATATGCCAATACCGAAATGATTATGCAATAAAAATATAATTTTTTAGATCATGTTGATTTTAAAATTTAAGTTTAAAGCAGTTTTTACCATTAAATTTTGACCAATGGGCGATAAGAGTGTTTATTATTAGTCACTCTCGCGCAAATAATAATTGCCATGATTGTTCCGCGACATAACATCCTTTCGAGTCTTTGTTCACGTTCGACTTACTCCCTACATCGTACTGTTATGTAGGTCAGTCCGGTGCATAGTATTATCATCATCATCATCATCATTATTACCATCATCGTTGTCGTCACCATCATCAACACTATATACTATCTCGCCGTTAAATAAACACGGTTTTATTATTTGTAACATTTTACTGTCTATAATATACAGTTCACAATGTGTTATTATGCTCACTGCTTGAAAAGAACGAGGGCGATGGAAAAACGCCGAACCGTGTTTTTCGTATGGTGATGCGAGGAAAGGATGGAAGAGGGGCAAGGTGACGTAAAAACAAATAGTATCGCACAGGTGCCTATAACGTCATTTGCGAATTTGCGAACTGCACCCGACGGAAAACGTCCCATCCAACTAGTGAACATGAGTCTGCGTGTGATGATAGTATTTTGTTTTGTTCAACGTTAAGTGTACGACAACTTGTAAATTGTTTCGGTTCTCTTGCAGGCCGCATTAAAATAACAACAACGAAAATAAAAAATACGAGTAAATAATATTAACCCTTTTTATATTTTATTCTACGAGTATATTTTTTGCAAACGGAGAAAAAAAATATTAATAATATCTGGATGGAAGAAGACAATAAAAAAATGTATTATGAAATGAATGTTGAATACTGTAAACCTACCCATATACTTTTAAAATATGAGTGTATAAAAAAATGGATAACAATGCACTAAACGACTTAACGTACGCGTTCTGCTGTTCGGAAGCTTCATTTATAAACTACACGTAAACTATACTATTATTGTTGTTCAATAAAAATAACATTGTTATACTGTACAAACTATAATACTGTTATATTTAGAGAAAACTGTTGAGAAAAATAAAACAAGATAAAAACTAATATTCTTGAAACGATTATACATATATTACCGCGTTGAATTCGAATACGGTGTTTTTAAAATTAGTTCGCCGGAAGAATTTAATCCATCGACAAATTTCACGAGACAACGTTTGATTTAAATTTTAAACACTGATATAATGTTTATTAAAGTGTTCCGAAGTCGAGCAAGTAGTTATATACGATTTGGTGCCGTTCATAGCAAAAGTCACATGGAATCGTCTTTTTTTTTTTCGTCGTCCAGTCGGAAATTTTTTGTCTCATTACCAGTGTTGGGAAATATCTAGGTAAATTATCTAAATATAATTGATTTATCTTTTATCTTATCTAGATAATTCTCAATTTATTTATATTTATCTTCATCTAGATAAAATTTTAGTTATCTATGAGTACCTATCTAGATAATTTATTTTAAAATTAAAAACATTTTTTTTAAATTTTTTTTTTTTGTTTTTTTTTTTTTTTAACTCAGAGATTGACTTGTTATTTTCTTATAAAGTTTATTCAAAAATTAACTATTTTATATTTTTTCAAATTTAAGCTTTTTTAAATTGTTAAATCAGGGAATGATTTTTCACATGTTCTAATGAATAAACTATTTTATCTTATGTTTATATTTTAAAATATTTTAAATGATATATATATTTTTTTTTAATTATCTGATACTTCTCTAGATAAAAATGTATTAATTTTTATCTTTACCTAAATATAATTAAGTTTTATTATCTTCATCTTTATTTGGATAAAAATTAGTACAGTCATCTTTATCTTTATCTATATAAATTATAAATTATCTATTCCTGACACTGTCCATTAAATAAGTATTATTTAATCGTTATTTTGTTTTCGAAATATAATTTTACTTGTTCAACTGATACGATTGAAAAATTTAAGCTTATATATTTGTGTTAGCAGTTAGGATTAACTTTTTAACAGTAATTTTATTTTATACATACTATAAATGTCTCAAATTCATAATGTCAAGTATAAAAAATATTAATTAAAGAAAAATGCAGACATTACCTGTGCTTACCTTGATTATTTGTAAACACCGTGTGGTCTAGTGAACTGGCAATGGAAAATGAATTGTAAATTCGATACCAATATTTTTTTGCTAACTTAATTACGTATATTACACACGACTCAATTAATCCACGGGTAAGAAACAATGTTATAATATTATTGTAGGTAATAAGTTTAGTGGAAAATATAATATAATATCATAGAATAACGAGACATGAGCTAATGAATAACTTTTGAATAATAAACATTGTCTATTGTTAAGAATAAATGGTTTTAAAATATTTTGTGATTACTATTTTAAAATTAAAATAAAGAAATATAGGAGATAGATTACTATTAGATTATGAATTTTTGTGAATTGTTTAACGAAAAAAGAGATATTTTATATCTAGTTAATTCATATCCCTAAAATTAAAAAAATATAATATATAAAATACGAGACCCAGTTTACACATTAAATTTGAAAATTTAATATTTACATTTATGCAAATGCTATTTTTACGACTTTTATATCAATAATATCATTTCCAATTATTCAATTAAAAAAAAAAAAAAAAAACATTAAAAGTAGTAATAAGCAGTATTTGATAAATAATGTATTGGGTGATAGGTTAGGTTAGGTTAGGTTAGGTAACCTAACCTAACCCTAGCCGAGAAATATACGAACAAAAACTTAATTTTAAATTATTTGGTCATCATTATTTATGTTTTTTTAGGTTATTAACACCATCAGATATAATGTTTAAGTACTATAATAACTGCACGTAAACACAAATTTTAACGGATTTTGTTTTATAACTTACAGGCATTATTTGGTACCATTCACTCAGGCCAAGAAAAGCAAATGGAAGAGAGCTGGTGTTAAACTACACATATATAACGATCATACGTTCGTTGCCAAACATTTGTCCAGGTACGTTTTGACTATTTGCATATGTTTACATAAATAAAAGCATACTTTTAAAAGGTATGAGAAATTTAGTCGATCACGGCACTGAAATTACGTTTTCTTATAGTATTTTCAATCAAACACAGGGCAGCAAGTAGTTTCTATTTTTAAGTTCACTTAAGTTTTTCGTAAGAAAACAAATCAAAACTCAATGTTCTATAGCGTTTTACAATGAAGCGAATTTTTTTGTTTTTGTTTTAATATTAACACTAATAAAATTGTTTCAAGAATTATTAACGCGTTTTAAAATATATTTTATATTTTGGTCTCGTCTGTACTAAAAGTTTTATTTTCAATGCCGGTTGAAGTGTTAGGAAATCGTATTTTTCTATTAATCGAGCAGTATTTATTATAAAAATTAACTTAAAAACTCGCCTTTTCAATGTAATAATATATTATTTCATATAAATTATTTAAAATCGTTAAAAAAATAGTTTTAATACATTTTGGTAATCATAGTTTATTTTTACATTCAAATCGATCAATAAATCTGCAAATCAAGCAAAATTAAGTATATAATTTCAAGTACTGTTCATGGGTTAAAACTATAATATAGGTATTGGATAATATAATTGTCATATTGTTATGTTAGTACATAGTAAAAACATTCAAAATTAAAATTGTTTTATTTTCATCAAATTAATTTGTTTCGTTTTCTTTGTAAATTGTTTATATTGTACAATAACTATGTAATTTTACAAATTGGTTTTTGGCAATCGATATTAGAATGTGAGTACTGAGTAGATAGAAATATGTTATCATTTCGCTGACTGTGAAGTTTAGAAGTCTTATACTACAGTTCATCACTATAAATTGATGTAACTCTGCTATGCCTAAAAAATGTTGACTAATGACGTTTGTTTAACAGCCGTCTAAATTGCCTGGTGTGCGCGAAATACTTCCCAAGACGCATCGGAAAACAAGGGTACGAGTGCAGGGATTGCCTGATCAAATGCCACAAGGAATGTCACGTCAAGGTGTCGGTGGTGTGCACCAATTCAAAAATTCATAATATCGACCTGTGAGTATACAACATAATATTATTATAATAGAGGTACCTACCATAATAGTCTAATAACAGTACGACATCCCACGCTAACCGCAATATAATAATATACGAAAAGTATCTACACATATACGAGCGAACGTATTGTGACGATGAAGTTTGATGACGATTATTATTTTGTAAGCTCTGAGTCTTCCGTGCGTGTGCCATGTTATAGTCTCCTCAAAGTTCAATGTCAAAAGGTAAAAACTTGAAGGTCATTCGCTTCGCTTTACCCCATCGCAGTATAGAATGTTTAACTTTAATAACATTACGTCTTTAGACTGGCCGTCTTTATAAAATACGCGTAAAACGCTCTTTTCGTTACTATCACCGACGTTGACAATATCATCTTTGGTTATTAAATTATTATGGCGAACAAGCAAATAGTATACCTAGGTATAATTATTTTCTAAATGTCCGTCAAGCCGGCACTCTTACTTAAAGCTATAACCACAAGACAGAAATACGTCCATTGGATTTACTACGACTATTTTTATTCGATTGATTCGCCATTTTCAGAATTTGCTACTTGCCTATTTTTTCATTAGAAACGAACATGCCCGAGCTATTTCGACGAAGTATAGGTACATTGTTCAAATACCTTTGAAGTTATAGCGCCGGGTAAAAACATGACATTAGTTATAATATTATAAACGAATTGTATTGCTTTTATTAATAGTCCTATGTCTTAACCGATGAGTGAAAGTTTCTTTAGTTGCCGACAAAGTCAGTATTTTATGGCCGAAGAGTGGAAGATTCATGTTTTAGTAAGATGTTTAAATTATATATGTTTTATTGTAATTTAAGCGTGCGCACAAACAATTTTTTTTTTTTTTTTAATTTCGAGAAATGTCAAGTTATAATATAATATATATATATATTATTTTATCCTTATAATTGTTATGATAATATGCGATGAAAAATAATCAAATTATATACCTTATTTTATTACACAATTTAAATATTTTTTTAAAAATTATAATAGCGTTTTCAATTCAAACATTAACCATCTTGGTATAATTCTTTAAAATATTATCTGTATAATTATAAATCACTTATAGATTATGTTCATTATTAAATCAAAATAAAACTCTAATTTAACATATGCAATTTAATATCGTGATTTCCATTAAAGCTCATGATTTCGTAGTTTTTTTTCATAACATTTTTATTTTTGAAAGAACTGTATAAATTAAACGAAATAAAATTTATTACGTTCAAATTTTAATTATTTATTTTGAAAATAACGAAAATCAAGAGGTCTTATTTTTTAGAAAATGTAATGAATTCAATTCTAAAAGTCTTTTGTCAAATTCATAAGTAATAATACAATTTAGGTATTATAGGAAGAAAATATATTCTTTGCACACCCGCAGTCGATTTTTGCTGTGTATATAACACAATGGTTTTTCATTTAAATTTATTTCGCTTTGTTTATTCTATGTTTATATATTAAAATTTATAAAATTGAATTTATGGTTAGAAAACTATAGTTACTTATTAAAACTAACAAGAGAATGACAACGGTTATTTTTTACTATAGATTTATTTATCTATTTTTTTTTTTTTATTAAGACAAATAGTAAAGGAACTATGTATCAATTTTTTTTAATGTATTTGACTACAGATAAACATTTCATGATGACATAAATCGATTTTAAAAACGCATGAATTATTTATACCATCGAGGCTGACTTAAAAAAAAAATAATAATAATAATAAATTATAATAACAATGATGATCTTATCGCCTCATACATGTTAAACGTCACGATATTATGCTCACTTATAGGACCTGTCACATCTAGGCCTGCGGATCTTCAACTTTGTTAATATTTATACATATTTGTGTATTTTTTTTATTTTTTTTTCAGGAATAATTTAACGGTATTGCCATCGATATCGGCATAGTGACTGGACAGTCGGCCGCATCGGACGTGTCACGTCCGTTCACGTTCACGAACACTTTACTTACCCGCTAATAATAATGTCATATTATTATAATATTATAACATAATATATTGTACGATAACCTTATTATATTTGTGTACATCGACTATCGTATTATTATAATATAGGAACACTCGTTAAAATGGCGTTAGACTAAATAAAAACTGGGCGGTCGTTACGCCCATAGTAATTTAAATATTATAATATCCGATACGCATTTAAACCGCCGCGGTGACTGCAAATCCACCGTGTCCGACGACAACGATAGTTGTCACAAAGATAATGATATTAAATAATAAAAATAAGAGTAATGATAACAGTAGTAGCAGTAGTAGTAGTAGTAGTAGCAATAGTAGTAGTAATAGTAACTATGATATGGCGGGGCGTGGACGAGCAAAATGGTCAATGGAGACGCCGAACAAACACCGCTGTTGTAAGAACCATGTAAATACACAACATTATAATATTATAGAGTAGGACGTAAAGGTTGATTATATAATGAAACTTAAGCAGTTATTTTTTTGTTCCGAACGTGTGTATGTAATAGGTAATAAACGAACAAAATATAAATAATGAACAATCCAAATATTTTTTTGAGTCTATATATCACGTATTGTTATTGGCAGGCGACATATATGCATGTGGTCATAAAACATCAATCGTGTATACAAGACTGATGAATAATAATAACCATAAATATAATAATAATCATAATCGTAATAATAATTATAATAATCATAATTATAATAATAATAATAATAATAATAATCATAATCATAATAAATAAAATAATAATAATTTTAGTAATTTTCATAATAATAATAATGAATTAAAAATACTAAGGTTAAAATAAAAATTAACCCTACGATAATATACAAACACACACTCACACATAAACAAGTAACACATGCACTCTGTCACACACAATATAGATATAATATTCGAAGTGATTTATCTTAACAGTTAACACTCGTCACCTCGAAAAGTATTAAAAAATATTAAGATTTTGGAAATATAATTTTTTTTTAACATAATTCGAATTCACTACGAAACAACGTTTTTGAAAAACAAATATTTTTTATTACCGTATTTTTTGGTAACTATTTTGATTTAATATTCAAAAGGAAGAATATTTGTCTGATACATTAAATTTTCGTAAATTCTCGGAAAAATGTTTTGCTTAGGAATGTGAAACTAAACATGTATATTATCATTAAAAAAAAATGAAAAACTTAATAACGATAACGATAAAAATAAGTGAACAAAAGTCATACTTTTTTCAATAATGTTGTTTTTTAATGAATCGAAATGATGTAAGTACAAATATTTTGAAAATACATCTAGTTAAACTTAACAAAATAATGAATGTTCACTGTTAAAGAACAATCACTCCTTTTATATTATAAATTTATTATTTTTATACGTATGCAGATACATAAAATACGTAGATACATAAATCGGTATTGTAACATCATTAATACATTACTTACCGATTATTTATCTAAACTACATTTTGGTGCTTCAACAATTTTCACCTAATTTTGTTGGTCAGCGATAATATCCAACAACGTAGCTAAGTATACATCGTCGTATATTGTCGTTTTTCGTTTTGTATTGTTATGTTATTTTTTTCACACTTAAAATATTTTAATTAATAATAATGCTATATTTTATATTTTTTCCGTTATTAATATTATAATTTGTTGAAAACAAAAATAATTATATAATATGATTTCCCTTATCTAGTTTTAAATATTTGTTAATAATATTATTATTATATTTATATAAATCATATATTATGTAATTTTATCAAATGCAGAAAAATATTGTTGTAATAAATATTATGTATTATTATTTTTTGTTCCATTATTCTTACGGTATAATATAATATTATTTTTAAAAAAACAAAAAAATAAACAAATAAAATTGAATAAAAACTTCATAACACACTCGTCTTATTATAGTTATAGTAATAATAATAATAATAATAATAATAATAATAATAATATCAATTATATCGACAATAAATAAATTATTCAGGTTTCAATCGGTGCCAGTATTCCACGCTCTGCTTTGGTTTGCTTAGCATGTCCTTCCAATGCTGTGCCTCCAGCTGTCCAGTCGCATTTTTGTTGGCTGACAATAATACATCAAACGAACTCATTATAATAAAAGCAATAGACGATTGGGGGTTGTTTGGTAAATTTGACGGATGAATGGTGAGCGGGAAATCAGTTTCAAGCAACATATTTAGGGTGTTAAGGGAGCTTATCCACTATATTTTAAAATTGTTTAGCCCCTTCTAAAAGTTAAACAATAATATTGAGTGTATAGGCCATATTTCGAGTTGTGTTAAGAAGAATAAGAAGAAAACAAATCACCTTTTTAGATTGAGCTCAGATAATTACAATAGTAACACTAATATTATAATGCTAACATTTTATAATGGTCGTGGTTTTGTAAATATTATTAAAATTTTGTACTATTAATTTTTTTTTTTTTTTTACTCGAGTAATCAATGTAAATATCTTATTGTTATTAAGAAAGTAGATGAATTTTGTTTAATGATTTTTTATGTAAAAGATTAAACTCTATATAGCTTTACAGATTATCTTAATGTTTTTAAATTAGTTAATTCTATAATATTTAATTCATAACAATAGTTTATCGTTTAGCCGTTTAGCCTGTATAATATGTTTAAAATAAAGTGGCTAAATATTTCTGCCAATTATAAAGTTTATATAACAAACAACTTTTGCATACGCGTGTATTAATTTAAAATAGTATTATTTAATTAAATGTGAGTGGTACTTTATGAACTTATAAACATTTTTGATAGAAACATTAACTTTGGGGAATTATAAACCTTATAGGAAATAAGACATAGTTTTGATGGGCTTATATGTATACTGAGAGATGTATTTTGTTTTGATATTACAGAAAACTTCGATTATTCGTTACTGTCTTATCTGTCAAATTCTGTTCTCTGTCATCCACCGTCAAAATGGTATTGTGAATTATAAATAGAATATTGTACGCCTGTATTATGGGTATCAGTGACGGCTCGTGCTATAGGGCACACGGGTACGTGCCCCACCTTCAAAATAGAAAGAAAGAAAAAATATTTTTGAAATATTTAAAAGGGCATGGTCGTTTTCGATCAAAGACGTACCCTTCTCTTTTTGGCCAATTCCCTTTTCGACCAAAACAAAAATTTATATAATATATGTAAAAAAATAAAATAATTGATAAATAATTTTTGTAAAATTAGGGTAATTGTATAATTATATAATTTTGAAAATTATTAAAAATATAAGTTGCATAAAATATTGTAAAATAAAATGTGGAAAATTATTTAAAATATAAGAATATCTATATATTAACATCATTTTTATACTAATATGTCACAAACCTACTCATATGGTTTAGATTTTATTTATTTTTATATAATATTATACATATTATATACTATGGCATATAAACATAAAAATAATGTTAATTTATAAATATTCTTATATCTTAAATAATTTTCTACATTTTATTTTACAACATTTTATGAAATTTATACTTTTAATCATTTTCAAAATTATATAATTATACAATTACCCTAATTAAAAAAAAACAATTATATATAAATTATTTTATTTTTTTACATACAATAAATAAAACTTTGTTTTGGTCGAAAAGAGAAAAGTACGATTTTGGTCAAAAGGGAATTGATCTACTCGTATTTTAAATTTGGTCGAAAAGTAAATCGGCCGAAAAGGTTAGTGTACATTTTTGGTGGAAAACGGTCTAACCCATTTAAAATTGAGTAGGTAGTGTTTCTTCTATTATTATACATATAGATGGTATATTATTAAAAAATATTATCGAAAAAAAATGTTATCAAATAGGGGCGTACAATACGTACATATAATATTATACGGGCATTGGGCAACGGGCACAAATTCGTTGTGCCCTGATGGCTAGATCAACGTTACTAGATTTCCCCCACTTTTCGACATGAATTAATATAGAGTTGTCGTGAACAATCCGATTGTACCCGGATTCTATTTTTATTAAGATTTATGAAATTTTTTCGGTCTTATCGTATTGCTATCGTCAAACGTCTTATGTGGCACAGACTTTATATTTTAATAACATATTATGATAATAATCTGTTATTTTATTGTTCATTCTCTGTTCGTTGTTTATTTTATTGAACGATTTAAAGTTATTTTACTATTTAGAGTATGGTGTTTAGTCATTATTAGTGATAAGTTCAAAGTTGTGATAATGGAAAATGAAAGAAATATTTGTGCCCTACCTTCAATGAACTCCACAAGCCACTACTGATGGATATATATTATTATGTACTTATAGAAAAATAAAAAAAATGTATTTATAAAAAAATCTCGAAATTTATAAAAACAGTCTAAATTAATCAATTATTTCAAAATATTTCATAATAATATTATACACTAATATGTATAATATTAAAATTAATATAAATATAATATTAAAATTAATATTGATATAATATTTATAAATATAATTTTTTTTCTTTTATTCATTATAATTTTTGTTCCGTTTAAGATGGCTAATCAAAATTATACTATGTTCAAAGTTCAATTTCGAGAAAAAGTTAATGATTTATGAACTCTGGTATGAACCATTTCGTTATTTTTTTTTAAATTAATACACCTCATAAATTCACGATTGAACTTTTAAATACATTTTTCTTTAATTTTTTTTTTGGAATTCGATTGCATTAGTATTAAATAATATCATTGCGTTTTAATGAAATAAAAATGTAATTTAGAAATAATTGAAATAATTGAAGAAAGATCACAGTACATTAGCCTAAATACCAGAAAACTCTTACGAATTTTTATTTTAAATATATTAATGAGTAGGTATGCTAAAATGCGAGGAAAAGTTAGTCGGGGTACTCAATCGTTCTACGATCCAAGTTAACAAGTCAAGCACTCAATTAATATTTTACAATTTCAATATAATATGATTTCTAACATATATAATATTTGCCACGCATTGAATGCGAACGGATATTACATTAGTGTACACACTCACATGATATTGTTATCTTGCCAATAAGTTCATTACGCCCAATGTTATCAAAGTCCATGACCATCACCTCCAAAGCCGCTTCTCTAAGTTGTTCTACCGGCAAAGTGTACTCAAATTTCTCGTCAAAAATCGGATTTAGATTACATTTGAAAACTATGCTCTTGCGCTTCTCCACTTTTTTGTCACCAACGTGCAGCCACACTTTCACGTACGGATCTGAAAACAATATGAAATTAGTTATAATAAATCAGATTTAGATATTTTAAAATTGTTTTGCCCCATATTATTGTATTATAATGTATTATAAGACACAGTATTCAAAAAATTTTGATATTTCGTCGGACATTAGCATCAAGGAATTTTAATGCGTCGACTGCAAATAAATATAATTATTATCATAATACCTATAAACGCTGAGACAATGAGATGATTTCTCTAAAAATGCATAATTTGATGTAGATTAAGATATAATATTCTTAATAAAATTAATAATTACGAATTTCGGTGTGATGAGTTATCAAATCATAGAATTTCACAATGCAGTGGTTTTATGTTTCTTGGAATAAAGATTGATTCACTGACCAACCATGCACACCCCGTCCAATTTCATCTTTTGACAAGAATTTTTTTTTTTAAATATTAATTTCGGAATTTTTAAAATTACTGAAAAATTATAACACTATTGTTAAATGCCTGAATTTTCTTTTTACCTACCATTTAAAAAAATTATTGTGGTTTTATAAACTTTTTTCTCATATGAAAACTCCCTTTTTTCTGTGATTTGTAATTATAAATGTTGATGCATCAAATTTTAAGCTTAAACGATACGTTTTTGGGTTATTATTAATGCATATATTCGAAGGAATTGAATAATAGTGGGTGATTAACAAACTATATTCAATAGTTTATGATATATTGGCATACGTTAACAATGTTTAAATGTTTACAATTTTAGTAAATTAATATTATTTAATATAATTTTCAAAAATTATAATTATAGAATTTTTCACATATATTATAAATCCGTTATCATAAACTATCTACGATGTTTAAAATAACAGGGATCATTCGTTTCTAATTCTAATTTAGACACATGGGTAACTACTTAAAAAGGGAAACGTAAAATTCCTGTACGAGAGTAGCTGGTAAAAAATGGCATACGTTAATTCCTGCAAACAAGATATGAAAATTCTTACACTGCGAAAAAATTACTTAATATGTAAGTTCCTATACCAATCATACACTAAAATTAAACCGATTATTTATCTGTAGTTATAGTTATCGGAATATAATAATGCGGAGTAAGTGTAATAATATAATCGCAGTCATTTTAATCGTGTATATATGGTGTTTTATGGTTAATAAACGATAGCTCATTTGTACGATTGACATCTGAATTCGATTTTTCAACTCTCAAAATATTTATGACTCTTCATTACTGAAAAAAAAATGATACAAAATTCTGAATTGATAATAATTTTATCAGGTTGACTGCTATGCTAAAACTACATCAAAGTTTATTCTACATGGCAGTCAACCTGTAAACAATACACAGCATAATGTACATTGCCACATTAGACAATTCATTCTGTTTAAATATTTGTGTATCTGTACATACGTATATGTCTATAATTATCATATATGAAGTCATGATAACAAAAATTAAGTATCTTTCATATTAAGTAAAAAAAAAAAAAAACGAAAAACTGCTTGTTTTAAATAATTTTAAACTTTTTAAAACCATGCATCTAAAAATTGAAAATATATAAAGATGTGTTAAAAGTAATTGTAATTAAAAGTATTAAAAATTTAAATTAACAAATATAAATAAATCATATTTTTACCATAGTTATGCAAGTGATAAAACTTTAAAACGACAAAAATTAGTAATTTTTATAAAAGATACGTTTTAAACTTTATAGTTGAAAAACGATCACAAATAATGAAAACAGAAGTACCTAAATATATTAATGAAGGAAATTGCATTTCATCTGATTTAAAATAAGAAATATTCACAATACAAGAATACATTTTTTTTTCATTGTTATTCCAAACTAACTACATCAAGAAAGTATGTTTACGAATCATTAAGTTTATTATACATAAAAACAAAGAAATATGAGTTATTTATTTTTGACAAATGACAATGATACTCTTATTGAAATAATTATTATTTTTTTTATGTGAATCAAATATAAATTTTTTAATGGAATAAAATTAGATTTTGTACTTATGAATCGTAGTTTTAGTTATTTTGATAAATATTACACGTAATTATACACGGTTTATAGCATTTAAAATGGGTTGTATTATTATAATATAATAGCCATCAATGTTTATTATCAAATAAAAAAAGACAAATTCAAATTATTGAAAAAAATTGAAATAAATAGAGTACCTACTTAATACCTAAAATAATTATTTTAGATTTTGAAATATCAATGTATAAAGAAATTTTTTTAATTTTTTTTGAAAACAGAGGTGTTTAATTATCGATTTTATTTGAGCCAAGCTTACTTTCTTTTGAATAAAATTTAAAATGTATCTTAAATTTCATAATTTAATTCGAAAAATACCATAGAAAAATGGTTGGTACATATTTTTGGTTTTCTTTTCTCATTTTAAAATAAATGGAAGAATATTTTATAGACTATTTTATGGTAAATGAACATAAAAATTCAGCAATAAAAGAGTTTTGTGATTAGTCAATAGATATATGTCAAATAATAGTATTTTTACTTAATGCAAAACACAAACGCTTGTAAAAGATTTTATTTGGATTAAAATTAAAATTTTTATTACCAAAATTCATATATTTTTAAAACTATTGAAATTTTCAAACTGTTTCAAACTTTCAAATAAATATATACTTAAAAATATTAACCAAATATAATAACACAGAAACGAAAATATGCTGAAAAAAAAATTGTATAAATTCAACAAACAAAATAATCAATACAATTAAGATAAATATTTAGGTTTTTGAAATAAATTATATAAAATATAAAATATTTTTTGTTTAAAATTATTTAATTATGAAATTTATGAAATATATTTTATTAAACAATGTAGTAGATAAATGATTAGTGTAGAAACTTACATGTCATCTACTTTTTTACAGTGTACGAACTTATATAATATGTATTTTTTTACCTTCTAGGTTTAAATACAGATCTCGAAACGTATACTTAAAGTTTCTGAAAATCAGAATATCTCGTTTATGAGGAAAATATGGAGGTGATCGTGCATATCATATGATTATCATAAACAGCACGGTACACTGCAGCATTTGAGTAATTAAGTTAATAATTAATTCAGTAACGCGTGTTTAATAATAATAATAATAATAATAATACCAACAATATTATATTGTGTGTTATTAAAACAGTGATCGCCGTAGATTAATTAGTGGTCGGTAATTACGATGTGGTGTTTGAGTACAGGTTGTAACAAAATATCACTGCGTATTTTGGTTATTAATCTGTTAGCTTTATCGAATATACACTATACAGTATACAATATACACTGTATGCATTTATGCATTTGAACAGCATAAAATGAAGATACCGTTTTTTCTTTTATATTATAATGTATATTGTATATACTACTCCAACAGAGTTCAGACACAAAAGGAGAATTTATTTGAAATGTACATAAATAGTCTAGTGATGTGCAACGATATCGATTAATAATTTCTCGATATATTGATACATCGAAAATATTTATTATTATATTATTTTTCAAGAATCACATTTTATTCGCAGGTTTTAAAACATCTAAGCTATAATGAATTTAAACGTATTATATTGTACAAATATATATGATGATGGTGTACCAATAATATCTTGGTATTAAAATATAACATTGATAAAGTAAATGAGTTAGTTTCTTTAATGTGGTGTAAATTTGGTTAAGTGAAAGCAAAAATGGATTTCGATATCGCGACACGATATCAGTAAATTTTGAACGAAATCTAGGTTTAAAATTATATTATTGTCCATTATTAGAATAAATACGCATAGATTCAAGGTCGTAACCAATTATACCGCAAGAAGGTATTACGTGCTCTTACGATCACTCTGTTGTAAATCGAACGTAGCGCCAAGTGTGTATTACACAGGCGGGATATCCGTAAGACAACCACACACGAACGGCATAGCAGCCCGTGAGACGACAGTGACGGAGGAGAGGGTGGACCGGATATATTTTTTGCAATAGTGTTAATCGCAGTATTGTTACGCGGTAAAGCGAAGCACGTAGTAGCGGCCGCGACGACAATGGATGGTGACGATGTGGTCTGCGTAAGGTATATAGTTATTCAAAAGTGAATAAGGATTACAAATTGCCTCTTCTGGTCTTCTTGCAGTAGTATAGTATCGCTGAGTACCGTTGTATTTCGGCTCACCGATATTGCTCTATGTCTACGTGTAACACTAGCACTGAGAGACGACGTAACAAATGGTTTTTTCTGATTTTCATCGATTTCAGTTTTGTCAGTATAATATTAATATCGATAGTGGACGATAGAGAATTGATTTCTCGCGTAAACCATTTGCTGGTAACCATAGACTGTTTATATTGTATTCGCTTGATGGTTAAAAACAAAAATAAACTCAATTAATCTGATCAGTCATAACGAATAATTAACCAATCACGCGTTGTCACTAGACGCTATATCAGCTGTTGTTAATATCATTAGACAGTAATTTTGGTGTGTTCATGTCATGCACGACTGCTAAGTGCGGACGCACTATATCGATGATGATAATAAATACTAATGCAAAAACTTCTGATATATTATATCACGTTACTAATGATGGATTCGGAATATTAACCGATCTATAACACCATAAATGCGAACGAATAATGTAATAGAAATGTAATATAATATCTAGTATTTTAGTCGGGTTAAATATATGATTCAATAATCCTAATTTATTATTTACATAAACTATACAAATATTATTAACATAAACTATACAAATATTATTAACATATAAATAATATATAGATCAATAAATTATGTCATATTCAATTTTAGATTTTTTATTCAACATAAGGCACTAAAAAAAATTTGCGGGTAGATATAATTCATATTATACAAATTACTAAATTAAGGTAAAACATTACTTGAAGCTCAAAACTTGATGCGATATATTTTATTTTTTTTCCTAACTTTTTGGGTTCTACCATTACGTTTGTTCTCCGACATCGCTTTCTCTGACTAAAAACACTTTAAATAAATTTAATTTAATCAATATGACAATGCTACATAATGTGCACGCCGTACAGTTGAATTTACAACCGTAGTCGTATGCTTGACATTTTAACCACCTTAACATGGTTTGTTAGGTAACCGTATTATCTTAAACCGTAATCGTCTTTCTTCCCATTATCAAAATAAATACGAGTGCAAAACATGTCATAGGAAATAAAAAACAAAACAATTTTGAATATAAAATAAATTATAAATTTAGTTTTATGATGATAAAGCTGGTCATAGAGTCATGACCGAGCTTGCCCTGGCCCATAGGTAAACTTCCCGACCTCTCGGTAGCACAATCCGTCACCGCACGTTACAAAGTGTTATAATATATAACATTATAATATATTATACAAACGACACCTACGCACATGTCCATTATCATAATCGCACTGTACATTATTATTTATTATTGTAATTATTTCCAAAACATAAATTAATATCAATCGTTCGGTATAACGAGCCGGATACCGTTTGAACGGAACCGCATAATATCGCAACACACGTCCGTTTACACGTATTATGATTATAATCGCATGACGTATACCGTCATAATGACGAATTAGTTAGCGGTAGTAATCAGCACGATTTAATATAATATTATAGCGTGTACCTATTAGGCTTACAAACTGTATGTAAATAATTAGTTGTGACCGATTTTGCTCGTTAGCCGTCACGGATATGGTGAGTTATTAGTGTTCACCCTACGGCCCACGACCCATCCGGCATCTTGATAGACCTATACGTATGTTTTACCAGTATAATAAACGCTGACTCCGTCAATTTATCTATTTTTTGAAGAATTGTATTTTTAAGTTTCAATTTAAAACAAAACTTTAATAATATGTAAGTAATTAACACGTTTTTCAAAACCAAATTTAATATTTAATGAATTCACTCAACGTGTCTAATATCAGAGACTATCACTTTTATTGGTTATCGTATAAATTATATTAGTAATATAAATACATTAATTGTTAATATGGCCCTATGTTCTGATAAAGCATATAATAAAGAGTATAAAAGATAAAATTAAGAGATAATTTAATAAGAGATACAATTTCCTAAATACATTTAAGAATTTAACCATAGTTTGCAAATTTAGTTTTAAATATTTTATTTTGTATTCTAAGCAGAGTAAAAAATTATAACGAAGTATGTTTTTTTGTATTTTTACTAATAGAAAAAAATATTTTGGTAATAAATCGGATTCAGTTGTTACTTTTAAAATAATCAAGAAAAACAAAACAAAAAAAAAAAACTGCCAAGTAAGTAATAATTATAATAGTTGTGTACCTACTGTTCTATTGTTGTAACTATTAAGTATTAATTTTACT
Source organism: Melanaphis sacchari (assembly GCF_002803265.2). Classification (NCBI taxonomy): domain Eukaryota; kingdom Metazoa; phylum Arthropoda; class Insecta; order Hemiptera; family Aphididae; genus Melanaphis; species Melanaphis sacchari. The sequence continues at coordinate 530,710 of NW_020271625.1, forward strand.
ATGTTATTGACCAAATTACTATTTATCTATATAGGTATGTGTTAAATTAAAGTCCATCGAAAAATTATATTATATTATTATTAAAACCGATTCTCAGTCAGCGATGGTAATTCAAATTGTTCATAACTAATGTTGCTAAAAATTATTTATTATTTTAATAATAGCATAATTAAAAGTTAAATAAAAGTAGGTATTTTTTTTTTTTTATACTTTGCCAGCTATTTTGAAATGTGTTAGGAATTTTCTTTACTTTCGATCTTTTAATCTAAAAACTAATTACAATTTCTTGTTATAAACCATCATCAAAGTTAAATTCGAAGCTTTTTGTTTCTATAAAAAATATCTTCAGACATAAAAATATAGTTACCTATGAATGAAATATAGGTAGATTTATCATTGTATAATCAACATATTCACCGTACACAAAATGAACATCTATTAAAATTCTGATATTATTATTAAAATGTTTGTTTGGTAATTTGCTTAATCTGCACTTATTTGTATAAATGAAAAATGTATCGGTGAAGTTTACAATTTATAAAATTGACCCTTAAATTGATTAACTGAAAATTGTTGAAATTAATACGTCCTTTACCCTCCTCATACCATTACTACCGATCGTCGTTAAATAGAAAAAAATCTGAGATTATTTTTATACCGATAATTAGCATGAGTCAGCAAAATTTTTTTTAAAATGTATTTGCACGATATACTGATAATGAAGGAATAAGTTAAAAAAAACTTCGGAGAGGGCTGGTGAAACGTTTCACCATCGACACGTGTCGATTAGTGGATTTTTGAATTTTTCGAATGTAAGCATGTACACGATTAAGCACTCGACAGTGTGTTATTAATATGTGTGTTCACTTCAAAATATTATTTTATTATAAAACATATTGCACCGTAAGATTGTTCGCTTCGCTAAGCAAATTTTATAAGTAGATGTTTGTGAGTTGATCGAATATGTTTGTATGCATGGTTTGAATAGCTTACAAGTTACAACTTCCATCGATTATAATTTTATGTTGTATAAAATACTTTAATGTATTAAGACCTTTTAATGGTTGAAAAAATGAATTTCAACATATTTATTATTTATTATAACATTGAAATAAAATTTCATTGGATCAATTCGTATATAATTCGTAATTAGAAAGGAAATTTTGAGAGCAGTAGTTTAAAACTAATCAAAAACTATTTTTTTATCTTTTTTAATTAATTCAAAAAACTAAAATATAATGGTTGAATAATATGAAGATTTACCGGGTACTTATCCAATTACCTACTCCATCACTATATTCGGTATTTTGTTACTCATATGTGAAATAAAGCCACGATAAATCGGTTCGACATTTTTATCTCGATAAATCGAAATCCTAAGCTTCGAAAAACTAAAAAATTATATTATAATATAATGATTAATGAGTGAAACGGCGACAACACACCCATTCAGCCGTCCAGCATAAATTAATAACACAATATTCATCACGAGAAACTATGAGTGATCGAAAGCTTTTGTTTCACGGACGACGCGAGTATACACATATCCGTAATATTAATGATAATATTGTATTATGGAATCTACCTACCTATCTACCTATCTGCCTACTTATTATGATGTAAGCAGATATTGTATACGCAGAGTGTATATTTTTTAGTGCATAAGAAAATCATTTTTTAGAACACTCACCCTTTGAGACAGTACGTTGTGAAATTTATCAAAAATTGAACGAGAACTGAAGTGTATACGAAACGCACTTGGGGTATAACATAATACATAACGTATATAGGTTAGGTAAGTTTCCATTAGTCGACTAGAGAGTTGAAAAAAAATAAAAATCCATCCGAATTTTCGATCAAAACTCTCAAAAACCACCGCCGTTGTCCGTTTTACCGCGACCGTGGTGTAATACATATAACATAATATTATGATTAATCGATTTTCACACACTAAACAGAAATAGATTACTCTTCGCAATAACACGCTTGACATGTTTCGCTGCTACGTTATATGTATGACGTAGTGTCAGTTATCTACGCGTATTATAGAATAGCTAAACCATGTATGTAGACCGTACATTGGATTGATCGGAGGTGTTACTACAGTATTTGCCTAAAACAAAATTAGAAAATAAGTCTCGGGTTCAAAAAAGGTGATTTTTGAATATTACTCGGATAAAATCATTCGATATAACTTTTATTTTAGTGGATTATTATATTGTATGTGTATCGATTATTTTTTTTAATATTAAATGACATTATTATACGGTTTAAGCTTAATTTACTTAAAAATATATTATATTTTTAAATATTATTTTTATATATTGTTGTAAATCGGAAATATTTATTGATTTCGAAAAACAAATAATATATTTTGGGTATAGCGAAGAGCGATGAGGTTTTACAATTATGTATGTTTATTTTATGTGTTTGAAGACACTTTTCTAGTAAAAAAAATGCTCAAATTTTAAACTTTAGGGGTAGTTTTTGTCAGAATATTGGGTTTGCTTAATACTTTTGTGGGTATTTAAATCATAATTTTTTTTTTTTTTTGTAATTAAATTTGAAATTATTTTTATTGTAAGTTTTTAGAACATGTGTTCTTGAATATAGTGCATGATTTTGTCTTTACGAATTCGGGATATCACTCATCTGAGAGCTATTAATGCAGACCACTTGTCCACAGCACCATTTAGTAACTATAACTAAACGCTGCGCATAACTCGATGAAAATAATTTAACATAGTTCCTGCCATTAAATACTATTATAAATTTTTTAATTATTTAAATTTATTTTATTAACACCATATCGTACTTATTAATACATTCGATATTTATTACAAGTAATTGTGTTTATTATTAATTAATTTATGAATGTATGATAATACTAATTTTAAAAACTCATATAAACCAACTTTTTTAAATGCTTCATTTTATAAGGTCTACAACTAATTTAACAATATACATTATTACTAGTAGTTAGTTCTGATGTAGGAACCTTGCAAGTAGAATAACTGTTGGGATTACCACATTAATAAATAAAAAATGTTAAAAATTAAATATGAAAATTCTAATAAAAAATTATAAATGGTGGTAAAATTTAAATTTAATTTAAAAACCAGAAAGTTACTGTAACGGAATTGTACACAGCCATTATGTTATTTATTTATACAATTTATCTAGTGCTCATGGCTTATAATATAAATAATAATATTTTATGTCATTGAAACTATATTATAGTAACTGGTTTACTGAAAATTATTATTTTTTTAGTCAGATAGAACTCAAGAATTACTGATATTATGTTGATAAATATTGAAACTACTTACAAGAATTCGATAATAAGTTTAAATCATAATGCGTATGTCTTATATTAGGGGTCACCGATTAATACTTTTGAAGTGTGATATTAGGAATCTGAAAATTTTTCGCTGGCAAAATTTTAAGAACATATTTTTAACATATTATAATAGATATTATTTTAAATTTTCATTGTATATCGTAATTTATATTATTTGTATATAATAAAATTACTTGGTATATTAACTATATTAACATATAGACGTTAAATTTTATAAAAAATTTAATAACGATTGATTTATGAACTACATGCAAATGCAGCTAATTTTAAATTAGGTTATAATACGAAATAAACATTCTCGAGATTTCTAAGAAATATGCCGAACTTCTGATTGGCACTGCATTATGGAATCATGAATGATGTGTATATAAAACATAGTTTTGTTACTGCAATTTGTGACGGAAGAATAAATAAATTCAGTCGTTCGTAGTAATTGCAGAATTGACATGTTTCACCAAATTCAACTTAATTACAATAATACTTGCATTCCACCGTCTAAGTTTTGAATATTTTGAAATTTGAACAAAGCAATATGGCAATTATTTGCGAGTTTACCCGTATAATACGAACGAATACTTAACGAGTCACTGAAATATACCAAACGAACATTTGAGCTGAAAAATATCATCTGGAACGACCCTTAATGACTCCTCTTGAACCACACAAAGGACCGACCTAGGTACGGAAATTCAAAGTATGCTGTGTCGTTGGTCCACCGAAAACAAAGTTTGGATTCGGTCGAATGTAGGTAAGTTAATAATTTATATTATTCCGGTTAGGCCCAAGTATTCTATTTTTGCTAAAATATATCGTTTTGAATAATCAGAGGCTTTATAAAATAATGACCTCGAGGCGTATACAACCTCTACAGTACGAAACATAATCGCATAATACACACAAAACTATAGGACAATAAACTATATTTTATAAATATTATATTGATTATATTATTTTTAGATGAATTTAAAAATCAGATTTTCAATATTTTAATTAACTAATAGAAATTGGGAAAATAATGTATTTACTTAATATTATATTTATCGATAAAAAATATGAACAAAAATTTATATTTTACATTCATCGCTTCCGGATTTCTTAAAATTATTAATTATAATATCAAGATGCAATTTTTATTATTGAAACAAATATTGTATAGCAGAGGTTCCCAAACTTTTTATTGTACGACCCATTTTGAAAATTTTTTAAAATATGGCGACCCACAATATCAATGAATGACCTTTTTTTTTTTTTACTATACAACAGAAAATTAAACTATTTTATTAAATTTTATGTAATTACGAAAAAAAAGTATAATAAGTATAATATATTATACTCACAGATAAGGATTGACGATAAAACTGAATTTGAACTTTGAACATCAACGAAAAGTAATAAATGATTATATTTTTGTATTATTTAAAAAAATAGCATGACCCACCAAAAGTATAATCGCGACCCACAGTTTGGGAACTTCTGTTGTATAGGATTAATTTTCTTCTGATCTTATTAAAATTTTTTATTGATTAATACTGGGTATAACTCGTATATACACTGGAAACCCGTAATATAACTATACATATAATACTGTTTTAGTAAATTTTATATTTTATAATACTATAATATAATTTGATATGATATAATTTTTTTGTGAATTATTTTAATTTAAAACATCCATAATTTTTAAAACTATAAACATTTTTAGGAAAAAATATACTTATATGCATTTAAGTTGTTAAAAATAACAATATTTTTCTATAAATTACCGTTTTTTTTTATATTTTATAGTGTAATTATCTTTAATTAATTCACATTTTTATGGCAACATGCATTTTTAATTTATTATTTTAAAGCAGAATACTTTAGAGTACTTAAATAATATATTGAAATTGAATTTTGAAAGAGTAACTTAAAGTATTTAATAGTTATAAACATTTAAGATTTTAATAAACTGATGATGGAGTAGTACAGGGGCATCTTACAAAACATTGGAATACACATATTAACACTTTAAATACTATTAACTAATAAAGATTTTGCCCAAAATTTTATTTTTATAATCAAAATAACTAAATAATATTCTACTTTGGAATATGAAATTAACATTATGTCATGTTATGTCTGAAAAAAAATAAAGCTCAGTAAAAAGTATAGTTTATTTCTAAAAAAAAAGTTTTTAACGATTTAAAACTATGTAGAATGAATATTATTAAAAATGTTGGTGTTTTCTGAAATAACGTGTGTCTCACGTTAAATGGACTGAAACATAAAATATGGTTTATTTTCTATACTCATAATATTATTATGTTTTATTATGTTCAATAATGTGTAATAAGGCATGTCGTATAAGCAATAGTGATACTTTGGTTCATATCCCGCAGAGTTGAGACTGAAGCATAAAATATATTGTTATATTATCTAGTTCATTTTTTTTTCTGTGACGAAATTTTCATATTTATTCATTATTATGATTTGGGAAGTGTTTTTATTTAGCTATCGACTTTGATTTATTTTCAAGTTCTATTAATAATTTAATGTTAAATTACTACTAGGTTTTACTGTAATTAGTTAGTAATTTATTGTTAATTCTGTGTAAACACTGGTAAGTTATTGTATATAATGCAAATGCTGTATAGAAGTTTTAATTTTTAAATTTCAAACTTGGTAGCTAAGATAACACCTACTTTTTGGAGACGAATTCAAACAATGATCTCCATCAGTCCTTCTCATTTTCCCAATGAGTAAAAATCTCTAAAATTTTTGTTCAAATGAGATCGAATATCGGCAAGTTGATTTTATTTAAACTATAACTATCATCAGTTAACCTATAATATTTAGTTTTAAATGATAAACATAGTTGCATGATGTATGATCGTTTTTATTTTCTGTCGGTTAGATTTAAAAGATATTATAATATTGTAATAATTGTTTAATCGGACGATCACATATACGAAACTAATATATACGCTAACATGTCACTTTTTGAAGTCATCAAATGAAAATACGATAACGACTATCTCATAGTAATAAATTAACACAACCGGGACGCACCGGGACGCTGGCGAGTAGTAATTTAAACTAAAACCCTGTTAATAGTATCGATGATCAACTAAAATTCGTAATTTACTATATTCTTTTATTGTGGTTGTATAAATGTGAGGTACATTCTATTGGCAAAAATATATCCAATAAATTCGCAATGTATTAAATCATATTTAAATCGCTCCTGTATAAAACGTGTTATACAAAAAGCTTAATTTTTCATAGTATAAAAGCTAAAAATGTGTAAAAATATTTAAAAAAAAAATATTATAAAATGAAAATAATAAAATAACACTAACGTCCATAGGTTTTTATTACGATACTTTGAATATATTAAATAAGTTATGACTGCTAAAGACCAAACAATAAGTATCGGATACAGATAACTCGAACTAGTTGCATACTTCTGTCTAGCAAGTAAAAAAAAAAAAATTGGAAAATCAAATCAACAAATGTCGATTTTCGAAACTTTTTAAATATATTATTAATTGTTAATGATTTTTTTTTCTAATATTTGAGTTTTTATTTTTGTACTAATTAAGGAGTGTTCAATATCGATATAATATAATATTTTTCAGATTAAAACCTTAAAAAAGTAAAATTTTAAACTTTTTTTAAAATAGTGATGTATCGAATTATAAATTTAAATTCAATAGTTTTTTAGTAGCATCAATAGTTTACAATTATGGTTTGCTAATATATTTGAAAGTTTTAAAATCAGATACTCAAAAATTGAATTATTGAAGAAGAAAAATGAAATAAGTTTATATAATATAGGAATAGCCTAGAGTGCGTGAGAAAGAAAGAGATGGTGATAAAGTGTGTGAGTGATGTATTTCATGAATTCCTGATGGCGGAAATAGATCTTGTTAACTTTCCGTGCATTTTCAGAGGAGCTATTATAATATACGGGCCCAAAAGAGGGTACTTTGAAAATCTTTTTCACAAGTTCACTGTCGATGTTTGACGTATGCGTTGAACTCAAATTTGTTTGACGCTAACTTTCAGCCATAATCTCAAGCTTACCTACATGGTATTATAATATAATCTTATTGAAATTCTTTGTAAAAGCATTCGATCGACATGATAATATATTTTATGAATTATCCTAGTCGGACAGGTCTTCCAACGAGTAACGTGTGTCTGGTTTAAAAATCAATGTCCATCCATTATTTGTATATAATATATTATATACATTATTTATTATAATGATTAATTTTCAGACGCTTACATTAAGTATTATATAGTTGTTTTGGACATATGCATTTCAAAAAAAAAAAAAAAAAATCATATTTTAAATTTCCACTGATAGCTTGACAATAAAAAATAACAATAATAATTCATTTTTTTTCCTAACCGATTTAGTTATGAATGCAAAGTGTATTCACTGTGATATAGAAAAACGAAAGAAAAATCCTATTTTTAGGTCAACTGTATCATATGCATTTTGTATATACGCAGCTTTTATGATACAATGGTTTCACTTTTCATCACAATAATATTAACAACCGTCATATTATACACATAGTTGATAAAAATATTTTTTCAAAAATCTCGAATGACATGATTGATCTATTGGGTCCAACATGCCATTGTTAAAATATATACGCTGGCTGAATATTATATCACCATAATCATAATATTTTATCTTATTTACCGTTTTGTCATTGCACAACTCGTATAATATGTCTATAATATTGTTATATATTATTGTTACCATAATTTTATGTTATTATTTAGTTGAAACTAGATATGAATGAAGATAAAAAGGTTAGCAATTTTGTTGTAATTTAGAATAAAATTATTATTCACGAAGACTTTGAATTTGTGTGTACGTATACTATTGTATTATTTATAGGCTCAAGTATTGTGGATAAGGTAATCAAAGTATAAAAATAAAAAAATTTAATATTGTATTACTATTTTTTATTTAGACAGTGACATTTTCAAAATATTTGGCTTTATATTGAGCTATTATGTCGTTGACCGTACCTACTTAGATGGTACAGAATGGACTAGTAATATGACTAGAAAGTAATAGTTGGTGTCCCTAGTATATCAAGTTCCGTTACAATATTTTAATTCAGTCAGGCTCAAAAATGTTCATATTTTAAAGACAGAAATAAATTGATTAATTTTTAAACAGAGTTAGGTAATCAAAACAAAAAACAAAAAAATATTATAAATTCGGAATATCGTTTAACAAAAATATAAAAAATACATCAAATGATTAAACATAATGTAATATTTTTATTTTTATTTATTTTTTTTTTTTTTTTGAACCCAATCAGCACATCTAGCACAATAAAAATTATGTGGGTAGATATCCTATAACAGTAGCTTATTGGCGTAATGTAAAAAAGAATAATCTAGTCACGTTATTTCGATGTGAACTAATTGCGAAACTATAATAATATGTGTTTAATTTATTAAATAATTGATGATCGCGGAATTAGTCACTTCGATTGTACCATCAACTAGGATTTCGGAAGTTAAAAATAATAGGTTATAACCATGGTATTTGATGTGATTTTTCAGGTGATTAAGCAAAATATATATTGTTATGTATTATTAATGTATGATTTAGTTACCAAAATTTAATGGATTAAGCAAAAAAATAATAATTTCAAAAATGTTAGTGTTTTCTCAAAATAATATGTGTTTTACGTTAAATTGACTATCATATATTGAATATTATAACGAGATTAAAATAAAAAATAAAAATAAAAATACTAATAATTTAATTTGTTAAAAAAATGGTTTCAAAAATAAAATATAATTTATTATTAATATTTAAAATTATGTTCGATATTGGATAACGCGGCGTTTCTTATATGAAATAGTGATACTTCGGTTCATGTTCAGTATAACTGGTTTTTTGATATATTTTATCCGTACTAAATTTAAATCGTTTTATGTATGAATGTGTAAGGTCCTGTATCCATCTAAAATATACGCAAGTAAATCACTGTATAAGCATATCGAACGTGGTATATAACCAATAAATAGCAACAGCCTTATAGTTACATCATTATCACTTTTATTTTGAGTTAACTATTTTTTGTTATTGGTGTGTTCATATATTTTATTTATATAATTTTTAGTTTTATTAAGATAAAACAGTGTTAAACAAAAAATACAGTAATTTTTATGTCGTTTGTGTTTATTGAAAAAAAAAATTGGTCTATTTTTTAAGATATTTAATTATTTAATTTAAAATTAATTTTAAGATATGTTTTAGAGAATTTAAATTCGAATCTTATAGTTTTTTTTAGTACACTATCAAATTTAATACCAAACGAAAGTTTAAAATATCGACAACCTTATATATATAATTTGAATAACATTATACATAAATTATGTTAATGTTTGAATATTGTATAACTTAAGCGATATTTTTTCAAATCATAAATCTATATGTCTATCAAGCTTACGGTATAGTTGTTATAATAATATATGTTTGTGAAATTAAATTATTATACAGTTAGATGCGTATGCGTCGGTCGGAAGTTTCAGTAAAAAGTAGTGAAATCAATCATAAGTAATAAACTACACAAAATGTCAAACAATGATTGAAAATTATTCATTTATAGATATTTGAATTGTACAAATTAGATTGATTTAACGTTACCCTGTAGCAAATTTGCACATAATACATATTATATCATTTTTACCTATTGTTTATTTGATTAAAATTAATTAAACTAAAATAATGTATGAAATTAATCAGTGGCGGATTCGTGAGGACTGTTTACACATTTGAACGTCATTCCAAAGGGTTTATTTATCAATAAATATTTGACCTTATAAAAAGAAGTTTAAAATTTAAAAACAAAATTAAATTTTTGAAAACGACTAGCTGGATGCTGAGTTTGGGAGTTTAAACGATATTTTTTTTTTAATTTCTAAAAATTTTATATTATAGGTTTAAAATAGGATAATATATTTTAATAATATAATTGTAAAAAATGAAAAATACAAAAAATGTTATCACTTATATAATTTACACAATAATTAAATATATTATATAAAAATACAGTGATAACATTTTTGTTTATTGTAATTATACGATATTAATTAAACCTCTATAATTTACAAATATCAGTTCTTTCAAGGTTTGGAAACAAAAAATTTAAAAAAAATGTACCTTAAAAAGTATATCAACAATAATGTTATGAATTTAATCTAATAATTATATTATAATTAATAAATTCTTTAATTTACTATTCTTTTATGTCTAACCAAGAAAAATTTTATATCGACAATCTTTGTAACAAACGACTAGCTATGAATCGTATAATTTTACATAAGTGATAAATTATATTTATTTTTAATATTATTATATTGATTCAATATTTTGTACGTTATATTATAAAATAATATATAATATATAATCGTACTTGATTACTGATCAGACAGTTAGAATAATCATATCAATTAACTAATATTTAATCATATTATAAGAAAAAAAAATTTTCATCAAAATATATTTGGTAAAATTAAGAAATAGTTACCATTGATTAAAAAAATATTAGAGATAGATAATATTAATTGCACTTAGCACTTTGGTCAGTAATATAGAATTGCTATGCAAGTGTTCATAAATAAAAACCACGTAAGAATAAGCCAATCGAAGTCTAATATTACGCATTAATTTTATATTGGAATTAAACCACGTAATTATTTGCAAGTTTGTCATATTTTTAAAACAGAAATAAGTTTCACAAGAAGTATTTATATAAATTAAAAATATTAAATAAAATAGATTGTGTTAATTAATTTCTAAAAAAATAAAAAATAAAAAAAATAATGAATACATGAGAATCATGATGAAATTATTTCGAGTGTAGAAGAAATTTTTCATTGAAAAATGAAATACCTTAAGAGGAGACGTACAAATTTTTAAATATTAACTAGAAAATGGAGCTGGAGTATTAGCTTTTTCGATATTTATTTTTTTATTGTAAATGACATAAAAGAGATCTTAGGTCGTGTGACAAAAAAAAAAAAAAAATAAAATAAAATAAAATAAATAAATATATTTATTATTTGGTATTGAAGATATTTTGACGAAGAAATTCTTATGTTGAAAATATTTCGTCATTTAATCGAAATAATGTTATCGATTGACAATAATGTATTCAGATAAGTTGGCGTGGTTAGTTTGTAACTCTTAAAAGTTTAATTACAGTATAACGAATAATGAAGACACTTTTGGTAATCTATAAAAGTTCGTCAACTATATAATATGTGCGTGGGGCATTACAGCTATTTTTTATTTCCACGAGCTTAAATTATAGATGATCATACTGCTATAATATAACGCCACTTTAATAATATGGTTGTACACTTTGAACCGTACAAAATATTTGCATATTTGCATATATACTATTATTAAATATTATTATCGAAAATAATATTGATCCTATTCGTGTTTATGAATCATTCACATTATAGAACAATAATACAACAAGCATAATATATTTCTATACCGACACACAGATACTACAATAGTGTATATTATCGTCGTATTGCAGAACATTACCAGAAACTAGGAACAATAAATAAGTAACTTAAATTAATCAACACAATTTATGACTCCCTAATTAATTTAAGTCATATTTACAGCACATTACCGTCTTCGTTAAATACCTAGCTAATCAAATAGAATTTCTTCAAAGATAAACGTTAATTTTCTCAAATAATAATAAATTATGTTATTTAATATTTTGAAGCCATTATTGAATACCATTCTTAAAATTTCAACAATATTTGTTTTTCTTATTTTAAAATTATTTGTAGTTTTTACTTTTAAAAATAAAAATGTATTATGTACACACAAATTCCTAATTAAAATACTTTTTTAGGGATTTAAATGTTTATATAATTCAAATAACGTTAAATATATATTTTAACTTTTGTTCAAAATTCGATTTTTATTAATAGAATTCTCAGAAAAATATTATATTATTTTGCTTTAGAGTGTAGAAATAAAATTGTTCCTATTATTTATAAAAGTAATATACGTAGAAAAAGAATGAAAAAAAAAATAGTGGATAAAATTATTTAGAAACGAAATAAATAATGTGAAAAAAAATATAGGTATTCAAAAACATTAAAACTTCGCTAGATAACTACGTATGCCTACTCTGAATAAATATGATTGTGCTTAACAATTTCTGGTGAAGAAAAATAAACTCACCAGATTTTCCGTTTATGTCCATAGCCTTGAGGTTTCTGGCCTCAATGATACCGAGTGTCAGATTATTAGTCATCGGATTGTAAGACAATGACGTCAACAAATGGCCGCACTTATCCTTTAGCGGTGCTGTGAGATCCTTCCAAAACACCGGTTTTGCCGTAAAGTCAACCTAAAATCAACAAGAAATCCAACATAAGATATATTATTATGTACATTTCGCAAAATCAACGTGCGCGTGGGAGCTGAACAATGTAAAACGTCAAGAACAGCAGAAAATTTGTCAACATCGTTTCTTGTATTAAAAAACTGTGGCTATTGTGTAACGTTAATAGTTTTAAATGTTAGCTTACAAAAGTTATTAGGTAGTAACTTACCACTAGTTTCATCCAAGAAATTTTATCTAAATTTGTGAATTACAAAACATTTTCTGTATTTATATCACACGGTCTTATATGATCAGAATTGATCTAAAGATGAAGTCCAAAAAATTTAGATTTTTCTGGGGATATTAAATTTATTGTTTCGAAATCATGTTTGGAAATATTTTATTCAAATTCTACAATTTTTTTCATATTCAAAATTAAAACAAACATTTCAAATAAAATATAAATGTATAATATAATTTGTATTATTTGCTTACTGTATGAGAAACAGTATTTTTTTCATCATTAATTATTTTATCATATTTACCGACAGAACTAAATGTCTTTTGTTACTTTTTGATGAAATAAAATCATTTGTGTACTTAGACTTATACTTAGGGTTTTGTTGTTTTGTTAAATAATTATTAAACTTAATATTCATTCTCAACTATTCAAATGCAATATTTAAGTTTAATAAAAATATTCGTACAAATTGTTCTAAAACCTATTAAAATATTGCTTATGATTTTGAGAATAATAAATAATTTTAATTTTATAGATTTAAATATATATATATATTCAAATCTTATTTTTATAATAACAACCAGTAAATAGTCAAGATTTTTATGTTGGGAGGGGGATATTGGTTTTTTTTTTTTAAATTTTGAATGAAGGATAAATTGGTCTTACAATTCATCTGATGGATGAAAAGTATAAAGCATATTTTTTATGTATTTTCGACATAATTAAACACGTAATAGGAAGTCGTCGAGACCAATAACTTACGTTATTCAGCTCAATGTAAGTTTCACCAATAGAATCGTCTCTGGAGAACCGATCGTAATCAAAAACGTGCAAGTGAAGAGTCCGATTGTGTAACTTTTGCATAGTAAAACCTAAAACAAAATAATACAATTCCTTGAGTATATTTTAACATAATGTTTTATTATTGTCATTAAAATTATCAAAATGGTGATGTTTATCGAATTAAAAAAAAAAACAACCGTGTATCTTAGAGTAAATTAAAACTTGTTTTTCAATTACAGTTTAAACAACTTTATTAGTTTTCATTGAACTCAGTTAAAGGTTTCAGAATTTTTTTTTTTTTTTTTGACGTAAAGCTATTATATTCTCTTGGTGTTTATATATTTCTTCTATTACATATAATTAATATTAATCATGATGGTAATATTCTATTAATAACATCTGTAATTTGAATTTGTTAATATATAATGTTTAATGTTTTATTATAGGTACTATTATATTGCGTTTTATTTGTTCTCAATTATATTCGATGTAATTTTTAATTAATAAAGGTACTATGTATATTTTTATTGCAATAATATTTTATATATATTGTTTTTAAACAATTTTTCATAGGCAGTAAACTGATAAATAAGTGAAATCAAAATAAATTACCTACCAATAAAGTTAAATTATTTACGAAAGTGAAGGCGTCTAAATCGCCCAGTCTTTGGCAACGGATGGTTGTCTGGTTGTTTATTAGATAATCGTCATACGACAAAAAAAATAAAATTAGAAAAGGTGCAATGTTTCGAGTATGGTATACAGGAACTTTAAAATTATAATATGCTGAAGGGTAGGAGGAAAATCAATGTTATAAAAAAGTGACATAATCACAAATTTTTAATCGGTTTTAAGTGGTTTTCGATCCTTTTTAAAAAGACAAAAACTGTTCACCGTGCTTTTTACATAATTTTTACGGCATATGTCTTAATAATAAATAACTTATTGTTTTTTTTTTCATAATATCGTTAATTAATTTTTTACACCAAATGAGGTAAATACAGCTGTACTTTATTATCCATTAATAATATTATTCAATTTATAATTTGTTTTTTATTACATGTTTCATTATATTATGTATTAATAATAATTATTAATATAAAAAAACCTTTCAAAAACTTACGGCACACCAATTGAAAATCACTGTTTTAAAGACTTTTGATCTAGCTTATGGAGAACTGGATGTGAAAATAAGGAATGTTTGGATTGAATCCAACAAAGTTTAAAAACTAATTTTGAACATGTTCAATTTGATTGCAGTGCACTGCTGTGTAAGGTTTCCAGATAAAAGGACTGTACTTGACTATTGGTTTATAACTATCTCACGTAATAGAGACTTAAAATAGAGCTAATGAGTTTAAATTCCATATCATATATCTTTATTAAACTTAATAATTTTAAAGCTTTACAATCGATATGATTAATGTATGCCTATAATAATGCGAGAAATAAATTCAAAATATTGTAATGATAATGGAATACATATTTTAAACTCGATCAAGTAGTCAGATTAAATTTGATATTTTTTTTTTCATATTACAATATTTATTTTAGATTCTGAGCGAAGAAATGAAATTATTAATTTTACGATAATGTGTGTTATTTTGTCTATATATATATATGTTACGGTAAATTATGTTATATCGGAAATTAACGTTATTCGCCGGTTATTAATGTTATTTACCTACAAATGTGGGAATTATCGTTATTTTCTAGTGAATAACGTTAATAACCGTATGATTTAGGAAATTTTGATCTGATTATAAATTAAAAGAGGTCATTGCGGAAGATTTAAGAAAATAATCAAAGAAGACAAAATCGAAAATTAAATCATAGAAATCGCAGATAAAAATTTGGAACTTGGTACTTAAATATTTCTTAATTATTTAACGATAAATTTCCGAATTTTAAATATAACACAAATAAAACTAAAATTATTTTAAATATTTTGTTGATGATTGTCAAGAAAATATTTGTATTGCGTGTAAAAATTCAAAAAAAAAAAATTTAGAAAAAAAAGGAGAGGAAATGATGAAACTTTCTAAAGAAAAGTTTCCTCAGCTTGAAATAGGTATAACTGTATGTGTATTTATACCAAACGTTGATAGAGCTCGTAATTGTATGCGAAATATACTAGCAGTTGTCACCCAAGTTGAACATGGCTTATACATACTCTGTAAGTGAATTCTTAATGAAAATATATAGTATTAAAATTAAAATTTGTTTTATTATTTCATAGGTACGGAATATAGTTTTCTTAAATACTATTTCACATACCAAGAAATAGCTGTTTGCAAATAAAATTTATTAGATATGAATAATGTGATAAAATTAGCAAATGGTAGACAGTTGACACTGAGGGAAGTAGCTAGTAACAATTCGGTTGCGGGCCCTTAAAGGTACCAACGTTGTCATTGCAAGACTAATTGTATTAATAATAAGCATTGTGCCTACTTTGGGGCTGAAAAATTATGTTATATTAAATTTCATGGGAGTAAAAATTGTAAAAATAAATAAAAAATAATAATGCATTTTTTCTATTTTTAAAAATACCTGGGTACCTACATAATTTTTCAAATTGTAGTATTTGAGATTCATGCGCATATCTGATTTATAACATCAATTACCTTTGTATTTGGTCATTAACGTGATTATCCGGTTTATAACGATAATTAACTGTATATTTGGTAAATAACGTTAATAACCGGTGAATAACGTTAATTTCCATTTAACATCATTTACCGTAACATATACATAATGAATAAAAAATATGCTATATTAATGATACAAAAACAATTTTTTTTTTTTTATGAGAATTTGAAGTTAAAATTATTTGGAATCAAAAATCTAAAAAAATTTAGATATAAAAATTTATATTTATACTTTTTTTATTATTATTTTTTTTTTAATTCAAAAATATGTTTTTGAGAATTTGAATCTTTTACTTATATCATTATATTTTACATACATCATGGCATTTTCAAAACACTAAGATTAGTTTTATGCTATTGTCTATTTATAGTAGTTTATACTGCGTATTATTGATAGTAAAATAAATTATTACTATAATTATTAATATTTACATAATTATAATATAGGTAATAATAGGTTGATAATTGTTTACTTTCAGAATAGTTTTGATTTATTATTAAATTAAAATACATTATTATAATAACATATTAACATTATGGCGAGTTATAGTTGGTTTTTTTTATTCTTTAGCAAAGTAATCGTCTAATGTTTAAATTTTTGAATTTCATGTATATAAATTAATTTTTTTTTTATTTATTTAAGTAAAAATAAAACAAATGTGGAACTTTTAAGGGGGAAAGGGAAGTAAAAATCTACGAATGTGCCTGTTTGATATACATTGTACAAATATTGAGTACAATGAGTACAATATGAAAATGCCACGAGTACTTATAATTTCTATGGATTTTTTTTTGTTTTTCGTTCGATAAACAGTTCGTTCGTCGTGGAAAAAGTATATGAAAATAACATAATTAATTTCCTACAAGCTGTCGTAGAAAATATACACAAAGCGTGTATAAATATTAAAGTATATACATGGGAACATTTGAAAATGTACAACATATATTAATATATATGTTCTTATATTTCAAATAATGAGAAAATAAACCATTTAGAGAGCATAAAACATACGAGATATTATTAGACATGAATTCTCACTAACAAATTATATCAACTTTCCTATAACAGACACATTTATTTGAGTATAATTACGTTTTTATATTTAAGATAATTAATCTGAAGTGAAATAACACTATTTTTATTAAATTAAAGTTAACCTATTAAGTTTTGATCATCTTTAACGGTTTTAACCAGTATTGAAAATAATAATAATAATGTCTATCTATAGATAATGTTTATAAATGTTATTATATAAAACTACCAACGTCAATAAAATTGCATTATATTGGAGTATAACGATATTCACCAATCATTAAATCGTTATTTAGCTAGAAATTAAGTATGGTAATTAACTAATTAAAAAAAATGTAAGCAATACAAATTTACATATATAGTAATGGCCAAGTAGTCCAAATTTATTTTTTAGTTAAAAAAAAATAATAATATGTTCATTATAAAGATTATTTCTTAAGTATAAATTTCGATCTTAATATACTGGATATTACTGAAGCACGTTCAAGTTTTTAGAAATCATTTTTTTTTAAATATAACTTTTTAAAACTATTATGATTTACTTCAATAGTAAAAAATAACTTTAAAATAAATAGGACATAGACAAGGGCCAATTTAACGTACAATGTGAATATCTAGTTTATAGTGTTTAAAACGATAATATTAACTACCTATTTATTTTGCCAACAAATAATGTTAAATACTGATAAATAATGTTATTTTCACTTATTTTATTAATTTATATTAATTTAATAGTCCTTAATGATGTTATTGGAAAATGTTTTTCTTATTTTAATTGTTTTTTATTAAAATTTTAATTAATTTAGCCATTTTTATTTGATTATACTAATATGGTGCGTTTATTATAAAAACACTATAATACGGATTTTCTCTTTTATTACTAAGTAATTAATTTTAATTACTTATTTTTTTTTTTTTTTTTTTGGTGAAAATAAGAATAAGCGAATTTGAAGTTTGAGTTATCAAACTGTTTTAAATTTATTTTTTTTTTTTCATTAAATTATAAATTATTATATAAAATCATAATATATATTTACGCGAAAATATTGTTATAGATTATTAATACACTAACAATTTATACTGTTTAATAATGGTATATGGGCAATATCAGTTCTCTTAAAAAAGCTTACTTTGATTTTTTCTAATCAAAGTTAATTTTCTATTATTATAGGCACTTATTATTTTTAAGTCTTAACTTGTTGTTAATACATACTTTAGTGAGCATTATAATATGAAAGATATAGATTATAATGAAGGTATTTGGTTTTTTAAATTTAATTTTCATTAATTTATAAGAGGCGGGGGAAGAAAAGTGAAAAAAAGGTGTGAAAAAATGTCATTTTTTCCGTCTGATGTTTACAGTGAAAAGAGGAAATATGTTTCATATCTTAATTAAAGCTTTTTTGTCCTTAAAATCCAAACGGTTGAGAAAATAAATTAATCATATTACATCAACAAGAGTAAAAACGTTTTAAAAAAAAAATCTAATAAAAACCGTAACAGTATTATAATAATACAATAATACACCTACCCTGGAAATAGAGTGTCTCGTTCCATCGCGGATTTAGGGTTCGGCGTTTCACTTTCGTGTCGAGTCGGTGCTTTTTGTCTGGTAACAATGTCACTCGAACGTACGGGTCGGACGTACCACTCAAGTCCATAGCCGGCAAGTCTTTGGCCTGTAACACGGTACAAAATATGGTCATGATTTATATTTAGGGTAACACAATAATACAATTGTGTTACTACACCATTGGCATACAATAGATAATCTTGAAATAATTCTTTTATTTTGATTTTTAGTAAAATATTTTTGAAATGCATTTTAAATTGCAACGCGTACAAGTCTGAGAAAAATAAATCCCAATTATCTACCGTTGAAAAGCTATTACTCACAAATCGAAAACAAATAATAATTATTTATTTAGAAAATTCCCTATTTTATTTGCATTTTATTATTATAGTTTGTTTAAATTATTTTTTTATTATTAACCTTTCTATATTATATTGTAGGTAATCGAAGGAAAATATTATTTTTTTTTAGTTATTGTACGAGTAGTTAATATTAAAAAGGAAATTTTTATAAGTTGAATATAAATTTATAATCAAATAATAAAATTTGAATATATAGATTAGTTTGAAGTTAAATTATAATAATTTATAATAAATAATTTAAAAAAAAGTCATAAAATCAAATCAAATGTTAATATAATATATTGTAATAGTTAGATTAACATAGCATTCTATGAATGGCACCTAACTTTTGCCATTAGAAGTCATGTGGGTAAGTACCTACCTATGGAAAACACATGAGGCTTTTAAAGGAAGGGCTTCTATCCCCTTAAAAGAAGGGATACGAAAACAGATTAAGGCAATGTCAGTGTGGTGGTTGTACAAAAAATTAATAAATTCATATTTTTACTTATATTTGTGATAAATCTACTATTATTTTATATTTTATGCAAATAATTAATATCGTTAAATAAATACAAATTATTGTTTTATCCATTTTTATTGTTATAAATGTATTGACATTTTGAATAATGTTTATTATCGTAAAAAAATTTGAATATTAAGTATAATACAAATATATTATGTTCATCAGCACCAGTTGGTTATTTATTTACAGAAACGATTTAATATTTAAGTCGAACAAAGATCAGTGATAAAGTATTTGAAAAAACATATTTTTTAAATGGGAACATCGTTTTTTAATTCGTGATTAATACAATATTTTACTTTTGAAAATAAAATTTTTCCATTATACTATTGAATAAAAATTATTTATTTTATTTATAGGTATTTAATATTAATTGTAATTTATATATGCTAGCAGCAATATTGGTATTTTGTTATTTTAGTTGATTTCTATTCAATTATGATAATAAATATTTTGCCAAGTTATTAACCATATTTCTTAGCCATTTTAAATAATGTTGAATTGTCTCTAGTAATAATGAAACTTTGTATATTATCTGAACATTATCGTGATTTTTTACGAGTGTAATCGTTCAATTAATTATAAATAATAATTATTACCTCTTAGATATTTTACTAAGAAATAAGTAATATTCTGCAAGTTTTTTTTTTTTAATTTCATTAAAAATAGACATATTTTGTTATTTATTTTAAAAATATATTACTTATACATATTTAATATGTTCTTTTATAAATATCTATAATAATATTAATATGTAAACGAATTAAAAAATAATACAACATTTATAATTATGCTATACAATTTTATGAAACATTTTTTTTCTCTTTATTTTACTTTAAACTAAAGCACAATACTATAATTAAACTTGTACAAATACAGTCGTAATCAAAAATGTACTACCAAAGTTAAATCAAAAACGATGAACTGATAACTTTTAATAAACTAAACTCATATATATGAATAAAATTACACAGTAATAACAATTTAAATAATAATAATCGACTTGGTGATCATTTTCGTTATCATAATTTTATTGTAATCTATAGGCTTAGGAAATATCGACAATGTACAGTCATTATACAAATTTAAAATACAATCTAATACAATTCGTTAATATAGTCAACTATTACAAATTGTTAGTGTTTCATAAAATATTAAAATATGTTAGCAACAATAATGTAAATTCATAAATTGTCAACAATTATTTGGCGATGATATAATTAGAGACTAAAAACTAAAATGTATAATATGTTTCGTATTGAACTTTTTAAATTATAAAATATGTGTACTATTTATCATATCTTGTATGTATATTTTTTTAAATTTAAAATTCCTAGTAAATTAAAAATCATTACGTTTCATATATTTTTCAAACATAAATATTATATTTAAAATCAATAGCCCCACTGACCCACTTTGTGAACATTATAATTTTATACATGATTTATTATTCAAAATTTAACTCTTTTACAATATCCAATTTTTAATTTATTTCAAACTAAATAAAAATAATTTTTGTTGATTACTTCATTAGTAAACAATATCGAATAATTTTTACTATTACAAATGATTATTAAGCCCAAGTATTACATAAACAATAAGTTGAAATGACAGTTAATAAATTGAATATTTTTTAATATTGAAATGTATAAGAAAAACACATATTGGATAAAATAATATACTATTTTCTGGATTTTGACAAGTAGGATGATATTCTTTGGCCTAAAATAAAATAAATTTCATAGATTACTTCAAGCTAGACCGGACAACATAGATTATATTTTGAGACTTAAACGAATTTTTGTTGATTATGCTTTAACTTGAAGTATCTTTAGACCTAAACATTGTCCCAAAACCGTAGTAGGTACCTATAAATGATTTTTTTTTATCAATGTAAATTGCATTATAGAGACCATTTATGGTTACATAAATATAATGATGATAAACAAAAAAATAAGCAAACATTTTATCGTATTGTTTTTTTTTACAGACATGTGCTCTAGGAAATTTCAATACATTGTAGTATGATGGGGTGTTACTGAATTTAATGCCATGAGTTGAAACCTATTCATGACAAGTAGACACTTGCGTATTATATTAATTTGTAAGACCATCCTACAAGTATACAATATTATGGTATGGCCAGATCAATATTTATCGATATTAACATCGATTAGGTAATATATATTTTTAAAATTTACTCTTTTAAGAACCACACTTTAAACTCGTTATATGTTTTTAATAAAAATATGTTAAAAATGTTTTTTAATTTTGTGAAACTTTTTTTAAAAAAAAACTAAAAAACACATTATCATATATTATAAAGTAACGTTATTGTATTAGAAGAGAAATAATACGATAGGTAATCAATTAGCTAAAATTGCAAATATAAGTATGCTATTTTTTGGAAAACCAAATAACTGATATTTTCCACAATTTTATAGTCTTATTTGGTTTTTAGCCATTATTTTTAATGCAAAAATCTCACGTTTTAAAATGAAGTAGTTATCAAGAAATTCTTCAATTTTTTTTTCTTCATATTTTAAAAATAAAACACAAGAACCTATACTGATTTTTTATGTTTGGATACACTACAATCCTTTGCGACAGGTCAACTCAAATATTGAATAATGTTATTTAATTAGTTTAATTATTTAGTTCTAGTGTTTAGAATGATTATGAATAAATTACAAAAAAATGTAATTTGTGATATTTACTGTAATATTAAGTACTAAATATATAGGTATTGTAAGCCGTAAGATTATGGTTCGATTGTATCGTATCATACATCACTTTAGAATATTGAATATAAAACGATGATAAAAAGATACAACAAGAAAAATTACGACTGCGTACATCTAACGAACTAAAAAAACCGTTACTGAAATAAAATCAAGACGATTTTTAAAAAAATGTAAATAATAGCAGAATAAAATAACGTTCAATCAAAGTCAAAGAGTCGGTTTACTTCAGAAACTGCTATAAACGTATTTTTTTTAATTCATTTGTTTCGTGTTTAACTCATACTTTTACCTATTATGATAAGCACTTATAATCCTTTTGGTGAGCTAAGCAATTTGAAATATTTAAGAAGTTTTAAAAATATACCAGGGCACGTCTTTGAGAAATTTACTTTTTAAAACAATCATATCAGTACTTTAAAACACGAATGGTATTACAAATTGAACAGCCTTGCAAATCTGGATTTTATGAAAACGAATCAAAGAATATCAAAAATTAATTGGGTTTTAGTTTATAGAGCTACAATGTTCTATATTATATTTTATTTTATAAAGAATACATTATGCTTTTAGTTTATACAGTCAAATTCAACCATCATGATCATTTCCATTTATTCTTTTAAAAATGAATTGAATCAAATTAAATCAAAAAGCATTTTTAAATCAGTTATCAGAACTATATTTTTTAATTTTTTTCAAAATGGGAATCGCCTTTTTATTGTTAGTTATTAATAGATACTTACTCCCAGTAATATTGATATAAATACGCAATATTATTGTACATTTTTAAACATTGTCACAAATCAATAAAAACTAGATTAAATATTAAACTTTGTATATTTAATCATTGTATTAAGTAGGTACCTAAAATAATATCCATAATGTCCATGTTTAGTATTATCATAAACAAATAACTAAGTACTTGTTTAAATTTCAATTAAGATGCTTCAATTTTTGTTTAAAATTATCTTCCAGTAATTTTACTAATTTAAAGTGAAAATGTTAATTATAATTTTAAATAATTTAATAATTTAAAATGGTTTTTTTTTGCTTTAAATCTTTTAAATAATCTAAAAATGTATACTTTTACTTTTTACTTTACAACTAGTATCTTGATAAATACATAATTAAAGGATAAGTAGGAGCGAATGCTTGCTGAAAAACCTGTATTATATAAATAATAAATTAATATAATAAGTAATAAATTAAAATGTTTGCCATTTTTAAAACTGTATTGTGACACAATTTATTTATTTTTAACTTTTATCGAGAGTTATTGTAATTATTTTTTTTTCTTATGATAATTAAAAACATGTCAGTTACCTAAATAAAAATTTGGAAATTTTAAAATAAAGGGACACACTTAAGCTATTTGTAATAGATATAAAATATGGATTGTATTTATTCTGTGTACGTTATTTATATAATATATTTAAGACATTTTATAATCATTTTATAGTTGCGTATTAAATATAATCAGCATAAATAAGTTGTTTTAGTGTAACAAGTGTATAACATTGTTTGATATTGTATTATTTTTACTATAATCGCTCATCTTTGGTTTTTATTTTTTAGTGTAAGACAAAAATTATATTTATATATAATTTAACTAATTAAATAATATTTAATTAATGACTAAAACTTGTAATAGATAGCTTTAAAATGTGTTGTTGTAATGTTCACGAGCTTATACACAAATCTGCCAAGTTTAATAGTGATCGGTGTTAGGTTTTGTGCTCTACGGTATTTTAAATTTAGTAGTGTAGTGTTGTGACGTATAAAAATGTGTGACATGAAAAATGAGCAAACCTAATCGTCATTAATTTTCCGATAAAATTTGGCAAAAGATTTGCCAAAATTTATTATAAATTGCAACGTGTGCTTAGTAATGGCTAATGACTGCTTATCGAAACCACGTGAGTAAAATGTGTTGAAGAGAGAGGGAAGCGTCTCACGCAAGCCCGGATGTCTCTAAACTAAATTAAGACAATGATCATCTGTTTCTTCGACATTGAGGGTATAATGCATCGAAAATTTCTTCCCAAGGATCAATAGGTAACTTTGGTATATTACATTAAAGTTCTTAAGTGATTATGCTATAGAATATCTCGTGTGAAGCCGGAATTAGCCAAAAAAGGTTGGATCCTTCACCATGACAAATAAGTCTGCTCACACAACATTAAAAGTTATACAGTTTTTGACCAATAAGAACATAACAAAATTCCCGCATTCACCGTACAGCTTCATTAAACTTCTGGCTATTTCAAAAATTGAAGGAATCAATAAAAGGACTTTGCTATGAGAGTTTAGAGAAAATTCAACGTACAGTAACGTCGGTGTTGAAGAGTTTAACTTCTGAAGAATTCCAGAGGTGCTTCCAGAAATGGGAAAAACGTTGGATCAAGTATGTTAGACTCGGAGGAGTGTACTGTAAAAATATGTGTGCATAAATCAAAGTAAATATTAAATAAATGTTCTAAAATTAAAAAATCTCGTTATTTAATTGCCACACTTCGTATATATTTTTATTTTAAGTCTAAAAATGGTTATTGTAAGATTTATTTAATTTTTAATACTTACAGTTTTATAAAAAAATAGCTATATTATAATACTAAATTTTTTAATAATTAAATAATAATAATAATAAATGAACTCTTCACATTATGTTTACAAGTAAACAAAGCTGCTATATTACAAACAAATATCACCACCAAGCCATTTCAATAAATTATCAATAAAAAAAAAAAAAAAAATTAAACTATTTTTTTTTTTTAATAATAACAATATCATGTTTACATTTAAATCATTATTAGTATACTTATATTGTGTGATTTTAATTAATCACACAGCAGATTCAAAGCAAACATATTTATAGTGTTTTGTTTTTTTGTTTTTTCTCGTTGAAATTTAATTAAATTACATGATGATTTTTTACATTTTTTTTCTCCCGAAAAGTTTTAATATTTTTTACGTTATTAAAAGTTAGTAGATAATAAGAGAAAATTGTGTAAAGAAAATTAAATTTCTATTGTTGATATATATATTATTTTTTTTTGAATTACGATTAAAATTTTTATTTTTATATTCCAAAGCAGAATACTTTTTTGTAATTTCTGAAATGAGTAAAATTCAAATTAAAAAAAAGATCAGTTAGTTAGTAATAATTTTAAAGTAAATTACTTTAAAATTTGAAATTTAAAATATTTAAGTTGACATTCAAAATGGAATAAAAAACTTTAAAATGTGATAAAGACAAAAATGTATTTATTTTTTTTCATTAATGTAGTTTTGTAACTGATTCAAAATAAATATTTAAGAAAAATCATATGTCCAAAATCTATTAATATTTTCGGCAAAACTAGTGTTTACCATTAAAATCATCGTCCTTAGCAATATTATCGACCTTCGTACCTATAACACGCCTGTCACATTTTTATTATGCACTATATATACATTTGTTCACAGGCGGTCTCGGCACCACAAACTTGATTATTAATACAATAAACCACGAGTTTATCACCAGGATTGAACACAGAATAATACCACAGAAAAATCACGTGTAGATATATTATTAATTTTAAACCTTGTACAATAGTGTTGTTTGGAGTGCCTATACGCGTATATTATAAATTATATTATTATAATATAATATACTTATTCGGAAACTTTAACGCGGCAAAAGTTTACTACTTGCACGCACCCTATTACAATTCTCTTTCATGAAGTACCTATGTGTAGGTAATAATATATAACCATAACATCCGTATCTTATATTACCATACTGGCGTGTGGACTTTATTGTGCTAAACTTTTCTGGGCCGAACGATGTGAACGGCGCACTGTATACGCAATATACGTACATGCATTACGTTATATGGATTATAATATTGTATTTTGTAATAATATATTAAATTGTAAAGGTTGCTGTGGACGGTGTCTTTTAATTGTGCGAAGGTATTGAAATATATTTTAATATATTATGTTCAATATAAAATTTATGTCCATGTTAATTTTACTAAATCGTCCTGCTTTAAAAAATAACTGCATATTTTTATTTATATTTTATATTTTACGTTTTTAATACATAATGACAAACTTTTTAATATCAAACAAAAATTAAATGATAACATTATTAACCAATTATCATTTTTGTTTAACGTAATTTGTACATCATTTTTTTTAAATTCTTTATTTTTTTATTTTTAACTGAACATTGTGTGACAATTTATATATACTTATTTTGAAAACCCACGAAATTTTATTATTGTGGTAAAATAAATTTCTTCCGTGATGGAAATACGATGGTATTGGTGGTATTACTAGTATCTAGGAAACTATTGTTTTACATGTACAATCCTAACCAACGACTTTTAGTAATATAAATTATGACATCGGGAATATGGTCAAATTAAAATATACTTAAAGCCTTGAATCAAGTAAAAATAATTTCAATTTAATTTTAAAATTGCTTATGTAGTGTTATTTTGTATTTCAATCAGACCAACCCCAAAAATACGATGTGACAAATTTGGCCAAACTAAATATTAGTCATTTTATTCCTTACAAAATTACAGATAGGTATTCATTATTAAATAATGCAATAAGTATATATTCGCCGATTCGGACTAAATTCAAAATTAAGTAATGAATAGTAAAACTAGTTTATTAAGCGAATAAAGATGTTTATTTTTTCCAAAATTTTTAAAATTTATGCTCATGCTCTTTTTCCATATGATTTATTGTGCGGAATGGTTCTGTAGTACATATTTATTAATTTATTTATTATTTTTTCTTTGATAATGATAATAATAATATAATGAAGTGTATCTTGGCAAACCTCTGCCAGTGTTGTATACACTTTCGTGTGTGACGGGTAAATGCGATTTGGTGTTTTGAATAAATAAAAAAAGCGCATGTGTTTCATGATAGGTTATGTATATTGTGCACATCGGCATTCGATAATAATGCGGATCCTTTTTTCCCTAACATCATTTCATTCCGTGGGTGCGTGTAGCCAAGTATGTACTTATCTGAGTAATATAACTCTCTGCAAAATGACGTATTATCATGACTATTATTGTATAGGTATGATTTTTTTTCGGAAAACTCCGACACAGCAAATAGCTGATGCAAAGAGGAAAACTCAAAGAAAAATTTGTTATCGCGTTTCTCTGGAAAGTATAATGCGGTATTCGTATGCGGTAGCAGCTGCAAAAAAACTCGGAAAGTATACGTATTCATAATTCATAATATAGGTATTTTGTTTGAAACAATTTATATAATATCTCAGATTTCATTTATATTTTTTAGGTGGACTCGAGATTATTTCGGACGTTGATTTTACTTTTCAGCCTATACTATTGTGTTCCAAAAATAATTAAAAAAAATATCATCAAATATTTAATAACTGCTTTAAAATTATTAATCTCGATATTATGTTTTTATTTCTTTATCGTTCCATGGATAAAAAAAAATTGGCCAAGTGTAATAATTGTTTTAAGTTGTCAAAACAGAAAAAAATAAGTTAATTTTAAAGTTACAAATATATTCTATTTATTTTAAACTTGTAAAAGTTGTAAATTAAATTTAAAAAAAGTATTTCAATTTAATTAAATATCCGATAATTTATTTTTTTTTTATTTATAATATTGAAGTTTATTAAACTCTATGCCCATTTCAATTAGGAAATTTGATAAATTAAGGAGTAGTAATTTAATCTAAAAACTACATTAAACAATTATGCAAAATAAACCCATTTTTCAAAAAAATTGATTTAGAACCTTTACATTCTGAGACGACGTAATATAAATTAAAGCCATAATTTGTATTAGTAAATAATTTAACAGATCATAATGTATTTCTAAAATCTTATTTGGTAGTTTTATTATTGAGATATTGTAAATTAATATGTTTAGTGAAAGTGATACTGTAACTTTTTATTGATATTTATAAAAATATTATTGTTAGATAAATATTAAAATTCAAAAATAGTGCATTCAACAGCTGTTTACAATTTAATGTTAGAAACATATATAAGATTATAATTTATAAACACAATTTGTTAATTATGTTAAACTCAATTTTTCTAAATATTTTCATCATTTTTTTTTCTTTCACGGCCTATAATTATTTAAATTAAAATTCTTAACAAGCTTAAACATAAAATTTAGTGTTTAAAATATATTTTTATTGGTATCAAAATAAAAACATAAAAAAATTATTCCAATATTATTATTTAATATTTATTAATATTTATCAATGTTTTTTGTATAAAAAAATTTCAAAAACATAAATAGTTTATTAAAACATTTAGTTATATCAATTACAGACAATAAAGATCAATACAATTTTATAATAAAAATAATAATTTCAATATACACGCATTTCATACGTTTTAAATTTACATTAAACTTTTAATAAATTAAAGTAATTTATGATAACATTTTAATCATATTGATAATAAAATATATTCAAATAGAAATATTTTTTGTAAAATATTAAGCTATATAATTTCAGCTATAAACATTATGTTTATTTTATGTTATGTGTATACTCAATCATCTATAGTATAAGTTAAAATTCTTAAGTTGCCAATAAAAATATGTTGAGTATTATTTATAGTATATTTATTTATTTATTATTTTTTTTTTAAGATCCCGATCAACATGGGTCATTGGGCTTACAAATGGTTTGATTAAATGTATTATTTCATATTCTATATGTTCTAAATGGTTTTTAAATCTTGATTTTGAGTTTGGTGGTATATTTATTATATTAATTACAACTATAGTTCCCAATTCTAGTAAATTTCTCATCCTATACGTTTAGATTTTATAAGATTTTGACCTTTGTATTATTTTCAATTTGTAATTTACAAGAGCTCATAAGGATCTTTCATTTAATTGTGTGTTTTATATTTCTAACACTAATCCGTTTTTCTGAATATCTCTGGATGATATACTCAAAAATATTGTATCGTCTTGCTCTAATCGCATCTATTAATGTACATTTTTTCTAAAAATTCTTAGTTTGTTATCCTCTCTATATCCAGTTTTCTATACAATTCTTGTATTACATTTCTTAAGTTTCATAAATTTTCTTTTTAGTATTATTTATAACCGACAATTTGCAACCATATGTTACTAAACTCAAATATTTTAGTGAAAATCTCTTCTAACTTAGTATTAAAATGTATCTTTTTTGAAATAAAAAATAAATTTTTTTTCTCTTATAATTACGTACTTTAGTCATCAGCATATTTGCGTAGTTTTTTCAGATTAACTTATCATCAAATGTGTAATTTTTTTCTTATATATACTATTTTGTCTATTTTATACAGTCTTTGATTACTTACATACACATGAGCTTGTATTTAAGAGTATTTACATAAATTAAGATCTTCAACTTTACAGTATTTATTTTCATTGTTGATATTCTGAGCATTTCATCAATTATTAATGAAAAAAATTAATATAATTAAATTAGTTAAATTTTTGATGTCAATTTCACTCTCTATTATCGTTAAAGTATAATCTAAAATCGTATCACAAAAGGTTAAAGGAAGACTTAAAACTTTTCATTCGCCATATTGATAGATTTTACGATTTGGTTATTAAAAAAAAAAAAAAAAAAAAAAAAAGTTGTAATTAAATGCGTCTCTGCCATATTCATTTTTTCATTTGAAAATCATGGTTATTTCTCTTTTCTCAATGCACTATTTGATTTTTATACAGAGGCCGGAATTGTATAGCTCGTGTTATTCAACACATATTTATTGTTATGAGAGATACGTGTTATACGTATTGAATAATATTTAAAAACTATATCATTTATTTATCATAACTAATGCCGAATTTCATCAAAGTTTCTTAGTGGTTAGAAATTTGCAAATAAACAATATGTGAACGAAGTTGAGTATTTTATATATCATAAATTATATTCTTTCACGTTTAAATATGTATTAATTTTATGATTTATACATTATAAATTACTAAATTTTATTGTATTACACAATTATATGAGTGTAACGATATTATTATGGTAATATTATATTACATAGTAGATTCATGAACAGTTTTGTTCCAGCACATATTACTTCGATCCAATGATTATATTATGTACATATATTTCGATTAAGTCCACAACCATTTCCGTAATACAAGTCAAAGGTTAGTTTTAGTTGAATTTTTTTTATCACTGATAATTTTATATACCATATAATATCCGTTCTATACAGGAAGTATAGAACGTGCATCGTGCGACAATTCTTGGATGAAAAAGTACGGTGGAAAAATTGAAAATTTTCTTCATTGAACTAAGATCGATCATTCAAATTATACACAATGTTTCAATAACTTTCAGGACAAAAGAAAACGTCTGCAGTTTTAAAACTTATCATAAATTCTTAATAAAAGTAGTAATATTCTAGTTCAATCCAAGTTGAATTTAATATTAATAATATAAATTGAATATAATATACCATTGTATATTACTTATATTTATAACATCTTTACGAGAAATTTAGTCTTAACGATGCCAAATGCGCAATTGTTAAATTTTTCAACTGAAAGTTCCGTCATTGTATTCAATTCAAAATTCAGAAATTTGACATAAATATTTTACTATGATAGGTAACTTTATTGTATTTTATGATTTAAGAAGGAGGAAACGATTTGGAGAATTCTCCATCATAGCTCAGAATCGTATTTTTTAATTCCATTATACGTTTACTAGTCATTTTATTATTTTGATGTTTTTGTTATACATCCCGATTTGGAGGCCCATTATTATTGTCATAATGGTTTGAAAATACAAACTTAATTTTAACGCGAACACTATAATATGAATAATGTAAAATTTAGTTTTTGAATTCGAATGCGATGAAATAATATTTATAATTAATTTTAAAATGATATTCAAATAACTCGTGAAAGTGCCTCTTCTTCCCGTGGCGTATACAATTATAACTGACACTAAATGCATTGTATATACTGTACGCACATTTTGACAACATAAAAAATAATATTTATACGTAGAATGCAATTTTAAATTTAAATAATACAAGAAAACAAATATTATTTTAGAGTGTTGTAGAAATATACACGAAAGATAATGAAAATACCACCACTCGTATTCTATGCTGTAATGCATTTATTCAAGTCATTCTGCACGTAGTTCTCTGTTTACTTATTTGAACAATAACAAAAATGTTGTACTACTTCTCAATGCAAGTCGTGTCACTGCACACTTGATTTTTGTATTGATATACAAATTTCTATCGTAAAGTTTTATTATTGTGGAAAAAATGTTGTTGTCACTCCATACGGATGAGATCGATCATTGATAAATTATTATTCTATTGGTAGGGCGAATGACGCAAAGAAGCGATAAACTGCACCACATGCAGTATATTAATGTCATAAAATATTGTACGACCAAATCGATGTACAGTTTTAACACATTGTGAAGAGTATATCATAATATTTTTGAAAAAATCATCTGGTTAACAATTCACAGTAAAAGAAAGCGGATAAGTTAGGTTAGGTTAAGTTTGGTTAAAAAAAAATGTTTTTAGCGCCACGGGACATATTGTATCAGATGACAAAAAATTTAAGTTATTTAAAATAATATTATGGCTTCAAAATATAAATTTTGATTATATTGAAATTTTAAAAATCAGAAAAAATAAATGCCTTATTAATGTAGTCGGAAGTATCGTATTCAAATCGTAATTAAGACTTTGAGAGAATAATATAACTAAATTATTTATTTCCTATATTGATAAAAGTATTTAATTTTTTTATTTCTTCTATGGAGTTTTTACTACTAAATAATAGTCTATTATTCTTATAAATAACACAAAATATAAAATAATCATTAAATTTATAAATAAAATCATTTGAATATAATTTTTTGTTTTAATTTTCTTTGAAGTTAGATTAGGATGATTTTTAGTATTTGTTTTTAATAAAAACCAAAAAATAATAAAATAAAATAATTCCTCGTATGTTCTATTATTAAATAGTTATAGCTTAGTTTAGGTAAGATAAAATAATCGGTCTTTAATAATATAATAAATATTATTATTACTTAATATCATTATTAATAATAGTATTGATATTCACTTCTATATACTATATAGATTCGATGACCTTAACAAACCATACGTCATAAAATATTTGATATGTGTTTAAAATATATTTTATCATGGCATATACACCTATGTGTGCATTTATATAGTGTATTTCAGAATGTAACCCTTTTTGCTTTTTTCAAGTGCGAAGCTTTCAAGGATAATTATTTACAAAATGTATTAATTTAAAACACGTTGTTTCAATAATGAATACATCATGACACTTTTAATTCACCGAGATTCCTATTTTATTATATTACTCAAATTTTACAACTTCTGAGTATAATATTAAAATAGTTGTGTTCAAGATGGTACGATATATTCTCTCAGTAAATTATTATTGAAAATAAATAACAAAATATGTGTATCGTATAAGATGTGTACATTAGCAAAAATGAAATGGCCAATGTAACTTTTACACTTTTAAATACTTTCTAATTTTCTAATACCTATGTGTTCAATAAAAAATAAAAAATGGTTTCCGACAAGTATAAATGTTATTAAGACGATTTATTAATACGTCAATAAATAAATTGTATATTAAAAAATTATAAACTGATAAAATTTACAATCAATAATAATTAGTTATACAAATTGTATTTTATTAAGTTGTATTTGTTCTATATTATACTCGTATATTATTTATGATTGAATAAGATAACTTAATAAATGTATATACACATTAAATATCATCATTTTGTCATAAAATGTGACAGCCGTTGCGAGTAGCGGAAAAGTTCTCGTGGATCTGTGAATTATTCAAAATGTGTATACCATTTAAAACATTAATTGTCTAGTTGCGGTTATGAATTCTATGCTGGTACCAAATTTGAAAAACGAAAAATTCGTTTTCGAATTCACTGAATGGAATGAGATCATTGTCGGAAAAACAGGAAACACGCTATAATATGTACTGCATTATGGCCTATGTGTATATATTATTTTATCACTAAACACGTAAATAATCGATACAATGTTACTCATTATTGTGCGTGCAACGTCTATATTATATTATATGATTGTAAATATATTTTATTCAGTACGATGTTAAGATATTAAAACATTGTGGTATAATATTTATCTATGACATAATGTATCGCATATTATGCGAGTTGCATGAGTTGCATTTTCAAACGAATTTCAAAAGAAATTACCAAACAATCGAGGCGTTAACGATTTCAAAGAAATCCTAATGATTATCAACAGCTTTTAACATTAATTAAATTTCATAATTCGTCAAACATAGTGATTTTTAACTCAATTTATACATCGTATAATTACATTATTTATTATTTAACTCAATTCATGAAACACACATGCAACTGATATAGAAAGCCTTCTTGGTCTTACGATGACAGATTTTTATTTTTTTTTTAACACTTAATGCTACGTTTTTTTAATATGTAGCTCAGCTCAAGATCAATTAATATAATATAATGAGTAATAATTGAATAGTTTTTTTTTTTTTTTGTCAAAGTTATAATTAATTTTGCTATAGTAAAAATCACTAACGAAAATCAATATAATTCGCCGTATTTTGAAACCCATTTTATAATCTGCATCAAATACTTTTATAGTATAATCTAAAAATTGCATGTATAATGTCTTGTCGCAAATGACATCTCACCAATAAAAATTCCAAATTTATGTTTTTCTTTTTTTCTTTGTGTATATTTGATGTGAGAAAATGGCTGCATCCAAGTTGAGTCCGAATTTAAAATTGCTACACTAGTTGGGTCCCGAATTTTTATAGGTACTATATTATAGTTTGGTCCTGAATTATGTTAAGTACAACACTAGTTCTTCAATATTTTTTGATAAATACTACACTATACTAATATTTTCATTCTAATTTTAACAGACTTAGGACTGTCTATAATCTATTTAGACCACAGGTATAGTTAAAAAAAAAAAATTTAAAAATGTTAAGAACCAAGTATAAAAATGTATATTATATAATATATATATATAGCTATATAGGTGTAAGCGAAAAAGTATTAAAAATATAAATTAATATAATTTTTTAAAAAATAAATCACTTTTGTGTCTGTAAAAATATTAAAAGTTCTTTATAATACCTTTAATATATTTTCACTTACACATATATAATTATATTTAAATTAAATAATATGTTTGTATACTTGGTTTTTAACATTTTTAATATTTTTCACTTATCTATATAGTTATATTTAAATTATATAGTGTGTAGTTTTATACTTGGTTCTTAGCATATTTAATATCTTTTAAAAAACTGTAAATATTTTTTTCAACCATACTTGTGGTCTAAAGTCTAAATAGATCATAAGCAGTCCTAAGTCTGTTAAAATAGAAATGAAAATGTTAGTATAGTGTAGTACTTACAAAAAAAATATTCAGGAACTAGTGTAATACTTAAAATAATTCAGGACAGAACTAGTGTAGTATCTATCAAATTCTGGGACCAAACTAGTATAGTACCTATAAAAATCCGGGACACAACTAGTCCTTAATACTTGGGACCTAACTCAGATGTGATGAAAAAAATAGAATATTACTATTGCAATGGAGCCGGGACTGAATTTAGAAAAAGGCCGAATGGACTGTAGTTCAAAAGCCCACACAAATTTAGGGTCTCACAGGTAAATACAGAAAACTATATTTAAATTGAATTTTAACATATTAATAAATATGTATATCACCTTTTTTTTTTATTTTTTACGTTTTAAATAAAAAAAATTTCAAAATAATAAGTTGCGTTCTAGGATATAGATAAGGAAGCGTTTTGTAAATGTGGGTTGAAAATTATTTGCCAAAAGTCGTAGTACCATAAGGTGATCATTTTTATAAAAATATATGAT
This sequence comes from Melanaphis sacchari, assembly GCF_002803265.2. NCBI lineage: Eukaryota > Metazoa > Arthropoda > Insecta > Hemiptera > Aphididae > Melanaphis > Melanaphis sacchari. The sequence continues at coordinate 566,315 of NW_020271625.1, forward strand.
CATTTTTTTTATTTTTTCCAATTCTATTTAAATTACAATTTATTAAAATAATTATTAATAAATAAAATTAGGGCTTGAATTTAAATGCCCTAAAAAATCTCAAAAAATGTCCTTAAAAAAAAATCAAAAATAACTTAATTTTTTTTAAAAATACCTATAAAAATGCATTTCAATTTATTCATTATAACTTAAAAATTGGAAAAAAAATTTAAAAATAAACAAGAATTGTGTAGTTTTTTTTAAAAGTTTTTTAGTAATACGTCGTTACTTATATAGTAGAATGTTTTTCTGTTTTTTTCTTAATCATTAGCAGAAAAACCTAGCTGTGATTAAATATTTGTTATCGACGATAACTTTTCATTCTATATAATTTATTATTCGTGCCACTAGTAGTTTGTTGAAAGTCTCAGTTAATGCTTTAAAAATTAAGAAAACCGTCAAAAAAATGCCTTAAAAATGTATTAAAGATAGATTTAGTCCAAAAATGCAAAAATTTCTTTAAAATTATCAGTATCACCCAAAACACATTTTATACTTACAAACCAACGTTTTGAAACACCAAAAAAAGATATGCATTTGCATCAAAATCCCAGCCCTAATAATGATTATAATTTACTACTCCTATTAAAATTGTTTTATATTTTTTTAATACATTGACATTTTTTTTTACAAACATTATTTAATGATATGAAAATAACCAGATTAAATCGATAAAATTTTTTAAAAACAGGATAAAAAGCGTCTCATTCGCAATTTGTCGGGACAACGAGACATGATGATCGAAAAAGAGAAAATCCTTTTTTAAACGGGACGTATGGCCACCTTATAGTAACATAATAATAATATAACGGTCGACAATGAATTAGCTGGTATTTATCAAAAACAATTAATGATTGGTAAATATAATATCAATTATTAACCAACATTACTATATTTGGACCTGTATAAACAAGGAAAATGGGAAAATGTCTATACACCTTACAAATCGAAAGTACACAAAGTTCTAGTAGAGACAATTATTATACTTTTAGTTTATTTTTATTTAGTAATAATGTTATTGAATATAATACAATTGTTGAAACACACATTGTTTTGCAGTTTATTTATTTCGGAATTGATGAGATACTTAAAAAATAAGTATCAAATTTAGAGGTCAATATTTATGTTGGTACTAGATACAGAATACATTTCAAATAATTATTATAAAACATGGTAAGTTGAATTAAAAAATATTAAATTATATTTTTGAAAATATATTTTGTACTTAACTATTCAGTTATCAATGTGAATAGTATTTCAGAAAACAAATTATAAAATATGCGATGAGCCGTTCGACTTAAAGTCGCGTAAAAACACATTTTTATTTTGATCATAATATTTTTATTATCATATATTTACTGAAAAAATAAACGCTAGTGACACGAAAATCACTCAGTATTTATTATAACTACTCTTAGTTTTTATTAGTGGTCGGTTTAGAATTAGTGGTGGGCAGAATAATAATATCAAACAGTTCACCGATTGTGGCAATCTATTATGCAGTCAGAAATAAATAAGACAGTAAAGTTTTAGACACACGGCATTGTGATAATATATTATTATTAAGTGAAACGTTAACTTGTTTATATTAGTTCATGATTATGTACAAAATAAGTGACTCAAGTCGTTATAATAATTAGACGTTAATCTACACAGTCACCTGCCGGTTTTAAATTATACTGAACAGTGTGAAATTAATACGCATCCTGTTGCAATTAAAATTAAAATGTAATCTATAAACGTTTGTGGCATTGGAATGGTGGAACGCAAAAGCAAAAGTAAATAGTACTATTATCATGATTACTATTTTATTAAATATACAACACTGTTAGCGTGATTAAAAACAAAAAAGGTTTCTGACATGTGATATTCCAAATCCTGTTATTATAATCTAATTAATCAACCGTTTCTTATCTAAAATACTAGGTTTAATTTAAATTTAAATTTTTGAAACAGTGTACTGGTAAATACGATCTTTAGACATATCAAACATAATGATAATATAAAACAAAAACCTGAATTTTCTGTGAACTGAATTATCCAAAATATATTTTAGATTTTTCTAAAAGCAATTTCAATTTTCCATCTTATTTTTTACTGATTAAGAACTGTACATGCATATTAAGTGTAATTTATAATATTTACTTATATTACTTAAGTTTTTACATGCATTTTTTTTTTTTTCATAATGCATAATTTATACAGTACATATCTAAGATAATCAATTTGAATAATAATCAAATTATAACGTTATATTTTTACATTTTTCTCTCACAAAAATCAAATTTATAATCGTTAGAAATTTATTCTAATAATAGGAAAAAATAAAAAAAAATCAGACGTGAGTCTCATTAGGTTTTGTGAACTGATTCAGATTTAATTGTTTAGGCTCGGTAACAAATTTGAATTTATTGATAATTTTACCTGACATAATATATATTAAGTAATATAATACAAGAAAGTAAATGCAATAATCTTTGCAATCGCTCGATATGTTAGCTGCATTATGAATATTGTATACTTTAAATTTTGAAGAATTTTCACTCAACAATAAACGATAACAGCAGAGAAGTAATTAGTAGTATTGTTCACACAGAGCCTCCTCTGTTATTGATTAAACAGGAAAAAATTAATAATTTTTTTAATTTTGTCTATTCAAAGTTTCTAAAACCATGAAAATATTCGAGTGCATACAATCATACAAACCAAAAATATTAGCATTTGAATAAATACTCATTGAGAGATCAAATAATTATTGACTGTTTGTCATGATCCGTAGGTTATTATTTTTTTTTTTTATTGTCCTAACCACAGCTAGTAAGCAATAAAAATGTTTATACAATATGCACACAAATATAAACAAATAAAATAAAAATAATAACATATTTCATAATGTCTGTGTCAGTAAGAGGTTAGAAATGTAATATAATATTAAATAACTGATTTAATATTAACTCAATGACCATACCATATCATATTATAAAAGAATTCAGTTTTAAATTTAATGTTGTAAACCGTTTAATATATTATATTTTATGTGTGTGGGTATAGCGGCACAAGCAGCGATTTTTCGTCGACTGCGATGTTGCAATGAAGAACGCTGACGTTGAACTTACGCATATGTGATTAGACTTTCGACGATTACGAAATCTCTTCTATTCATTCTTTATACTTTATATAATAAATATATAAGACTTGTAAATAAAGCATTTTATATAAATTATTATCCTATCCTTTATGATTACTATGATAATGATCTAATAGGGCTGGGATTAGTACGCATCGTGCATTTCAGAAACCTATTCAGAAGTATAAATTTATTTAAGCAGAAGACTAGTTTTGGATAATATAGTATACTTAGTTTACATACGATTTATGGTTAAAAAAATTTCAAGTGCACCTACTGTGTCATTATACATGTTACGATTTTTACAATTCATTTATTTTAGACAGAATGTCTTTTATTAACATACATAGGTAGGTATTATGGAAATTAACCATGAAAATTTCACATTTTTGAAAATTTAATATATTTGTTTTCTAGGAATAAAAATATGCAATTATTTCTGGGGCCACAATCATATTGTTCGGAATTTACCATGTATTAGACGCAAATTAATTTGATAAATATGATTATGTTTGCTCAATGTTTTTCTTTTCAATTAATTATTAGATGTATATATTTTTAAGTACCTTATAATATTTATTAAAATATTTTAACATTTTATAATTATATTTGCTTATTATTTTTTTACAACTGCTTGTTTTTACGAGATTTCAGTAAAATATTTCCGTTCTCAACAGCTTTATATTTGTAACACTAATAACCTGTCCATAAATGATACCAAATTCCGATCTCGATGTAAATTTGTAATTATTAAATTCTCGCTTTTCATAGTTTTTTTTTTAATATCGTTTTCGAGTGGTTTAATATTTTAATGAGCCGTGTATTTTTTGATACGTGGCTCTCCGAAATCCAAAAAATGGCTTAGGTACAATCTATTACCGTAGTTAAGTGGAGGCGTATAATATAAAAATAAATACTTTTTTTTTTTACTTTTCCGTTTACTCGTACAATATGGGTAATACGCTATCAAATGATTCACTGCACGTCAGTGGATCACGCTACGTTTTAGAGTACCGATATTAACAAATTGGACGATTTGCTAAATTCATAAAAATACACATTACATTTAACTGAAAAATGTACTTAAAAGTTAAGAGTAAAAACATAAAAACGATTGCAGCTATTTGAAAATGTAAATAGATACCTTACATACATTTATGCAACTTCTCTAAGAAGATGTAGACATTTTTGTATAAATGTTTTAATTGTATAATATTGATTTTATTGCAAATATAATAAAATTAATTCAATTCATTGCTATTTAATGAGATAAACATATGATATGTTTATTATTTTAAGTTTTTTGATCATAATATGTTACACTTCAGGAGACTTTCAGAAGTAAAACTCCTTTTAATTTGGTAAAAACATTAGCTGTTAATAACCTATATGCAAAAAAAGGCAATGGGGAATTGAAATTCCTCCATTTTTGCACAAATTTGTACTTAAAAATAATATTTAAATTAATTTTTTCTTTGAAATAAACCGCTATTAGTTCTATGATATATTTTTTTTAAATTCTCTTTTAATTGAGGGCTTAAAAAAATAACAATAACAAAAATATCATCCTTGTATAGTACCTGAGATAAAGACTGGCTAAATATGAACGAAAAAAATAGAACATAACAATACATATTATGAATAATGCAGGCTTTTTTTTAAATTTTCGAGCAAACTACCCTATCTATTATCTGACCTAACCCTATCTATCTAATATATTTTATTTGTTAGAATTTTGCAAACATCGTGCATAATATAGTAGTTCTAATGAAATTAAGTTCCATATTTTATATTTTGTTTGATACGATTTAAAATTAAAAACAATAAGAATTAAAAATATATGTTTTATATCTATTTATTGTATTAATGTCAGCTTAACGATTTTTATTCACAAAAATGTACACAAATAAATAACTGTTGAAGAGGTACATAATATTATAATTTAGATAACAATTTTATACATATTAAAAAATTATGTAAAAACTTTGATTTTACAGTCATTCATATTAGTTAGCTGAATATTTTGCACAATGTCAAAGATCAATAAGAACTATTAAAAAAATATATATATATTATTTTATGTATAAAATTTATTTTTGGATCTCATATATAAATACTACATGGTTTGAAAACTGAACACATTCGTTTTATATGATATGTTGACATGCTCACGGCCTATGTGAATACAGATCATCTTTTAGTAATCGTAGATATGAAATACTTACAAAATATGTATAACGAAATATTACTATGATGCATGAGCGTGGTATAAAATATACATTTTTTATTCATTAAATGTAGAAAAAATTCATATTAATTAATTTATTTATTTTTTTTACTGCAAAATTTTTTAGGTTGTGAAGTCTCATCACTTTCACAATAGTTTATTAACAAACTCATTCATATTTATTATTTTTTTAAATTCAGTTAATAGAAATGTATTTCAGTAGTAGGTAAGCTTAAATTGTTTTGATTGCATTAGAGTCAGAATTAGTTTGAATCATTGTTTTATAAAAATATAAATTGATAATAATACGTATAATGCATTTCTACCAAAAACCGTATTAACTTAAGAACATTTCTATGTTATTCCGTTAAAAATAGTTTAAGTTCGTAAAATGTTTTTAATTAAGTAATTAAATTTTTTAAATATTTATATTAAGCACCTTGATCGAAATTGAGTGTTGAATATTTTATCCGTTTTAAACAAAATATAAATTTAAAAACTTAAAACATTAATATTACATTTAATTATTGGATGAAAGTAACTTTCAATTTTCATCATTATATATTGTACAGAACTATACTAAAAATCAATTTAAAAACATTTAGGACCTACATTGTTGGTACACACAAATCGATTTTAATTCTTTGTTAAAAATAATATTCCAAATAAACTCTTAACCATATATTATGATGTTGATTCATATAAAAATTGTAATGATATATGGTTACTCGATAATTAGCGTTTATTATTCGATAACTGTCGCGTTATTTTTCGGGCCATCTGTCGCCGTTAATGCCTATTGCCAAAAATAGATCGCGCTAAAGGCGACTATGATATTGCCATCATTGGCTGATCTCATTTACATAGTTACTAATTAAAATTGATCATCATGGATACTAATGAGATATATCCGAAACCTCTGAGAACCACCAGATCTACACAAACGATACCGAATCACCGAAATAAGCCTATCTCAAGGATTGCGGGAAATCGGAGTTCTGCTGCGCCGCTGACAGTGCGTATATTCATATATTATACAACTCGGCCGCAATTAGAATCTTGACTTAAACCACCAAGCCGGAGATGCCGAGACTGGGTAGAGTCTTTTGATTATGGAATACCATATATTCATATTAACGCCTACTGTATTATACCTTCATATTCCCGGTTAAGAATCCCACTACCAATACCAGTAGGCCAGCAAAAAACTGAACGGACAGACTACAGCATTGCATTATAGCCAAGTAGTAGCCATCAATGAGGGGTCGTCAGCCAGCTGAGCACTTGTTCCCACCGAACTCTTTGCGTGGTGGGAATACCGGACCACCCGTAATAACGCCGCTGTGTGTATCGGCTTCCCCTGAAAACTTGCTATCCAATATCACATACAACTCCTGAATCGTAAGACCTTACTATTATACATATTTATTGTACATATTTTATTTATGTCCATAACAGTTAATGTGAGCTCAAAGAGGAGCCGTTTTTGAATCTAGGTACATAATTAAAATTGTAAAATTCATTAAATGTATTATTTAAAATATAAGTATCAAATTGTGTTCATAATTCCGTTACAAAATGTTGTTATTTCAATTTTATAACAGGCGAATAATATATCTCAAAAATTTGTCATTGTCACTATTTAAATGTGTATATGAACTAAAAATTGTAGTATGCTTGGCCGGATACGAGTTTTCGAGCAAAACTAGTTTTTTATGCGAGACAACCACGATTTCATAGTCTTTCTGGAATAAAATAATATTTTTCTGTAAAGCAGAATGATAATTCAATGCTTTAAGCGAACTTTATTGATTTAGATCACCTTGTTGCAAGTGCAGTAGAAATATGAATAATATACGCAGATCGTAGTTTGAGAAAATGTACGTATACTGTCGTCATCCATTAGGCTGGTGACATTGTGGAGGCGATCCGTTTCACGGTCGTACATTATTCATCGATAAGCAAAATGACAAAACAAATTTTATTTGAACTTCCGTTTGGGTGCATTATAATAAAATATGTATATTTTTTTATTTTTTTTTTGTATTTTTCTGATCGATATTATATTATAATTTTAAATAGGTACCTATGCATACTATTATTATCGTATTCGAAGTTTGAAATACAATTAGTTTTAAAATATTTGTATTAGTGTAGTATACTACCTACCAAAAACCTATTTGCGTGTAGTGTGCAACCTACCGTAGTTGTTTTTATTTAATTTTATTTAATTGTAGAAAAGTATAGTTGAGTCATCAAGATGAATAGCATATTACATTTATACAAAATTATAGCCAAATAATCAAATAACAATAAAAGAAAAATGATGACAGTCCATTAATACGCAACACGACTTATTAGAAGTTTGCTGAGATGACGTAAAAATAATATATAATAACATATAACAATATTATAAAATAGTTGACAACGACAATCATCATTCATCAGAAATACATTAAGTTTTAGTTCGATAGATTTTAATAAATAAAATACGGTAAAGAATACTCGCAAAAATTTTTCAAATTTTTAACTTGTTTCATTTTAAATTAACTTATTATTTTTGATGGTTTAGGAATTGTTATAACAATGACAAGACTTGTTAATTTTATTTTAATTACGTTTAAAATGCATTAAATTTGTTTTCGTTTTCTTGTTGAATAATTTATTCTGATAAGTAGATATTTTATCACAGAAAGATATTTATACTACAGATAAAATATTTACTATACTATTTTTTTTTTATTATTATTATTATTATTCATCAATCTTGAAATCACTATATATATTAAATAATTCATATCAGTGTCATATACAGGTAATATCAAATTTTATAGGAATTATATAGTGGTAATAATAACAAAAAATGTTGGTAACTACTAACAATTAATAATTATAATAATTTTCTTATGTATTTGCAAATTTTAGTTTTTAAACATTAGTTATTTTTTTTTTTTTATTAAAGTTTTATCATTTTATTGTTATTGTTATTTTTTATTATTTTATGCCTAAACACAAAGAATGCGTACACGGTATAATTGTATTTATATCAATAGTGGCATTGTTTTTTTTTTTTTTTGATTTAGTACCAACGATTTTGTGAAATTATATAACTGCTTTTCACGTTACAATATGTCTAGTTTTAGTGTTTTGAAGCCAATATACCGTTTCAATTATTCAAAACTCAATTTCGAAAATGCATTAATAATAGAAGCGAATAATGTTTTGCAGTAGCGACTACATAGGAATTATTAGATAGCTGGTATTAGGGGTTTCTATTTCTTGTTGCCTATCTACCCATATTAGTTCAATTAATAGACAAGCTACCCACAAAATGTCTATATAATCGATATTATATGGTCGTAATAACATAAAATAACGTAAACGCATAATACACTTAAACATGCAGTTATATATATGTATAACACTATAATACAATCTCGAATAGAACGTAACGTATCAAAATTATTTCTTATTGTCGGTTGGATGCAATAGAAAATATGATAAACACATCACACTATTTTTATCTGCATTTGAAATACACACCAAAACCTATGCTGGGAACTGTAGAACAATAAGTGTAGACAACTACTATAACTAACATTTTAAGTGTTTCTCCACAGTGTATAAAATTAGCCAAAGCAAATTTTTCTTGAGCTAAAGCACGTTAAAATAGCAAACATAAAAAAGTAAACGTCAACATATAATGTAAAGTTGGGCGAACATTCCTACCGGTTTGAAACTTGAACATAATTTAAAACTTTCATTTTCTCTTGAATATGCATAGACATGTTAAAATAATAATATATTATCACAACTATTTTAGGAAATTATTATACATATAATATGTTTGTTTAATAAATTATTCTGTCTACGCTACCATTAAAAGTATATTAATGTACGAGACAATTATAGTTACTGTGCGCCAATTTATAACTTACGTTTTAATTTTAAAAGACACTATTGCGAAAACTATAGCTACCTATTCCTTTAAAAAAAAAGTATTTGTTCGATACTATTTAACAACATTCAACATTTAGAAAATAATAATTCGATACAATGGTTTAATATTATATCCCGTGACGGAGACTCTACAAAGATTATTTTATAAATTTTAAAAAAGCTTATATTTTTCATAATGACTAAGTTTTTTGTTTTTGGAAATGCGCTCGATAAAAAATTATTGACTTCCATCTCACCGCGGCCATTCCCTTGATTCAAAGAGTCATTAAATTATAAAGTTCAAGGCTGAACATTATTGCAATTCTGTTTTAATATTAATATAGTATAAATCAATAGATAATACTCGTAATAATGATGATTGTACTAAAAAAAGTGTTCGACATTTATGAACAACAATAACACAATGAAGTAAATAAATAGTATATCCCATAACAGAGACTTCGGAGACTGTTTTAGGAATGTTGCTGTTTATTATTATGGACTCACGATATTTATAGGTCAAAGTTTTAATAATTTATTGGTTACGATGTTTGAATTTTTTAAGCTTAAGTTTATAAGCATTGAATGATTTTTTTTTTGTAAAAATTTGGTTCAATTATACTAGTTACAAAAAAAATAAAAATAATATTGTTTTTTATTTGAATTTATATAGCTTTATGATATAATCGCTTGATAATTATTTATATTCCTATGTTTCAATAATTTCTAGAAAATGATTTTTGGATATCTAATACATTGTGTAAATGTATAAAACAATGTTTTATAAAAATAAATTACTTATGCTACTGTTTGAAAACGATTACTCGTATAGTCGCTTATGGTAAAAATGGTATATTAAAAAATAAATAAAATGCCTACCTTATATTTCATCACAAGTAATACGTAATATGTAAAATTATTTTGTCTCGTACATCAAATTGTTTCGATAAACAGTAAACATTTATTTCTAATTCAACAACTATAACGTATAGTTGACAACGGAAAAATACAAAATATAAACACCTAATATGACATGTTATATTATAGTTTACCGGTAGTATAAGACGCGTATGTCCGCACGTGTGTACGACAGATTTATACGTATCTAGGGGACAATATGGCTAGGCTAGGTAGGCACGACAAACAATTATTACAATACATACAATATTTTTGTTTACAATATTTTAGTGGACAGTATTTCTGAAAGTATATAATTGTAACGATGAATAATATAATATCAATACAAACAATCCTTAGAGGTCAACCTACTCTATAATAATATAATAATGATCTTACATACTAAATATAAAATTATATATAATAACAAAAGAAGTTAGGTAATAAATATATATATATATATATAATAGATCTGACCTGGTCATCAACAGGAAAGAACCACCGCAATATAATCAATTTGAAGCACTGTTTGGTTAATCGATTTGCATATGAAAAATAATAATAATGCACGCCCAAATGCGGTCAGATTACACACCGAGTGTAATAATAGGTATAATATAATACCGAACCGTAAAAATTTCAACCGACTATCCGAACTCGCGTTGACAGTATAATATTAAGTTTTAAGTACACACCGTATGTACGTAAATAATAAAAAAGGTCGAGCGCCAAAAAGAACAATGCACATCGTGTACAAAAACTGCAAAATAAGAAAACAACCGCATCGCTCCGATCACAAACAACGCTAGACGGAATCACCGATGACCCGCGCGTTTCGGAATATAATGGCAGGCGGGTGGTGGCGGCACTAGACAGATGTAGATACCACGGTCAAATTATAATTATTAATTATGATAACTAGTAACAAACGGGTAGAAACCATAGATTTTCGTCACTTTGGCAACCAACGTTTGTGGTTGGCTCTGATATTTCAAATCAATAAAAATAAATTGTTGAAATCCGAGAAATAAATCTTTAGCGGAGTGCTTATTGAAAATTATACAAATTTTTTTGCGATCATCGACCCGTACGGTTTGAGATGTGCTGTTATATATGAGATGCTGGTAAAATCCTATAAAATGTGCTCTCTCGAGATGTTTCCTGGGTAATATAATGTAAGAAGCAGCTATATTAACGTTTCTATCATAATTTCGATGCGAAAAACGAGTTCACCGTAAATTATAACAACAATAGTTGTTGTAAAAACGAAAAAAAAATACATTGTTCGCATCAGTCGGAATCCAAACATCTAATGTTATCAGTTTGTGTTCAATCTCAGCTTGTTCGAACATGGACAATATTGCACGACAAGAGTGAAGAGATTCGTACCCTCCACCCTCTGTGACGTGCGTTGTTATCGTGTGTGTCGCCGTCACGTCACTATCTTTTTTACCGCTTTTGACAACGGCGAGTGATACGACGTTACCGTCGTTACGTAACTAGTTTTTTTTTAGTGTCACCGTTCGGTTTTTTTATCCGTACATGTCGCAATAAAATTTCGCGTGTGTGTCGTTGATTTTTTACCGCAAAACTTCAGGTATCCATACTATTATTTATTCGGTGTTGTTTTTTTACCCGGTCGTTCCTATATCTGCACTGTGACCGGCCAATACATTTTTAATGTCCACCACAGGCCACGTGGTTAGTGTCCAGCGTCGTTGCTGCACCTCTTGAATTCATTTTAGTTGTGCGTGTTTTCTTATGTGCGAGCTTGTGACCCGGTAAAATGTTATATGTCACTCCTGTTCGTGTGGTCTCAAGTCGGCACTATCGTTATCATCATCCATCTAGTCGAGTGCACTGACTCTCCGTGACACGAGTTCAAGTCTAATAGTTACTAATCCGTCATCGTCATCATCATTCTATCATCAAAAACGGGAATTCCAGGTATTGGAGGTTATTCCATTCCACGGTCGACATTTGACTCTGGTCCGATAACGGTATTATAACATTTGCAATTTTATTTGCCGCGATTATCACGTCGTGTAGAATATTTATGTACCGTTTTGTATTTATATTTTAACATTGTATTGATTTTGATGTATACTTTATTTTTTAGTCGCCCTTTACACATATAATCATTTTGTAATATCATTCTCATTTAATACACTTATTAATATTGTAGAACTGGGTTCCTTATAATTAAAATACGGTGTGTTATATTATCATTTTTATCATCTTACATATTATTTAAATTGATCATCTACCGCCTATTATCCGTGCGAGTTGCGGCAAACAACAGCCATGTATCGTAACATTTTTCGCAGCGAAATACAACTAGTCATTAACAGATGAGCTACACGGTGAAACGTCATAAATATTTTCACAAAAATTTCATGAGTAAGAAAATACAGAAGTAAGTCTTACTAATTGATTAGCTACAAACACAATGATTTACCTATACAATAACATCAAACACTACGATAATTATTAATTTCCAATGAAGTACCTATATTATATTGTAAAAAACAATGCGTAGGTATTGGTAATACTATCAGCTTGTTAATTTTTTTTTTTATATAGATGACTATAATACTCAATTATATACAATATTTTACAGTATAATGTGACGTTATATTCATTATTTACACTAAAAGAAACCCAAAAAAACCAAAAACAAATTCATTAATTATTTTTGTTATCGGACGGGACGTCGTGTATAATATATAATATAATTATATAATTTTATATTATACCCTATTGTACAAATGTATTTTTGTTTTTAGATTTCTTTCTGCTTAATGATATCGCATTATTTATATATTTTTTTTTTTCAAGATACCGACTTTATTATGGTTGATAAAATGTAAAATTTAAATAACAATTAGTGTATCAAATACTGTACCTATACATATTTTTAAGAAGATTATTTATTTATTTTTTTTGATATCATAATTTAATATTTGTAGGTTACTCGCTTAATCTGTTATTAACTCAATATAATTTTCGACGATGTCGAGTTCATTAGAAAGTTTTGATCTTTTTCACAATTGTCTCAGCATTAAATTAATGGTTGATGTTTGGGCTACAATAAATGTTATCCAAACTCAACGTTTATAATTATCTACAAAAAATGTTTATTATATATATTTAAAAATAATAATAATTACGAACGTATTTGAACAGGTTAATTACTGTTCTAATATTTTGGTATCGAATCCATTTTAATAAATTAACTGAAGTGATTTTTAAGGTAGGAAAATAATAACTTCTTAGAAAAAGAAATGTGTAAAAAGAAAGTAGAATTACATTACACTTACCTACATTCTCGAACTTTGAAGTTAATTATTGTGTTTGGTAATTCCGTACAATTTTATGTATTGTATTAACATAATCGATATATAGAATATTCTTTCAAAATAAATTATTTAGAAGATTTCCTTAAAAACTTGAGAAATTCCTTTAAAAGGAATTTAAAAGGTTTTATTTTTTATTTTTTTTAGATCCAACATTTTTTGATGTATCAAAAACAGACCAAAATGTAAATTTTTCAGTTATTTTTTTGTCTTTATTAATAGTTGCGTTTCTTGAATCACTTGAATCATTTATATTTTTACATAAATATAACTATATTATTTATGTATTTTGGTTAAATATTCAAAATTTAAGAATAAAAAATCCTAATATAGTAAAGGATAGTTATCAATTATTAGATACAGTTGTAAAGTTAATATTTTTGAGTAGAAAAAATTGTGATTCTGTTTAGAGTAAGTATCTAATTTATAGATATATTATAAAACACTCAACTACTGATGATATATTTGGAAATAGTTTTTATTCTTTATATTCTGAGGGAAATGAGAAATATAATATAACAAAAAAAGAGAAAAAAAATAGAAAAATGCGATTACTATTGAAAGTTATAAGTTGCAATAAGTACAAAGGTTTATGGTGTTTAGACTGGGACGTATTCCAAAAGTCCTATGAGATTTATTAGATAAAATCGTTATTTAGTACCAACAATTCTAATTGTTTATTTATTTATTTTTGTACTTATGTAATAATAATAAAAAAGACAATATTAATGGGACTTATCAATTCCGCCAGTATAGGTACTTAATCATATTCGAAACTAAATTATTTATATTTTGTATTTTTAATCAGTAGAAATTTGCTTCTATAAATTTAAATTAATCAAACAATTTGAATATTTAAATACACTATTATATAATATGTACTAATTTTCTACTTTCTATTTTACCTAGATACCACTTGTTTATTTTTATGCTGAAGATGATTAAAAATTAGAATTAAAAATATAGCATTTGTATTTAGTTTTAACACCAATGGCAATTTTAAATTAATCCATACTCCATTTTTTAGTCATATTCAATTACCATTGATTAGTTCAATAGATGCTATAAATTGTTTTAATTTTAAAATTTAGTTTCTTTGTGTATTTTTCAACTGTGATATTCTTTTAATTTAGTATTTATATTAAGTTCAGTGAATTAAGTGGAGCTAAATAATTATTTTTAATTTTCCGAAAACGTTGAATTTTTAAAAATAAAAAAAATCAGATTATTTTAATACCTTTAAAGTTTTCAATGTTTTTTGATATTTTCTGAGACTCTGGAAATAAAACGGTTTTTCTTACTATATTTTCCAAAATCCTTGTTCTCTAGTATTTTCAATATGAATTGTGATCTTCGGTTTTTTTTTTCTAACCTAACCTCTGTGACATTGTATTTTTCATGTTTTGTTTTTTGATGTGGAGTCGTTTTATTTTTATTTTTTATTTTTGTAATTTAAAGCATTAACAGAAAACAATTTGTGTTTTTAGTGTTTCGGTCAAACGATAAAGAATTGTTTTCAATATGTCAAGTGCTTACATTTTTTCAACTTCAAATGATATAATTAACTATTATATGTAGACGGTTACATAGAAAATACATTACGTGACTGTAGTTATTTTTTCAAATGCTTTACAATGAATTCAAAGCGAAAACCTATCAACGAACAACTACTATACGACATAATATCCGCTATTGTTTTTCCATGTTATTTCTGTTGAGATAATATCTCTCAGATTTTTTTTTTAACGTAATTTTAATGAAATTTTATGAATACATTTTATATATTCAAAATAACTTAAATGTAGTTCCGTGTTTATAACCTAACCCTAACCTTTTTAGTTCTTTGTAAAATATACAGAAAATTAATTTTTATATTATTATGTAGTCGAGAATCAGCTTATTATAAGACGTAAAAGATAAAAAATCTTTAAAGTTGTATAAGGATATATATATTTATATATATTATATACGATACACATGACACATCTTTTTAAAGGGACTGATAAAGAAAGTTTTGATGAAATAAAGGGAAAATTTAAAAAATTTAAGCTTCAAATAAATTTAAAAATAGTTAAAAGTACCTCACGAATGGTCCTGTGTCAGTTAGTGTATTAAAAGACGTCAATTACTGTGCAGTTAAAAGAATATCTAAAGATGGTTTTGCAAGAAAAAAAAAAACTACAGTTATAAAATATGTTTTAATACAAAGTAGTATGACTAAAGTAAGTCATAGAAATAAATCGAGTTTATACAAGATTTAGATTAAAATCTATACAGTTTCTTAACCTTTTTTCATATATTATAAAATAAAATAAGAACCAATAATATTGTTTTAAAATTGGTTATTTTAATTTTTAAATTATAAATAAAATGGTAGGTATGATACAGAAACTGTATAATAGTCTTTATTCTGATTTACGAGTATTTCACGTATGTATTAGTAATTTTTTAATTTATTTTATAATATTCGATTATGTTCTCACATTATATTTTTTTCAATAATTCTATTATTATTATTTTTTCAAAATATAAATGAAATTCCTTCTAAAATATTGTTATCTTAGGTATTTTACAACTATTGTTAAAACTAATATGTGCCTATTAAAATATTACCAATTCTTTTTGAAATTAATTTTTTTTTTTTGAGAAACATTTTCTATGACTTTATATGTGTTTAACTAATGAACACATTGTCTAAATGTGTTATTGGGGAGGCGAACTCTTGTCTATAATATTCTGTACAGAAATATTTTCATTTATATTTTTTAATCTCGAAAATTATTTAAGTAACTTACCACATTATAAAGTAGATGAATACATCAACTGTTTATTGTTTTGTATAATGTATATGTTATGGTGAATGATGTAAAAGTGGTAAAAGACGTCATTCCCCGGTAAATGACATCATTTACCTAAAATTTGGTTAACGTTGTAAATGCAGACATTCTCCGGTTAATGTCGTCAATTACCAGTTTAATTGGAGAATGATGTTTAATACTTTTTTGTCGATGTGAACGATCAGTGATAAGTGTGTAGGTACCGAGTAATCTTCATTAGTTAAAAATATCATGCAGAAGTAGATAGATAAACGAAAATCCCAACTAGCAATAACGTCGATAACCCGAGTAATAATATGAGATAATCTTTTAGTTTATTAGGTAGTATGGACGGGCATATTATAACAAGTTGTATTTACTACAAATGCGTGTTTTATAATATTATTTGTAAAAATTAGTGTATTAGTTGTGGTATTAAAAAATGTGCTTCAATGCAGCGGAAATATTGTGCAGTTCAAAATATCATGGTAACCAAAATTATACAAATAAATAATTTGTAATATGCACGTATTTTATTATTTTTAGTTAACCTATTATTCCATTAAAATAAATGCCTAAAATAAAAAAATGAAACATCCACCAACAATAAATCATTATTATAAATAGTACCTATACTAAAAAAATTAGTGTATTATTTGAGATTTTTCATCATTTACCAATAGTTTTGGTTAATGACATCAATGACCGGTGAAAGATGTATATTTGAATTTAAAATCTGGTTTTTTACATAATTTACCTACATAATTGAATCATTTTGGTAAAAGACGTCATTCACCGGAGAATGACGACATTCACCAATATTCATCTTTCACCGTAACATATAAATTGTTAAGAATATCACCCGTAATTTTTCATGTTATTTCCATTTTAATATGTTTTTATATTATTTCGTTACATACAGTCAATTTATTAATGATTATATTCTTAGTCATTATCGCATACCATTGATGCAATGTAAGTAGGTAACAGAATGTCCATGTTGTTCACGATTCTTTAACTCTTGTCAAAAAATAATATATCTGTTTCGTTGTACTCTAGCTCAAATATTTATTTGCACAAACCGGGCAAACCTTATTTTTGCATTACAAACTTCGGTTATGTAGCGCCCTCGATAAATTGCGTCATAGAAAGCCGATCAATTAAAGTTTAGGAAAAAATAAATCAGGTATATGCGTTAGGAATTTAGGAATGAAAAAAATAATTATTAATCTATATGAAAATTTAAACTCGATATTAATTTCGTGCGTGATAATGGTTTATGAATATTATATTTTTAAGCTTTCTACCAAAATACTGTTGAAGGGTAGGTTGACTTTAATTATTTTCACATCAGAAATATTGTAGGTTCTGATCATGTATGTATAGCCGTATAGGTCAAGTATTGCACTTAACTCGAGGTTCGCTATTTAATTATAATATTGATTTTTATTGATATCATACGTAAAACATAATTTTTTACACGTTATCAATAGGTCCTAAAAAATTAATAAAACGGTGATCAACGATGCAATTAAATTTTTCTACCGTAAAACTTTTTAGAACAATTAAAAGTTGTTTTAGCTTTGTCACTAATGATAATATTATATTTAACGTTACATAGTAATATATACTGTTAACCTTCATTGTATAGTCTTTTTATCCAATTTATTTCATGGTAGTTATAATCTCAATTTTACTTTAAAGAAAAATTAAATTATTACCTGTTCAACTCGCAAATAGTATAAAAGTACCACTTTATCATCGTACAAGTAATTTCAAACTACAATACTATATCATTATATTCTTAATATACATCTCATTATTGTGCATTATTAATATAACTTTATATATATATATATATATATTATGGAAAATTGGATATTTATTATCATACTCTTGTAATTTGTTTATAAATTAATTTTTTTCAGCAAAGAACATAATCACTTTTAAACAATATTCACCGAGTTGTTTTATAAAAATCAATACTAATGCTTGAAATTACAAGATTTGCCAAACTTTTAATTAGAAGAATTAATTTTTGATGTTAAAAAATGTGTTTTCAAACGTATGTTATCGAAAATAATAATGAAATTATAATAATTTATTTAGATGATTAATTAAATGAAAATATTGAATTTAAATACAAGATAATCATATACAAATCTAACTAGGGATTAATTAAATAATTATTTTATAGATTTTACTTATTACACTGAATTATTTAAACTATTAAAATTTATTTCGCACTCAAATACAGCTATACCTAATTAATTTTTATATCTAGGTGTCGTGTGATCTTAGGTTAATTCTAGTTTAAGGTTTTTTTTAATTTCTTTTTTTTTAATGAATTAACACTGAATTAACCTGAAAAATTACTTAGCTAAGCCGTATATTATTTTTGCATTCAGTAATTTTATTTATGATTAACATTCAAAAACAATAATTTTATTGAGAGTTATATATATATATATATAATTAAAAAAATTAATGATTTCATATAGAAACGATTTATAGAAAAGAAAAATTTACGTTATTCACTTAAGCAAAGTAAAAATAATCATCAATAAAACTACTAGATTTATTGTATGAATTTTACCTAATTTGAAAAATTCTAATTTTATATTATATAAATAATGTAATTTACTAGATATCAATAAACGTATTGATAAATAAACCATGCAATTAGCTTTTATACATAAAAATGTTTACCGACATAAAAACATAATAATTATAAACATTTTTATTGTACCAAAATCGTGAAATAATGTTTTTTAGATATTTAGAAATAAATATAAATCATAGTTATACTAACTTTAATCTTTTTACACGTTATATTATATAAAGGTTAGATTAGTCATTGATCTATGGATCTATTTTATTTTTTGTTAATATATACCAATGTATAGATGTTAAATAACACATCCTTTTAAATTTTGGTATAATATAACTTTACGGTATAACACTTGTTATTTATTTCTTGGTAATTAGCATTTGCTCATTTTATTTTTTTATTTTTTGATTTAGTTGTAATAATCGTAGTTACCATTATTTCGATTTATTTATATATTTTATTCTTTATATTCAATATTTAATTTTAGAATTTAATACCTTAAACAGGATATGCTTGTAATTTGTAGTTGTCTCATATTGATGTACAAATTCAATATATTATTATTATTATTATTAAAGTGAAGGTGCAAAGATGATGTAGCTATTCAGCCTGTCTAGGACACTATAAAGTCGTAATTTTATATTTAGTATTCAGCATCTAAATGAACTCCAACTAATAAGTGATAACGGTAACAAATACCCGTAGTCATCATATCAGTTAGTTAAAGCGCTGTTAAAATAAATCATGTTATAACGAATTATGATTCATCTGTATAACAAAAAAAACATGTATATAAGACATTTAATTTGTAAATATATACCTCAATAGATGAACAAATTAAAGACAAAAGTTAATTTGAGTTAGATAATTAAGTCATAATCATGAAAATTATGTTATAAATGTCAGTAATTATTTATTAATATTTTTAAACATAACATGTTTAGTTAATATCAGTAAGAAAGTACATAGATATTTGTGTATTTCAAATTATTTAATCAAGAAATGTTTAGTTGTTCGTTTGTATTAAAAGTATTATAAGAATCTAATTGTGTAACGAAATCAACATTTACTTAACACTTGGTATTTGAATTATAATTTACTAAATTCAATAGCTCAAAGTGAAATTATTGACGTGCTAATCTTAATACAAATAAGTATCCACATTTTTTATTGTCAATTAAATTATTTGTAATAGAGCGATTTACGTAAATAAGAATACATCCCAATTATTATACAAAATTGATTAATTGTAGACTAACAAAATATAAAAGCATATAATATAGGTGCATAGATACTTTGTATGTTTATATATATACATAAACATTCTACTTAATATATAATATTTTATATCAGATTAAATCAAATATCGATTTAGTTTATTTTTCATATTTAGAGGTTAATATTTATATACGTGTTAGAATCACGAAGCATTTGAGTTTAAAAAGCGAATTTGTATAATAAGTAGTCAACTTTTTGATTACGCTTACAGTAGTGAAAATAAATCGTTACCGTAAACATATGCAATGCCCCGACGATTCGCTTAAGGAAATCGGCAGTTACAAGGGCCGGAATGCTGAGTTCAAACTTCGTACCACGGAACCCGGAGAAAGCCCCGTCGGGCCTGCTTGCTAATAACTTCCCGACGGTCGGATGACGCGTGACTGCGAGTGTTCAAAGAGGACCCGCGCTCATCTGTGGTTACGTCGCAGTGGTTACAGGAGTAACGCCTTAGTAGAAAGGGTTTGATTCGAGCGGGAAACCGCCATGCCCTGGTCGTGGCAGCAGCTAATTATGACGTGCAAGCAAAGGTGACGCCCTGGGCGAGTTTTCGGGGTGCTTGGTGGTTATAGGGAGCTCGCCCTGAACTCTTGCCTGGACGAGGTAACTCCACGATTATACAAAGCGGTGGAGTATCGCTGGGATAAAATCCAGGTGGATTCGTCAGACCCCGTCACAAACGAAATGACGTGCTTATTGCAGTTATGAAATGTATACACAAACTCGATTTAGGTATTTGTTTTTATACGGTTGTTTTTTTTTTTTCATTAAAAAAAAATATATAATGCTCGATCTCGGAAAAAAGAGATGTCAGCGTCAGGTTAGGTTATAAATAAAATCGTTAAATGATTTCTTTGTCAAAAGTTTCGTGGATTTTAAGACAAGCTATATCATAATACATAACATTTCAACGCCTGTACGCCTGTATGTACGCGCGCATAATAAAATATTTAAAATTATGATGTGCGAACAGTCGTGTACTGGTGTACTGGTACAAAAGTATAATCATAATAAGTTCTTACTAAAAGAAAAAAAATACGATTCAACGTTAACGTCTAATCTCAAAAGCGTACTGTGCGATTTCATGTAACACCACACTATAACTAATGCTCCATAATGCTTCTAAATACAAATTAATATATTTTAAGTTATAACTTTTTGAATGATGACTTTGTAAATTTAATTTTAAACTTATTTTTCATTTACATTAAAGAAGTTTTAAATACATTCATTTTACTTTAAATTGGTTAACCTAATAAGTTAAATTAATTAAAAAGATAAATAAATAAATATATTCTCATTTAGTATTAAAATAAGTGACACTTATCACTTGAGTAATATTTTAATATACCAAAGATTCTAAAATGTCATAAAATGTATTATGTTTATGAAAAATAAAAAAAAAATGACAAAATATATTTAATTTTTAGATTTAAAATTATTGTGGAACTACAGTAGACACTTCTTACTACAATAAAAATTGTGATAGAAATATATTGCATATAAATACATAATATTATATCTCTAATAAGTGTATCATAAGTTAATTTGCATATATTATAATAATATAATTAGTCAGTGTGACTATCTAGTTATAATTTATAACTCCGTGAAACATGTTATTATAAAACTAATTAGAAATTATTCGGAATATATTTCAATACTTCTAGAAAGGTAAACGTTGAAGTGAAATACTCTTACACTAATTTTACCTAACGAAAGTTGATGCATAATATGTTTCTGTATTTTAGAACAAGTAAAATTTGTATAAGTATATAGACTGAGGAATTATCATTCAAAATTAAATGTGCTTATTCTATGTGTTTTTCGACGTTTACAATTTTGAATTAGCAAAAAAAAAAAAAAAAATAACTTAGACATTATAAAAAATAGAAAAAATATTTATATAAATTGATAAGTACTAGTGAAAATATACCAAATTAAGAGTAAAGAGGTTTAGACCAATCAATCGTAGCAAATAATAAAGTATACTATAAAAAATACCCCTATAATATCATTGTGGAAAATTAGCAATGAATTTAAAACACGTATAAGACGTATTATGGTATAGCATTAACCAAAATATTATGATTATAATAAATATGGTATATTATATACCAATAATATATTAACTCTATGAGTGACTAATGTTTTCTGTAAATTATTAGTTATCAATATGATTAATTTGTTATTTTTATCCATAAATAAAAATATCAAACCAATGAATCGAGTCAATGAGCTTAAATTAATTTAACTTTGTATCAGTGATTGCAATAGACTATACTACGATGAAAATAAATCGATTAATATTGCATATACCAAGTATATAATATGTTAGCAATATTATCATTTAAATTTGTAAAATTAATTCAAATTCCCTAATTAATGGCCGTTATAAAAATAGTACAATACAATCAATAAATATGTTTGGAGTTTTAATTTCCAACACAATATAAAAAAATAAAGGGGTGCTAGTTAAAATTAAGGTGTACTGTTAAATATGTCGTTTAAAGGATATAATGTGAAGTGTGAACTAATCGAATGTTTTGTCAGGAAATCCACATTGAAGTAAAATAGGGGAGTGGTTTGTTCATACCTTTACTCTTTAAGTAAAAACAGTTCAATACGTCACTGCACAAATTATGTTATGTATATTATTTGTCGGCAGTACCCTTTTGCGAGACCGGTGACATATTAAGTAACTCGAAATATGCTTATACTGAACACGACTCGGTTTTTGTACCGTGTTCGATTTGGTTGGATAAAATCAACACAGTACAATTATTTAAGTGGATACGCATCAACCCCGCCACTGACTTTATAGTGTTACCTATTTTTGTTATTATAATATTGTTATTGCTGTCTTAATTATCGAATGACTTACCGCGATTATGCGCAAGATCAACGTGTTTTGCTGATAGTCGTATTCGAGTCCAAAATTTATTTGGCCCACCTTCTCGGATGGCACAGCCGGCGGCTCTTTGTTCAACTCGATCAGAGATTGACAGCGATCGTGCTGAAATTACAATACCATTTTTATCAATATTAATGTTATTTATTCAATTTCTTAAAGATTAAATTACTAATATATTATATACGGTAGTAATGAATTTCAAAGCAAAAATTCCATCTCCCTTTAACCATTAATAATGTATTTTTAAAATTATGAATTTTTTAATGTACTGAATAATCATAAGTTATCTACAATTTTTTTTTCTATCATTTTCAATTTTCACTTAAAATAATGACTATTATTAGTTATCTACTGAACTTTTACGCATCTAATCTAAATCAAAATTCAATCGAATAATCTTTCAATTGTTCGACGTCATGTACTAGGAATAATAATTATGGTTATTAATAAAGGGTTGTATATAAAAATTGTTGAGTTTATGAAATATTTAATCAATGGAAAAATAATACTTATTAACATTTGACAATTTTCACAATCTTTATAATTTTAATAAATTATTATAACTCCAATATCTTTAATGTTCAAAGTACCTATCATAGGTTCATATAGTACTATCTTCTAACTTTATACTTTAATTATTAACTATTTTTGTCATTCCTTATTAATTACTTTTAAGTCAGAAGCTACTCATCAATATTTTGATTTAATAATATCAGCGTTTAAAAAAAAAAATCAATTTTTTTAATTTAAATAAAAAAAAAATAATAAGATAAAAATAATAGAAATTTTAAATAATTTTAAATTTTTAAATAATATATAAAAAAAAAAAAAAAAAACAATACTTAAATATGGATTCATTATTAAAGGGAAATCGAGGTTGAAAATGTTTGGTAAAATCCTAAATAGGTATAAGAGCGTATTATATTGTATTCATTGTATACCAAACTCTAGATAAATTTATCGTTATAAGATATATGATGTGATAGTAACGGGAAAAAAGATAAATATAATCATGATAAGATTTATTCATAGTGTTCAGTGCATTAATAATATTAATACATTTTAAATCTAGATCTAGATTACAAGATGTCAAATACTCATTTATAAAAACTAAAATAATATATTAAATAATTTATTTTTACATGATAAATATGTTAAAAACTAAAAAGTGACCAACTTTGAAAAATTAAAATGTTATAATTAAAATTTGAAAAAAAGTATTTTGACAATAATTATTATAAGGCAAGATTTTAATATTTGATTTTTTATACTTCTTTAAAAAAAAAAAAAAAAACTTTTACTTTAATTATTATTATTATTATTATTATTATTATTATTATTATTACCTATTTTCGCTACAATTCGTATATGTATTTGGTTTATTCTTCATATTAATGCAATAGTATATTTAAGTACTTATTTTTGAACATAAAAGTCTAAAATACGGTTTTCAAACGAATTTATTCACCTTGTTTGGAACTTCAAGAGTTTGGTGGGTATAACCCGTATGGTTGTTAATACGAGTACATGGATGCAAGATGTAAAAAACCGTAGTGTACTTATGATTTATGAACACTAACTTTTTGTTATATCATAAACGCTCTTTGTAGTGAAATGTGTTGTATTAGATAAATAAAATATTAGGTAAATAAATTATATTGTTTCTAAAGTATCTAATAAAATACCTTTCATTTGCTTACTCATCAATTTATAATCACGCCTTATGGAAAACTTTTGAGGAGATAAGTAAAAATGTTCAAAATTATTTTCTGGTTTAATGATATAAAAGGATAAAACAGGTTGATCTAACGTTCAAATACTATGTTTAAAACTGCGTATTTGAATCAATTTGTTGAATTTATGCTCGATTTCAGCTGTTAAAAAAATGTTTTAACTTGCCAAAACTATTATATAGCCACAAAAAATAATCATGGAAACAATTTTATATATATAATGAATACAATTAAAAGTTTCTTTGACGAATAATTACCATGGCGATGAGTAGTTAATATATTATATATATATATATATATATATATATATATATATCTAATTTGCAAGATCAATACAATTATTATTATTTTTCAACCAATGCCGTTTTAAATATCAAGATTTAAGAATGCTTTAATAATATTTGAATATTTTTGAAATACTAGAAACAATGTTTTAAACAATATATTCGTTACAATGTTAAACATTATTTGATTCAAATACTTGAAGAAAAAATTGTACTCTTACATGGTTACGTTTGACCGCACTTGCTTTTAATTGAAAGAGCATTACGAGAGTGTCAGTTTTATAAAATAAATATTGTTATTTATATTTAACGTGTCAGATTTTAAATTTAAAATCATACTTAAAATAAATCATAATTTTATGGTCGTATTAAAATACGAGTAATATATGAGTATTGTAATATAGGTAGTACACTATAAAAATATACTTCACAAAAACACCTGGCCGACCTCTGTTTAGTTAGCGTTAAATGTTGCTAGTCGTTGAATAGGTCACTGTAATAGTCAAAATATATCAAATTTGAAAATAATAATAAATCATTATTCATTACATTCGAAAAATGATTTTGAATAGTATGGGAATGTCAGTAAATATTTCAAAGAATATACAGTAGAATCATATACAGTAGAATCTCTTTGTAGCAGAATCATAAGAAAATTAAAATATATTAATAATTATATATTTATATTATATTGAGATTATTCCTTATAAGTAATGCTGTTACATGTAACGTGGAATCGACATTGAAGTTGAGTAAAATTGACAAAGTTGAAAATACTGGAATTTCAATATTACTTTATGTGATACATTTATAGTCTTATATTTAATTACATAAATATATAAAAACCACTGTTGATGAATCATTAGACTAAAGTCTGCATTTAAAAAAAAATATATATATTATATAATATATATACATTAAAAAAAAAAATGGAATGCTTTAATAGATACATTAGGGGCAATACTCTTATTTTTTTATTCGACTCTATGTTTTAAATACATAAACAGTATTTTTCCCTGTTCCAATTAACTCTCTTTCAATGAGTAATTGTAACGAGTATCCATTCTTAGTTTGAATTTTTGCACATTACACTATAAAAAATATATAAAGAAAATAATCGAATAATATATTGATAACAATAATAAATAGAGTATGCAAAACTAGCAAGTATTTTTACGATCGGTAACTTAAGCTACATTAATAATATAATATAGGCCAGCCGACCGGCAAAAAAGTAATTTCCAGCACTCCAAATCACTATACTGATGAATATCGTTATACAAAGATCACGAATTCTTTCACGGTGTACCGTTTTGTAGCTGATAAGTGCCGACCGATTAACAACTGCGATGGATATCACCAGACTTCTGCCGAGACACACGGCTCACGAACCCTTTCGTGTGTGTATGACGACGCTATTCACCATAATATCAGGCATTAATTATACCGAGTCGTCTAAATATCACTGGCATCAAACAACAATGAGGAACCAGCTGAGATATTTTGATTCGTGAGTGATCCATTTATTAAATGTGTCTATATGATCGTTATATATCATATAATCTAACTATTGTAAAATTTATACTGTAGTTGAGTAAAAAAATGTATAAAGAATAATTTAGAAATGTATTTATTAAATAATTACCTATGTTTTATTAAATGTTATATTATGTTAAATATTTGTGATGTATTAATACATTTTAAGATAATATTTTAAAGAATAAGTAACACAATACAAAAACACTGAATTCTATTTCGTATTTTTATTATTTATAGTTTTATACACAGGAAACAATCTATTTTCGACTGTAGCATATTATTTTTCAATTTTTAATACTATAGCTATTTTTGAGAAACATTCGTAGTACTTCTTTATGATAGCGAATACTTGTATAACATTATTGTATTCGAAGTTGAATGGTTTTATGAAACTAATTAATTATAACGTTTTATTTACGATAAAATTATAACAATTCACTGTTATGTTAATAAAATATTTTAGTTTCTTAACATTGCATTGTGTAAAGTGAATATAATTATATTATATCATGTATATTCTAATATTGAAAAGTTTCTATATTATAATAAAATAATTAAATCATTGTTTTTAGTATTTAACAAAACAAAATAAATTTAAAAATGTCAAATTAATATAAATAGCTAAAATGAAATAGTCAAAATATTTTGAAAATGATATTATGTCAAGAAAATCATATTATAAATATTTGAAAAATATGTCAAGTTCCAACTGTTGTTTATATTTTAGTTACCACAAAATACCAAAGTTAATCTTTTTGATAGCTGGTGATGTATTTATATAATCCCATTTTTATGTAAAAGTATTTTTGGTTTTAAATAATATGGGGAATTTCGTTTTTTGAATTCCTCAAGTTACAACTAGATCCTATTCGCTACCAGATACCACCCTTAAAATTAAGTATTGAAATAATTTTTATTTTTCCAAAGGTTATATCACACCAAAAAAAATAAATATTATTATAATAACAATAAATAAATAAAAATAACAAAA
Source organism: Melanaphis sacchari (assembly GCF_002803265.2). NCBI lineage: Eukaryota > Metazoa > Arthropoda > Insecta > Hemiptera > Aphididae > Melanaphis > Melanaphis sacchari. The sequence goes on from NW_020271625.1 coordinate 594,066, forward strand.
AAAAAATAAATAGTTTCAATTTTTGATATTACAGTAAGATATTAGTACTATCACGATAAATAATAATTAATATACAAATATATACTATTTATACATATTTTAGATGATTCTATGGACATTGTTCTGCCCAAAATAGTTCTTTTAGTTTTCCCAAACTTTTCAGTTTTTCAAACAACTTTTCCAATTTTCCTTTCTGTAAAAACTTTTTTTGAACTATTTCAAACATTTTTTTTTTTTTTAATTTACCTAATCGGACCGATTGAAATCTGTACTTTATTCTTTATATCCCAATTGGACCATCTATCTACAAGTTATGCACACATCATCGAATAATATTTTACATTTATATATTTATAGATTATTAAAATTTTGAACTTAAATTTATTGTGTTTTAGGTTTTTATTTGGCAATTATTTGTTTTATTATGGTGATAAATTATTCTGGTTGATATCAATTTTACATGTTTGTTAAAATCCTTACTCCATCTCTCCAAAAAAAACCTTTTGTTCTTGCCAAAAGAGAAAAACATAATGTTATTAATATGTCCTGATATTGAAGTTTATTTATTTATATCATAAAATAATTTTAAATGATGATTTAAGATATTTTTGGTTTAAAAAAAAAAATGTTGAATTTTTTTATTACGCAATTTTTTTTTTTTTTTTTTTGGACTTTCACATATAATACTTACATAAGATATATTTATGTCAAAGAAAAAATATATTAATATTTTTAAAATGGAGAAATGAGTAAATACAGATGTACAATAATAAATTTTAACTATTGATTTACCGTAAGACAAATTTAGTAATAACGAAGTCGAAAATCGAAACCTTTTAACTACTTCAAAATTATACATACAATTTTAATATAATTTACTTACCTCACTTGTAAGGGGATTGCCTGTGGAACCAATATATTATATAAACAGTATGGTTTATTCAATCCTCTAAAATTAATTAAGATATTGAAAGTTCATATTGCATTGAGCTGTGAAAGTCACACAGCTAAACACTTATAGGTTTATAATATATATTGTTTCACTTAAAGTCGCTATTTTATCGTAATATTCCAAAATATAAGATCGCAAGTTTTCAACCGGTTATATGGCATTTTTCTAAAAACGTGAATTTATAAATTAATAAAAATTTATCAAATTAAACTTTTTTTTAATGATGACTTAATGAGTACTAAAATTTCTACAACCACACGAGTGGTATACTTGTAATAGTAGTATATTCGGATTATCCACGAACTACCCACTTGTGAACAGAGTCGATCAGAAAGGTAAATGAGTAAGTGAAATAAGCAGTTGCTTTGGTTCGAGAAAAATGTTGACCGATACTCTAATAACAGTCAATTTTTACGATGAAATCTTTAAATTAAAACAAAAAATGTTTTTTTTAACTGTTAGAAAAATATTATATGCTTTAAAATGTGCTATGCCTGTGTTATTGATCAATATTATTTTATTATTTACTACTGTCTACTGAATTTTACTAATTTTCAACTACTGTGCAATTTATTTTATGATAATGAGTCAGCATTTGAACGAGTTTTTTGGAGATCTTAATTAAATGTTTATCATGATTTATGCTTTTTTCCATTATTATCGTTATATTCAATAACGTGTAAATCAAAAGACATTAAAAACACACGAAAAACGCTGTACGCATATCGTCTTGTACAGTTATATAATACTTCATCACATATTGATATTTAATATAAGGTAAACTTTGATTGTTTCAAAAATAATAATAATAAAATATACAATATTAGCGATCTTGTTTGGTAATCCATCTTATGTATTATAATTTGAAATATAAGTACAGCGTAACCCGATCCTCACCTTTTTATTATTGATTCACGGATCTAGTGATACAGGCATATACTCAAAGCATTATATTAAAAGTACTCACATTGTCTTCATCGGCTTTGACATTCATCAGTGACTTTGTCACATTCCATCCTCCCTGAGCCACAGCTGCTATGTCTTTGTGCAGCAAGTGTTCAGCGGCACTGGCCGCGGACGAAGATCCGCCATGGTGGTGACTGCTCGCAGCCGCCGATACGTCATCAGCGCTGGCTGCGTGACCGGGCTTTGAGGACGATCCGCCACCGAAATTTGGTGAACTGTAAAATTAAAACAATACCGATCAGACGCCGATAGAAGCAACTTTAGGATTTTAGGGCATAGCAGTCCACATAGGTCGACTAAGAGCACAGTGTGTTGTACCGATAGTGCAAAGGCGGACAAGGCAATGAAAATGATAAACTCAAATTAAGTTAAATGAATACAAAATCGTTAAGTTAGAAATTAATATGAACTTACTCAGTTTCCAAAAACATTAATTTACTTATTTAATAGTTGTATAAAAATTATTTTGTGATTATATAATATACATAGGTAACATTATTTTATTAGTAAATATAACATCATTTATAAGTTATAATATCATTATTGTTATTATAATAAGTATTAGATTATTTTTATTTAAAATCATGTTTATAACTATGAATGTATATAACTATTAAAACAAACAGTTTATAATATAAGCATGACGGATTATTTTTTAATTAACTGAAAATACTGAGTAATTTAAACAGTCATTAAAATAATTAAGTTCTTAAATTAATATAAACAAATATTGAAAATTGAACAACTAGTTAATAACCTAACCTTTACAAGTGCATAATACGCGTATTCATTCCACAACGGCTTCTTGCTTTATTTTATAGATATTTTAGAATATTTTCGAAAAACTCGAACGATAACAAAAAATGGTAGATACCACGAGGATACGATTCATGCAAAAATAATCTTCTGGTAAGTATGAGTAAAATAAAAAAACTAAAAAGAGGTCGATTGGACGATTTCGATGTAGAACATTACGATTTGGTACAGCATGATTTATGGCTGTATTATGATTCTTAAATATGTCGACGCGCTTTTTACTTGATAGACGACATAAAAGTTTTTTTACACATTTTCTATCGCCAAAAGTATTCCTCCATATATTATTATACACTAAACCGTTAGTTTGGGATAAACAATTCAATAACGATAGGAAGTAAGTGCGGGGAAATTTTATCGTGTTATTGAATTATTGTGCTTATAGTCCGACAGTGGAGACTGTTTAAAAATGAGGAGAGTGAGCCAGAGCAAAAATGTTGTTTATCAAATAGTTTTTAATTTATAAAATTGTTAGCTTATTAAAAGCATATGTTTTTGAATAATTTTAAATTTATTCCGTATACAATATGTATATCATGTATATGTATTTGTTTTGATAAGACCTTCATTTTTTTTTTTTACAAATTTTTAAATAGTAACTCAAAAATATGAGTAATATTTTAGATCAACCAACATATCAAAATACCAGAAACTTTAAAAAACAGTTTTCAAAATTGAAATTAATATTTGAAAGGATTTTGACCCCTGCATGATCTATTTTATAATATTTTAATTTCATAAGAAATACATTTTATTCACTTGAAAACATTTTTGATTTAAAATATATCAAATGATTATTCTAAACACTAAATTTACTAAATATTATGGTAGAATATAGCCATAGTATCATAATATGTACCAAATAATATAATTGTATACAATAATGATTTCAGTTCGATTATTTGACAAATGATTAGCAATAATTACAAAATAATATAATAATATTAGCGTTCTAGGATTAAATTTAAGTACCAATTTAATTAATTAATTGTTTAAAAAAAAAACGATAAATTAATATTTTTACTGGCCGACTACTAACAACTTTACGTATAAACGTTATTCTCTTGAAATTTGACAATCCTGACTTGGTGCATATTAATCGCATATCACAAAAATGTTAAAACTATTAGGTATAAATAAATTGTATAATAATAATAATGTTTTCCATCATTAACTACATCAATTGTTATTCCGTATATTCTTTTAATAAATTAAATCACACTGTACAATGCAATTATATTGCGAATAAAGATAAAAGTGTGATTATCAAATTCAAAAATTATAGCATTTTGCAAAAATTTGAAGTAATTAAGTATAAAATTCTGAAAAATGTATTTAATTAAAGGTATTTACAACTAAATATATTTATCTTGTAGAAAAATGAATAAAGTTTTCGACATTTAAAAAAAAAAACTTAAAAAAACCATATCTACGGCTGCGTTTGATTAGTAATTTTTTTGTGTTGGTTGATCTCAGAATACACTTCTATTGTGCTAAACACATGACGCTGACGCAGCAAAAACTAATTAAATGGGTATAAATTATCTACAAAGATCGTTTGTCATCTGTCGCCAGTTTATTTATCTTAGGGTCGACGTCCGTCCATTCCCTTGTTCTTGACAAAATACTCAATGGGACACCTGCCAATTTCAGAAATTCTTATAACAAATAGGTTTTGGGTGTCCGACAAAAACTATGATAGATCAAATAAAGAAATAAAAGCGGAATGAAATAAAAACAAATATTTTTATATTTTTATATTTTTGTGAAATACATCACGGGCTGAGTCTCATGATGGATTTTTTGAATTGTCACGATACACGTATAAATAATATACTGCAGTACTAAACGAAAGAAATCATCGTAACTCCTCAAGGAGTGTTGGGAAATCAACGATATAAGTTTAGACGTACATAAAAAAAACTTAGTTCGCAAAATCCAATAAAAAAAGTATTTCAAGACTCGATGTTTTCCAAATAATTTTATTCCGTATAGAATCGTAAATATATTTTGACCAAAATAATCAGTATAAGTTACAGATTTTTTGACTAGTCGAGTAAAATAAAACATCGTTGTTAAGATATAACTTACGTTGATAAATTAAAAACAAAACTCATAATTCAAACCAATTATTGTAGTAAAAAAAAAATAATAATAATAAATAAATAAATAAAATAACAATTAATGAAATCATGATTTGACAGATAATATTAACAGTAATAATATTGTAATATTTTAAATGGTCCGTTGTTAAAGTTGTCGGAGCAAAATAAATGGAATATTCACCTATTAATAATAGAATGTTTATGTTTATACGTTAACAAAAGTCAATTTGAAAATATGGATACCAGATTATCTCGAATTTAATAAAATTTCAATAGACGATCATAAACACAAAATCGATTCTGTTGAATACAAATATCTGCAATATTGTACATTTGCTGGACGAAGATAATAAATAAGTCCGCTGACTTACATTTCTTCGTACGCAAATATTTATAATAATATAATACTATTTTATCATAATAGAAGATTTTCTGCAGTGCATGAAAACAATTTTTTTTTACTAAATATATCATGTACTTTGTCCTTCAATCAATTGGATTAAGCTATAATTCTGAAAACAGATTCTTATTAATTTATTATATTTTCAAATTTTCTTTTTTTATTTCTAAACTATTAAAATCAAATTTAGCAAAGGACAAAAGTCAAAGTTGAACTGAATGGGTTTTCTAGTCTGTGGGAAATTTTGATTCGTTTCAGAAAATGTATTGCTTTGATAGTAGTTAAACGGTGCGAAACAGAGGACAAAATACGGTTGAATATACGAACTATAAAATGAATACCGTAGGCATTTTGTTTGACAAAATTATCTTGGTCACGCTGACATATCGTATAGAAATGACATCAATGGAATAGTGTTGTTGTTATTATTATTATTTCGAATTATCGTGTTAATTTCGTGCATCACGATATTAAGGTCTGAAACATATTATTATTAATCTCTTTAGACACCGTCTATAATGCGCGCGGTACTATTTAATTTTGTATAATCCCTGGGTGTGATTTTAACGGTGTCAACACGCGCGAATTTTAGATATTATATACTTAATATTATTAGGTAACCCAAATGATTGATGCACTGTAATCTATGAGTTTAGTAGGTATGTTTATAATGTGTCCCATGCGCGTAAATCTAGTCATGCGGAAGACTATTCGTCGTGTTTCGTATGGTATAACTGATATTCAAAGTCAAGCCCGGATTAAGGATCGATTTGGCCCCAGGACACTATAAACGGTATAAACTTAAAAGACCCTCTTTCAACTTTAACTTCAAAAAAATTGTATCACTACATTTTAAAAACTGTAAATTATTGTATAATTTTTCCAGCGCAAAAATAAATAAATAAGGCTATATAAATTAATAATTATGTAATAGTTTATTATGCACATATTATATATATATATATATATATATATATATACTGTATTTGTTAAAAATAATAAAAATCAAAATTTTTTTCCTTGATTTTTCTTTTGCAAATTGTTGAATAGTTTCTAGTTTTATTGAATTCAATCAATTGCAAAATATCATTTTCTGAGTATAATATCTTTAGTTATGTTAAATTTTTCTTAGTCTGATTTGTTTTAAACTTATTTTTATTCTTGTTAATTTAGAAAATGCTCTTTTGGTCGAACAATTATTTTTATTATGTATGGAAACCTCATGCAAATAGATCAAAAATACCTAATGTCAATTATTATCACTTATACGCTATCAATTCTTAGAATAACAATTTAATATTTATTATTACTTAGTTATTTTTTGTAATATAAAATTAAGAACATTTTTATTTTATAATTATTAATTATCTACTAAACTCTCTAATATTATATATATATATATATATATATTTTTTTTTAACTTTTTTAAGTGCATTAAAAATATATTTTTAAATTGTAGATAAAAATGGGCCTCTAAAATCAGTGGGCCCCGAAACCGTGCCTTCCCTGGCTTCCCCATTAATCCGGGTTTGTTCAAAGTGTTTAGTTAATTGCACGGCGTTTTGTGTTCATACAAATATATTATACGAGCTGTGATATAAACATAACGCCATAGTGATATTACATAATATCAAACAGCCGGATGTAACATATTACCGGAATGTCAAATAGACACAACGTAGGTCCACCGCATAAATTGAACGCAATTTGATAACGTGTTTTTAATAACAAAGTAGCATTCGATTTGATTCCCGGATACCTATTCACTCGAATCGAGACCGGTGAGTTAGTTCTGGGTGAATAAAAAGGTATATGAGTCGAGTCAATTCTATTTTTGATGTTAATCAGCAGAAAATGTGAGAAAAGAAGTACTTACTTATAAGGGAAATTGTTTTTTAAATTTATAAATTCCCCTTAACAGCCCACTGACTAAGTAATATCTGTAACCAATAATTTATTTTTAGTGTCTATTTTAAACTATAGCTTAAGTTGCAAAAATATTCATTATTTTTAAAATTTCGAATATTTAAAAATCATAAAATTGAAATGTTTCACGTAAATGTACTTTAAAACGTTATTTGATCTTTATGTTTAACATTATTACTTTTTTAAACGTTATTTAATTTTTTTATTTTAAGTTTAATGTTAAAAAAAAATATCAAACAAAACCTGTGAACATTAAAGAAATTGAACATAAAAATGAAAGCTAGTTGGATTACACTTATAACCTAATAAATCTTTTTAATATTAATATAAAAAAAAAAAAATTAAAATTTTTTAAATTATTTGTGAAATTTATAAGATTTAAAAATAAAAATGAATACATTTTAAATTTGTCCTTGATATGATGAAAAGTTTGATAGGAACAGCGTTAAAAATAGTACAACTTTCTTTTTAAAAACATCATTCCTATAGTAAATGTTTGTTTATTTTTATTGATCTTTTACAATAATACTTATTATTCAATTTTATTTGAATTTATTTGAGTAAATTTCTGTAGTAACGTTATAAAAAACATTTTGAAGTTTAAAACACTGTTATACATTTTTTGATTTAAAAACCAAACTTTGTTGTTATAATAATTACTAATGAACGAAAGATATCCTACATAATCCAACGAGTTTTTAATATAATTTAACTAAAAAAATAATAAAATTAAAATTATATAAAATATAATGTGTGTTTGTTTTAAGCCCGTTAATTATTTGAAAATGCATTTGTGGTGTTTTACACATTACCTTTTTCACGTATGATAATAAATCGATCTGCTTAGAATATTTATGTTCGTGCAATAATAAAAACTGTAATGGTCTATTTATTTACGCGCGTAACTTAAATATCAAGATTGACATTAAGCATATGTACTTTTCGTGTTTTTTTAAAGTCAATTTAGTTCCATTGAATTATCTTCACATAATATATTTATATATTAAACAATGTGAGTGATATGAACAGTTTGAATCCTTTTATAAAACTTTAATAAGACGTATTCAATTTAATACAAATTAACTTTTAAAATTGTTCAAGTCAAAATAATAGAATATTATAATCCTCACGTTTGCGATTTACATTCACATAATTTTACGATGAATAAAAATTCTACAATTCAAATTTGTATAAGAACTTAACATACTATATTTCATTATCAGGAATATTTGAGTTGTCTATTGCAGTACAAGAAAATATAACTTAATCTATATTCTGTGGTCGACTGAATGATGTTAACCTTCTCAGAATTTTTTCATGATGTATTTTTTTTTTATTTCTATTATGTTCATAGTTAATGATTAATCATTTCCAATATTTTCAACTCAACTTCTGATTAATTATTTTGTACACGAAAATTTTCAATTCTTTTTAACGACTTAGTCTGTGAGCTAAAGTATAATAATAATTATTATTTATGGAATTAAAAAATGTACTTGAATGTAACTATTAGTTTATTAATTTAACTATGAGCAATATATAGTTTTCTTTAAACAGTAAAATCTTTTAATTTGTAAATTATTTCATTTGTTCATAAAAATGTAAAAGTAGCTACATAATACAAGATTATTTTATTTGTTCAACACACCTACTGGTAAAAATTTTATTTCTTTAAACGCCTAGGCTTTATTGAACTATCAATAATAAATAATTTTAGTTTTTTCAGTTCTAATATATTTTACATACGTGGATAAAATATTGCTACAACTCAAAATTTCTGATTTTTAAGCTAACGTTACAAGTGAATACCATACATTTTGTTTACAATGTTGTGTATAATCTGAACTTATTTTCTAACCAATATATCTGTAATGTAAGATACATGTCAATTTTAAAGTAATTCGATTAAAAAAATTCGTACCGCTTCATTTTGACATATAATTGTTGGTTTTTTTTTTTTTTTTTTTTTGAAATTGAGCATAAAATATTAATAATAGATCTATATACGTTTTTTACATAAATAATGTGAATTGGATGATACATGGGAAAACAATAGTTAACTCCATCGTTTTTGTTTGTGCCATGTATAATATTTAAATTTAAATGAAACACTTTTGATACAACTTTATTTTTTCAATGTCTCAATTCACACAAGTTTTTCGAAACAAAATTAATAAATTACAGTATTAAAATTAACCGTTAGAGACCACATTAAATTTTAAAATTCAACTATATTTTTAATTATTTTGTACACCAAGCACTTGAAAACTAAGGCTTTTGATCGCCGTAGAAAATATCATCAGATGAATATTGTTTTTTAAATTTTAGAAGATTTTCAACATAATTCAACATTATTCTTTTCTTTTAATTTATTTGTTAAAATTTGCGATTCCTGCCGTTTACAAATGTTATCTGTATAATATCGATATTATGACCGAATGGTTTTTAATGTTTTTTCGAGTTATTGAGAGAAATACGCGCTAGTGTTGAATATTATTCTATTATTTTTATTTAAATTTAGATTTAGTTCAAAATAACAAAATTTCCAGAAAACTGACATTCGAAATAAAATAAATAAATAAATATTCTCGATTTACTTCATAATTTTTCTGTCTAAACTAACTTGAACAAAGATTGAAATAATTCGTATTATATTGAACGATACCACGCTATATGAAATATGATTAAAACTATTACAGGATTTTTTGGAATATTACATTCATTATTTTCGTTATAACAGTTTCAAAAGTATCTTTGTATTTTCTAATCAAAGTTTTTTTTTTTTTTAGTTTTCTGAACTTATAATAGTACTGTTGAGTATCGTTGTATTATAATACATTAACCAAATTCGAAACTTTATGTATAAACTTTATCACGAACAGTTATCCAGAATTGTATATTTGAATTACTAAAAAATTAAAGTATTAAAATATATTTGATTGTTGTGCATTTATTACGAAATTGTAGTGTGAAAGTTAAACCGTATATATGACATGTTAGGTGATTGTACACTGTACAAATAGTATGAGAAATTTAATTTACTTAATATCGTTTTGTTATCATACAGATGAAAACGAATGGTAAATAATAAAAGTATTCTTATTTTTTAACATTTTTACACTATTAAAGTTGTCCACAAATTATCAGAAATCAAAACTCAGTGTCTTTAATCGATATTCAAACAAAAATTACGATAGAGTAGTTGATTATTGTTTATAACTTAATAAGTATCGATAAAACATGAAAACATAATTTTTTGCTGTCTATGTTCTTTAAACTAAGACTAGAATTTTTAAAAAAATATAATAATTATTGTATCTATATAATATTATAAACAACACTTTCTTAATATTTGACATAAAATACAATATACTATATTAATAAAATAACAACAAATTCTTATATATATATATATATATATTATATAAGAACAGCTCTTTTTTATATTACCATTTTTTGACGACACTATTTAACATTTTTACAATTTATTTTCGAAATGTCGTTTAAAATACCTTCCTAAATGTCACTACTTCACTTGATTTTTATTTTGTTTTCCTAAAGAGAGAGAAAGGGAGTGATTGTATTTTGATTGTTCCTATTTTGTGACGACAATATTTAACATTTTTTAGCATTTTTATTTTTTTCACTGAGTTGTACTATATACTCCTACGAGTGATATATTATTCACAATTTTATTTTATTTTTCATTATAGTCATTTTGAGAAATCACAAACTATACACGACTAAAGCCGGGTAATTCAGCTAGTGATATTATAAAAATTAATATTTCCAGTTATAATCATTTAAAAAAATCAATTTTATGTTTGCATCGTAATTAACTTAATTTGCTAGAAAATAAAAACCATTACCTATGAAATAAATAAAATAAGTGGCCTTATGTGGTTGGTCTCAGTAACTAATGTTTTCTAAGGTCAAGTATCGGCCGGCATCGCTAGCTCTTGAATGGATGACCGTCCGAGTTCTTAGTAACAAATCCATGGCGCATACACATATACACACATGTTCCAACTCTACTAACCAAACCATACAAACAAAACTTACACAAAAAGTCTACAGTTCTTATCCACAGCTAATGGCCTTAATTTCCGGGCTTAAAATAAGATCAATAAATAAAAAGATAGGTTGCAGTAAAACAATACTAATATACTTATTCATTAATTAATTACTTAGATGCGCAAACAACTTTTATTTTATGAATAGAATTATATGAATAAATTCAAAGATCAGAAAGACTTAAGTGTTATTTTCAATGTGATTTATTAAAACAATTTAAAGTATAACTTCTAGCAAGAAGTTTTCAATTAGTATATATATATTACTATTAGTATATAATTATCGTATTATATATCGTAGGCACATCCATAATCATCAGTGTAACTATATATTTTTCGATTCATTTTCTTCAAAATTAAACCACTAATAATTTCATTCTATTAGAGGCTTCATATTTATCTTGGGTCAATATTTGAATTATTATATTTTTCGAAATTATTATGTGGTATGTATTTATGCAATATATAAATATGGTATAAAAGTTAATTTACGAATTATTCATCTTACAGTATATTATTGCGTACTATAAGTTATACAATAACTTGTAAGGTATCAATACACATACTAAACTTCTTTTATACTACGATATAGTACACTTTATTGTGTATCATCGCATAATAAATTAAAAATAAACTTTATATATTGCGTGATGAGGAAAAAAATATTGTTAAAAATTCTACAATTCTACGTATGAACCATATAATATACTATAAATAATACATTTTTAAGCTACTCATCTAGATAGTCTAAAGTTGGAAAGGTGCTATAACCTAAAACGATCAAAATAAAATAATCTTTTTACTGAGATCGAAGAGCAAAGATCAGTGTTATATCAAATAAATATATTTAAAAAATAGTAAATTATCTAAGAGTTTACCCTAAATACAATTTTTTTTTTTTTTAAGTAATTCAATTATATTTAGTATGTTAATAATTTAATTACTAAAAATAAATAGTATCTAGCCCTGATTATAATAATTTAAAAATATTGCTTTTGACGCTACAAACCTATCATATTATCAAAGATTTTTGATACTGGATATAAAAAATTTTTAGGAATAATGTTTTTTTTTTTTTTTAACCAACTAGAACCACTGAATACAACTTTTTTCTCTTAAAATTATTAATATAAAGGAAATTGATGGTTCATTTATATTAAACCCGATCAACTTTAAACTTAATAACCTCAAAATTTACAATAATCATACTATATTTATCATAAATAATTTATCCATAAACTACATGTTGAATTATCTCATTAATATTTTAATATCAAACAGCAATAATATTGATATTAACTACTTATTTAAATAAGTTATTACTCTTCTTTTCTTAATGTTAACATTGTTAATAATATCAAATTATGTTATATACATTATACCATTATACATATTGTATAGATTGTCATCGTGTAAGAAAATCTATCGAAATCGTTTGCGTTTCTTTTATTTAAATAAATAAGTGTACACCTAGACTGCATAGTAACGAATTTATGGCGTTTGAAGCTTACCTTTTCACCTACCCATAAGCTAAAACGAAAAACACAAAATAAATTATTTTCTTAATAACTTACGTTATCGTGTGTGCGCTGTCTTTTCATTTTTTACATAATAACAATATACACTTTCAAGTAGCAGTATAACACACCAGTGAATAAGACAAATAATGATGAAGATGATACTATCGATGACGGCGCTATATACATTATAGTGACACGACAAACGCAATGAATAAATCATGATATTCAAGTTCTTCGAAAATATTTTATCGACTGTATATGACGATTGTTATTATTATTGTGCTGAAAAGTGAAACCATTGTACTACAAAAGCCACGCAAGCAATATACTTGCAAAAAAAGCTTACTATTTTCATATTTGTATAACACCATGAAATGTGAATACATTTTTCGTCCAGACCCAAATCAGTTAAGACTTAATTACAGTCTTAGTCGAGTTTTCGACGAGAATTTAAATGAATAATTATATTTATTTTTTTTTTCACTTCGAGTTAGTAGGTAATCATCCAAATTAACCACTATATACGTGCAAAAAATTTCAAATACAAATAGTCCAATTGATAACGAATTAACACGTATATTTTTTTTGTTTTGTCTAAAGTAGTAACAATAACATTTAAAATCAATATTCAATGTAGGTATGATGGTTTATCAGACTCGGTAAATTATGTTTAATTAAGATGATTAGTTGCACAGAATTTCACTTTTATATTCATACAAATGATGAGCTTTAATTTAAATAAGTGGTTTTAAATTTTTATACAGGTAAAAATGATATATTAAGCAATACTATCTTTTAATTATGGTACAGAGTTCAGTTGATAAGATAATCAATTAACGTATAACAGCCAGTAAAAGTACTGAAATAATTTACATGAACTCAAATAATAATTTAAATATTTTATAAAAGTATCTATATTTAAAATAAAATACAATTTTACAAATACTTTTAATTTTTAATGTAACATATATTTCTATTTCCAAGCTAAACGAATTTTTTTTTTCAAGTTGTAACAAAGTAGTTACATTGTAATTTATTATTTTAATATATTTATTTTTCCAACACTTAAACTTCAAATAGCTTTAAGAAATTAAAGTTATTATGTATATTTTTTAGGTTTTTAGTTCAAATATAAAATATCGTATTACATTTTTAAACTTTAGCTATAAAAATTAAAAATTTTATAAATTTTTCACTATTAATTACTTTAATTTGTAAAATGTTGTGATTTTGACGAGTTTGACGAGTTTTGTAAAAATTTGAATTTGAATTGCAAATAAAATACAATTTGATCTATTTAAATATTTAATACAAACTTGTGTGAAATCTTGTACTTCATTTTTTAGAATTTTAAACAGGGAATTTCTATTGTTATTTGTTGAAAAAAAAATAAGCAATTAGGTAATTTAAAATTTAAAATTTCTTTAAATTACTTAAAAATAATCCAAAATATTTAGAAAATTATACTATGCGTAGAAAATTTTAACATACAAATTTAGTTAAATACTATTTATGCATCGAAATTCCCATTTTTTCTTATTATTTTTTATCTTTTTTGTTTTTTCTTATTAAACTAAGGAAAAAAAGGAAAATTACTGTAAAATAAATACATTTATCATTCCACTTAAAATGTACTACAAAATCCACAATTTTCCATCAACGTTTAGCATTTTAAAAATTCTATAAATTAAAATTAATTAATTTTTAAAGAATATCTGTATACAAAATTGTTTGCTTGTAGTATATGATAATAATAAGTGTTAAAAAAAATTATAAATTTGTAAGTAATTTACCATAGAAGCTTATAGCGTGATATTTTTTAGATATAGAATATACATGTATTTATAATTGAACATAACAGTAGTTATTATTTAAGTAAACCGTAACTTAAACAGCTTTAAAATTAAAGTATATAATTTAAATCAGATTTCAAGTTCAAGTTAAATATTTTATTTAGTTTAATACTATTAATAAACGATTAACCTTTTTTAATCCAATAATTTATCGAATTGATTTGCAAATAATAATATATAAACATAATATTTTTTTTCAACAATGGACCGTATCAAAGTGTAAATAATATATATATATATATTTATTTATTAGTTATTTGTTTTAAAACTTACAAGACTTGTGTATTTTGTACAACAGAAAAATAATATTTTCGTCGAATTTTCAATTTATTCTAAGATAATTGTTTTCAAAAGTAAAATATACAATCATAAAAAATATATTCTATAAATAAATTGTATATATTTCTAATATAATTTAAATTTAGTTCTTTTACGAGAGAATACACATCTGTTAAAATAATATTAGGTCATGCACAAGCATAATAATACATTTTTGCGGTCCCTTGTAATATGTTACAATGAGTTTAGAGAGTTACTGTAAAGTTTATCTACCTATTCCCTACTGTAAAAATAAGTCTTTCTCATCATAAAGCAATACAACTAGTTATACATAATATCATGTATAATAACGCTATTGATTAAGTTAAATTAATTAACGTGCTCAGTCATATACATTATAAAGAAAAAAATATTGATATAAATAAGATAAATAGGTGTTATTATTAGTAATGACTAGGGCTCAAAAGTTATAGTAAAGGAATGTTTTTTTTTGTTCATCCTAGAACATCCAAAGTAAGATACAAATATGTTTTACACTTATGTGATGCTATACACGAAATTTTATTTTGCTATTTTTTTTTTTTGCATATTTACGGTTTTTATTGCTATTTTGCTAATTTAGTGTTGTTAGTATTATTTTTGAGTATATTTTCACATTATATGTGAAATATTTACATTTGTTGAAAAAAATGATTTTTAGATTATATTTTTAAAATATATATTTGAATTCTTAGATTTTTTTTTACTTTTTAACTGTAAATTATAAAGTTGTAAAATTACTTTAAATTGGGTTTCTTATAACTTTATAGTTTTTTCAAGTCAAATGCATAAATACATATTTTTTGATTTTTTGAGCTATTTATAGCTCATATTTTGGAGTTTTTAAGTGCATATTCAAAAGCTAAAAAGTAACATTTTTAATGCAACAATTTTCGAGCTCTGATAATAGCTAAACAATTATAAATGCATTTTTATTATTATTAAATTGACTTTAATAATATATGCATAATTAATTTATTAGGTTCACTGAAATTTAAAGGTTATCTTATAGGTATTTATTTTGGAAAAAATAAAATATTTATAATGGTTAATTATAAATCATTATACTACACAATTCTTAATAATTGTAAATGGCGATTATATTTTTTTATTTAATTTTAGTGATGCATAAGTAATTAAATGGAGGAATTTATTTATTGATTTAATCATTTCAAAATTTTATGAGTGTCAATAAACAAATAAATGTATTATACGAGTATACCTAGATAACTTTAATACATTTTTGTAATTTATTTTATTTTTTATAAATATAAAAAACCTATTTGCCTAACGCTTATTAGTTATTACTAATTGCAGGGACTTAAATTATGACATTATGACGGTAAATTATACCAAATAAAAAAAAAAAAAATGTTTACGTCTTGTATGTACCACGACAATGTATTGACTTAAAGGAGACAAAATATTATTATATAACTAAAATAAAAATAAAATTTAATTGTGTAAATTCTATGTTAACATATTCTATTAATAAGATCAATAATATAAATATTAAAAATAAATACGTCTGTGAATTTTATTATACTTGTAATACAATATAATAGGTAAATTTATACAAACCAATAAATATAATTAAAGGCGTCTGACTTCTAAAAATATAATTATACTTTTCTGTTATAGCGGCAATAAAATTGTATTTCAGGTGTAGAATATTCAATTGGGTTGTTGCCTTTTTCTTTTTAATGATAATGGATAAAATATTTTAGAGATGGTACTATATTATTGAATTATTATTTCAAAACAATGCATTCCTCATTTCAATTACGCATAGCCGAGGGCACACGTAACGGAATGGAAGAAAAACTGACAACTTCGTAAAAAAAACACGTTAACACATTATAAATCATGACATTTAAAAATATAATTAGTCGGATTAAAAAGAAAAAGTAGAAAACGTGAGATTACGTGATAATAATAATAATAATTTATGACATTACTTTTTACCATAATTTTCTATAATGATGAGATGCAAATTTACTGGCTATATATTACTTTCTGTTTGATATTATGTACTATGGTAGAATTATTATTTTGTACCATAGGCCATTAATTTAAACAAATATTATTACCGGGATATGATTAAAACTTTAATGGAATCAAGGCACATAATATTTTGGGGCTATGGATTACAAACTTATCGTATTTTCAAATGAAGAATAGTCGAAAAAATCAACTATGAATAAATATAAAATTATTTAAAATTATTCATTACAATTTATTTTAATAAAATAAATTCTTGTATATTGAAAACCATAATATTTTATATTGCATATTAAATATATTTTCAGACAAACTTACAATTATTAATTTAATTCATTAAAAAAATGTATTCATAGTAAAAATAAATATTGAACTGAAATATTAAAATTTATTTAGCTATACAAATTTTATACAACCGGTTGCTGGTAAATAAATACGTAATTTGTGAATTTTATGAAATGTTTAACATATTTTATTTAAAAAGGTATCTATACTCAAAAGTAATTACATATTTACTCGTACTTAAAACAATAAGTTATTTTTAGTATTTTATAAAAAATTACTTAAAATATGTACCTATTTTCAAATTTTTATTTTTATTTTATGCTCCCGATGATTTGTTAATTAAGTTATTTTTCTCATTCTTCAGTTATGCAGTCACTTAAAATCTGATTTTTAGAAGTTTTAAATATACTTAAAGAACATATTTTAAAATTATTAAAGTTTATTGAGCTACATAAGGTGTATTCTGTAAAGATACAAAATTCTGTTTTGAAAAAAAAATTCTTTAATTGTACAATAAATTATTTAGTAGGTAACTTTTCTAAAAATTCTGACGCATTGAAATCCAAATTTAAACGATCAGTAGTTAAGTTTTTTTAATTTGTGTTAATTATAGATGATAGGCTTTGGAGGTATGGAACCTATAGCAAATGAAAATTTCATATAAGTTTATATTATATCAATATTTATAATTTATAAAAATAGTTCAATAATTATAATAAATTCTATATTAAATAATATATTTATTTTATAGTTACCTATGTAAAACTATTCTAAAGTTCTACTAGCGTTAGTATAAATATTCTAAAAATTACTAATAAACTGTTGATTAAAATTTTGAACCATGTACATCAACATAAAAAAAAAAAAAATGAATTAAATAATTTACAGAAAAAGGATGATTCTCATTTCAAAAACAAAAGCTTTTATCGTCACAAGATATTCTTTAAGAGGTACAAAAAATCTCAAGGATTTGAAAATACTTAGATGTTTAAGTTACTTTATTAAATAATATCAAAAATCAGAATTTGAATAATTTCACCATTAAATGAAAAATGAGCGTGAGCATAAATCATCTTACATACAAGTATATTATATATAATGTATACAATTGTAGAATCGCGTATATATATATATTATAAATGGTTATTAAAATGTTTACCGAAAATAGTATAGATATAGAACGTAACATAGTACAACGCAATAAATTGATCAAATCCGATCGATATCCTGGTGTTTTTGTGAGTTAGAGATAAAAACAAAGAAAATAGTGAAAGTTTTCTAAAACGCCGACCTTTTTTAGCACAACAAACGACCTACAATAGTAGTAGCAGCACAGCAGAAAAGAGCGAAGAAAACCATTATTATTTTCAAATAAACGACTGTCCAACGTTAACGTCGAGGTGAAAAACTACGGACCATATGTCAAAGTTAAGAGTTAAATCATTGCCTAGGGTTTTCACGCGTATACGGCAGTGAAGTTACACACCTATAAGCTGAAATATACGGTATTCCCATTATACGACGTGGCAACACTAATCATTATCATACCAATGCAGTTCAATACGTCTAAAACGTCGTATCGTTGATTAATATTGTTTTGGGGAACGCTTAAAATCAAATTAACGTCGAACACAGGATTTGTGAATCGCATAATAAACCGACGTTATCATCATATTCATATCACTGAAAATTAAAAAGTGTTTTATAAAACTTCTACGAGATAATAGATTATTCACTGCAATTTTACATAGACAAAATTAATGAAAACTAAAACAAATTATCAAAATCAAAAAAAAACTAATACATTTCACAGAATTTTAAAATTGCATAATATTTTATAAAGTAGCGTTGTTAATATAAATATAAAAATATTTATATTTACATTTTTATACTTGGAAATACGTGTGTGTTAAATGCAATTACTATTCGGTGTTTAAAAGAATGCAGAATTTACTAAAAAATAAGTTTAAGTAACTACAGTAAAATACTCATAAAATATATACGTAAAAGAACTTGAAAATTAAATTTAATACATAGGCTATAGCTTACCGACAAAAAAAAAATGTACATAAGACACGTATATTATATATATGACCAAGGATCCATTTATCGTAAGCTACTTATTATTTCAGAAAACACTTATGTTTTTTAAAAAATATTCCTTTTAAATCATTTTAAGTCGGTAGAAAACAACATATATTTTGGCAATTATATTTTTTATTATTTTTATCGTTATTATATTTTTGAATTTATCATTATATTCATTATATAATACATTAAAAAAGCACGTTATCATTAAGTATAAATTTAATACTCACGTTAAATAGATCACCCAGTATACAAATAAAATTGAAAATGTTATCATAAAAAATTATTTAATTATGTATTTAATTTATTTCAGATAACTATTTTATTTAAATAGATGAACAAAAGATGCTTTAAATCATTTTATCTAAATAACGCATAATACCGAAATTAAATACTTACTCGAAGTAACTATAACAAGTACCATGGTTCTAGATCGGCAACACAAATGATTGACATTTTGATGCAGTTCAACACTAAAATATCGTTGATTAATATTGTTTTGAACCCGAAACCCGAAAACTTAAATTTTTCCAAGAGGGGAGTCCAGACATGGTTTGAAGTAATAATCGTTACGAAATGTTCTTCTTAGTGTTGTTATCTGCCCTATGTGAAACTATCACAAAATCTTTATTAGTTGATAATTTATCTATGTTTAATAATATTTTAGATTAAGTAAATATATATATTATTCATTTATTTTATACAGCCTTTTGATAATATATGGACGAGAGCTGGACCTTAATGTTTCAAAAGAAATCAAATAAATCTATATAATATAATCTACCATTACATGATCTTAAAATATCTTTTTTTTCAATAAATTTTATTATTGCAGTATTTTACGGTATTGAGTGTGACCTAGATTTTAGTAGGTACTTATGATATGACAAAACTTATTTTTTTCTAATATTTTCTGAATGAGACAACCTCTCAAATAGTATTTTTTTTTCAAAAATCACTACAACGCGTACTCAGAATACTCGACAGAAACTATTTATGTACGAGTATAGTAACATATAATATTGGTGACTAATGTACGACTTGTATATGTGCACTATTTTAAGGGGTTTCGGATAATTCACGACTCGAGTAGCCAATGTTTCTATTAGAAGAAATTCCGGGATTCAGCGTCATAAAGATATTACATTTATAAAATGAGGAAATATAGGAAATCGTTGTAGTAGGATTCAGATATAGTTCGTCTTTGCATAGACACTACAATAGTTAATGAATGTGTTAATCTTGAATACATATGAGTATATGATTGAAAGACGATTCTGAGCAAGGGTGAACTAACATTTTCGTCATTAAGGTTATCATACAATTATTTTAATAATATTACAGGTTAAAACAATATCCAAATTTCTTTTTTAGTATAATTCAATTTTTTTAAATTACTGATGATTTTTACCTCGAAAAAGTACCAAATATAAATCTAATTTGCTACCTTCATTAAAGTTGATAATCAAAGCACCTTTCTACTGGAAAAAGTGTCTTCCGAGGTTCAGACACAAAAATAAAAAATAACGCATCATTCTAAAATAAATCACTTCGCTCAAAATCAAATAGGTACCAATATTGTATATTAGATTATGAAGTATAGGTTCAAGTAAGGATAAAATTTTTATGTATAACTAATGCGATAGACTAACTCAAATATTGTATTGTAGACAAAAATAAACAATACAATCGTAAAATCAAGTAAATTTTTGATAAACCCATGTGCATTATCCTTGAAGCTCGCATGGTATCGTGGAAAGTGCTTGTACAACATCACGAAGATGATGGAAGATGATTTATTTCATTTTTATTATGTCGTTATCATGCTGTCGTTATTATTGTCATGATAAGCTTTCGAGGGCTTATAAGATGTTTATCGGAAAATACGTGTGTGTGACGTGCATAAATGTTTAACGATGATAACCGTTCGCATGCGCCATTGATAACAAAAAGAATACAAATAATAATAAATAGATAACTTGCATAATAATAATAATATATAATATAACATAGTCAACGATACGCCCGAGTGCATATAAAAGCAATTTCGGTGTATTGCAATACCTAATATCATGATACAATTCAGATACTCGGCACTGCATGTCGTCATATCATCATATATCAACTGAAGAGATGTGTATTTTTCAAGAATTATTCATACACGTAAATACGAGTCTAATAAACTTTTATTTACGAACAAAATTATGAAACCTGCGCTTACATACACTCCATTTTTGTTTCTCATTTTTGTGTACAGTCTCAATAACGTATGAACAACGTTATACGCAAATCTGAATATGAAAACGAATATTCGAAAACATAACTGTGCATGCTCTAGGAGATTGGCTCTGGTAAATGGTTTTTATAATAGAGAGGCACATTTAGAGGCACATTTCGTAAAGCCTCGAGTTTATATAGAGGATTCGACCAAATTAAAAGAAAACAACGTTTATATTTTTTTATTTTTTTTTTTTGAAAAAGAACTAGTTATTGTTGTGGGAAAGTTGAATTTATTTATTGTGCGTGGATTCGGCATAACATGTGCAGCAACATTATACTTATACTTATAGTTCATACAGTCTGTCTTTAGGCAGAATAAGGGCATATTTTTAATCTTTTCCCTCCACTACTTATTGCCCAAAGACAGTTAAAATTAAAGAATTTTTAGAACGTCTGTACTATAAAAAATTACACATTTTGATAATTCATGACATTTTTGATTTATTTCAATTTCACAATATGATAAAAACAAATAAATTATAATTCTCGATGATAAAATATCAAAAAATCTAAATCCGTTGGAAATTTTCCCTCGTGGCTTTTCCCTAAAATTTGTCCCTGGAGTGTATTTATTTCATAATTCATGCGAATACTTTATGATAAAAAGTATTGATATAATACCAATAATAAACACTTATCATTTTTATTTTAAATCGTTTCAAGTGGATTTCCTTTGCACATTATGATATACATTTTATTCATTATAGGTAAAACTGTTTTTTGTACTTCACTTTTCATCATATAGTTTGAACAACATTCTTAAACACACATTTTTCAATTTTAGTTTTCAAGATGTTTATATTCGTCGGTATTATCTAAATAGTAATTTAATATAAACTATATTTTGGCTTTATTTTTCTTACTACCGATTGAATTAGTTTTTGAAATGAAACGTAAATTTTGAAATTAATATTCAAATATCGTATTCGACATCAATACTAATAATATTTGCATAAATGCACGTTTGGTGTAACCGAATTTCAAATGAATTTAATAAAATGTAAATTTTTATAGTAACCGTTATACGTGTCGTAGACACACACACATACACACACACACACATATATATATATATATTTATGTGTTATAAAATTATAATATCATGTACGTATTCTTTCAAAAGTTGAATAAAAATATAAATATCATGGTTATGATCAGGATACATGGAATTATAAAAATAGAACACGTTATGTTGACGGTCCAGTTAGGTTTTAAGTAGTATTAGAAATAAAAAAAATAATAATACAGATAGTATTGTTCTACAATATTATATTTTAACATTCAATGACGAAAATGAATTTCTATTAACTAGAACTCAACACATCAGCAATTGTATGTGCTGAGCGTAACGTTACATTGACATTACTGAGAATTTTAGTATTCCAGTTTCACCAGAATCGTTAGAAAAAACGATAACATCGTATTTCGATCGATAAATAAAATTGTAAGCATACCTGGAAATAAAAACGTTTCGAGTAAAATTAAAACACTAATTTATGATGGCGTTAGACTAATAAATCGACTTTTGTCAAAGTCAACAATATTATTGGGTAGAACAGGACGAAAACAAAATCGCTTAGACCACACGTTTCATAGAAATGTGTGCAGATAACGTGTCTAAACGATATATATGAGCTAATCAGGAGGAATATTATATCAACAAACGAGTATAGATATAGATCAGTTTGCCGATAGTAGTCACTCTTCTTCAAAACTTCAACCTATCAACAAGCAACAACTATACATCCAGAAGGAAATGGAGTGAACCCAGTAAAGAAACCGAACCAGCACAAATTGTCAGAGATCTAGTGACGATTGAACCAGCACCGCAGATGGACAGCAAAGTATTTCCACGACACTCACACCAACGACATACTGCGAGCTGCTTATCCCGTCAGTTCACGACAACTACCCGACGAATGCCGCCGAACGTTCTAGTCTCTCGAGGACTAATCATCCGCGG
Organism: Melanaphis sacchari; assembly: GCF_002803265.2. Classification (NCBI taxonomy): domain Eukaryota; kingdom Metazoa; phylum Arthropoda; class Insecta; order Hemiptera; family Aphididae; genus Melanaphis; species Melanaphis sacchari. The sequence continues at coordinate 617,612 of NW_020271625.1, forward strand.
TGTTGTGAATATATACCGAGACCGTTGGGTGGATAATTCTTCTTCTGTACGGCTGATACCTGTAAAGTAACCACGGAAGACCATAAATCGACCCTTTTCAACGCCTTTACAACTTAGTCCCCTCGAGCGTACCTGCTTATGTCACGTAACCCGGTCGGACCCTATATTCAAACGCTACTTTATCCGAGCGGGCTTGATATAGCGGCACATGCCCCACCACTGTAATTATACAAACTAAAATATTCCATAATAATTTTTATTGAGGATTCCGCTCACTGAATTGAAGGCATCGAATCGTCGGGCGCACGATTTAAACTCTCCACATAACTGTTTAAATTCTCTCTATGTAAATAATAATAAAGACTATTTGTTACCGATAAATCTGAAGATTTAATTATTACGATGCAGTGGCTCACCATTCGTGAGCATCGTCTCAAATTACATATAATATTATTATTTTTAAAGACTTTCCGATAAATGCATAATGTTATTATAACATATTTTATATTGAACAAAATTTAATATAATATTTATGTTTAAAGGCGATAAATTAAAAAAATCTATTTGAATTGGATGAATTGACTTTTAGTAATAATATACAAATTTAATATTTTTGAATTTATTTGACTTTAATTAATGTATAAATATTCAAAAATTAACTAAAATTAATTTTCAAAATATGATTTGAAATATTTAAATAATTGACCGATTACATAATTCAATAATTAAAAAATTATAAGAACTAACATCCTAAACAACTAATAGGTAATCATTTTTATTCGTATACTAATATTATGTTTTAAACACTTTTGACGGTGATGTTATATTTTATTTTACACAGTATATTTTGATAGTTCAAGTGTACTATAAATTATAAAATCATATTATATTATTATTAGCTTATAAATCGGCAAGATCGGCAAAAATTATATTTATCCATAAAATTTAAACGTACGCTTCAGCACTGTAAAATATTATTTAATTTAGAGTCAAGCGCAATACTTCAAACTAACGCAGCTTTGCGGAAAACGTAAATAGGTGATTATTGTTGTTATTATTTATATTACCACACACCGATAATCATTTCAATTAGGCATTTATTATTCCTTCGGGCTTTATCCTATTTATATCGTATTAAATAATTATTATGGCCGAAAAAATGCCAAGTTTTTGTCTAAATTTTATTATTACCGCACTTAACTGTATTATCGTATAGTCTTATTGTCTCAAACATAAAGGATACCTAATGTAAAACTTTATGAACCGAATTTTCGCTACAAATAAATTGAATATGTGAGGATAAGACTTTTTTATTTATTAGTATTATTATTATTAGTAAACAATTATTTCATTAATTGAACAATACTTACGTAAATATCTGTCGTTTTTTTTTTTTTTTTTTTTTTTTTTTATCGAACTTAAGCCCGGCAACTAGGGCCATTAGCTGTTTTTAGGGGTTATGAATTATGGTAAGGGGTAAGGTTGGTACGGTAGGTTGTATTTTTACGATTGTTACGGTTGATAGCAAACACGTGTATGTGTGGCAAGGTTTTTAACCACTGTGATCCCGAGTGGTCACCCATCCGGGAACTAGTAGCTATGGCCGTCACTTACTCTCAGTCGCATTCCGCGACTGGTAGCAGACAACGCACCACACCAAGCCACAAATGTCTGTGGTTTATATTTGTTATTAATTTCGTTTATACATACTACGGCATATTATTTAAAATCCTATTTTCATCGTTTAAACATTTTTTTATTTTTTAATTTGTGTTACGCAATGTTAAATAATATAATAATTTAGAATACAAAAATATAAAAATTATAAAAAAATATTGAGCACGATAAAATATGATAAGTATTAGACTGAATATATCATCGTATTTATGCAAAACCATAAAGATTAGTATTCTTAGTGCATAAAGTCTAATAGCTTAGAAATTACTTAGTCAAGTGTTGATTTATGCAAGCAAAATATTAATAAAATAAAAATAATGGGCCCGACAACTTAAAGTAGAAAGAGATGATACTCGTTTGAATAAATATAAGTTTGTATCTCCACGTGACTTTCCTAAAATGGTATCCGAAATTAAAGCATCTAACATGTGACCTTACAGTTAACTTAGAAATTCCAAATCTAGAATTTTAATAAATATGTTATTGAATAATAAAAGAGAATATGCTATGTGCATGCTTGGTGAATTATTCTGTGTATTATTATTGTACCCGAGTTCCGACTATGGCGTCATCAATTTGTTTTCTCATTTGTACGTAAATAATTGTATTCTTATTTTCATTTCACATTTACAATATTATTTTCTATCATATTCCATTTTGAGAAAAAAAAAAATAAATCAAAAAGAAACAATTTTTCTGACAGAACTCACTAAGTCACTATACTTAAGATAAAATATACTCGGCGAATCATCTTTAGCACACAACATCTGTTTATTTTCACTTGATTTTTTCTATAGTATAACATGTACTCTATATTGCATTTCATCAGTTAGATTTTCTTTCGTAAGTGTATATAGATTTCTTGAGACACGATTAATTAATTTTGTGAAAACCAAAAAAAGTTTAAGACGAATACTTATAATTTCAGTTAAAACACGTTGGAGAAATTTTTAAACTATTTAAAGTAAGTTTAACCACCATGGAAAGAGGGAAGTAAGCACATATTGCCGTAGTTGGCATTTTCTTAAAATTGCATACTTGATAAGTATCACAATGTATTTTATAATTTGAATTGTAACAAAATATGCGACTGTAAAATTAAATAGACACTCAAATTTTAACATTGATTCAAAAATTTTTATTCTTTACGTGTTTTTTTTTCATTTTTTGTTAAAGTTAAAAAAATATGGACACAGAATTACAGCTCCCCCCCACCATTGATCAAGTAAAAACGTATTTCAAGGACTGAGAATACGTGACATATTGCTAAAAATCCCAAAATATCAATTTTTCCAAGTCGAATTCAACTATGCGACGTTTTGGTTTAATTTAAATTTTAAATGAGTTGAAACATGCTCTCCATCGCCATATGCATGTACGCCGTAATATCGATCCAACATTTAGAAATATCTAATTCAAAGCAAACTTTTGACCTTCCGTGGCGTGTGAACAGTTTTCTTTATAAATTAACTTTCAAATTGGTAACAATATTTACATACAAATAAATCACTTGTTGTACGACCGTTAGCACTATTTAGATGTATTTACATATTTTAATTTTTAAATAATTGTATTATATACACGGACAATTTGAAACGACGTTAATAATATTATTTTGATATTTTTATGGAATAAAAATTTCAAAACAACTACCTAATAAAAACCTAAACCGTACACTGTATCGAGTTATTGAACTATTGAAATCAATTTAATTAATTTGAAGGTTTATCCTAATAATATTTATTAATATTATTTTCACAATTACAATTAAACATAAATTTTATACCACATCAATCTAATGATGTATACAAATTAAGTAGAATTATTGGTATTAAACTATTACAAAGACAAAAATCTAAATTTTAATCAAAAAAGATTTATCGGACTTAAATTTGTGTTTACCTAATGATCTCACGGTGCCATTAAAAATGGCACTTAACGGTGTAGACATGATATTAATACTAGGCATGATAATAATGATGTATTATTTTTATAATCGTAATGCTGTAGTTGCTATATTATCTTGTGTATTAATTTATCAAACTTACTTATTGTCATTTTATAGTACAAATCGTAAATTTTCTTTATTTTTTTAATAAAAAATTAACCGCTTGGAGATAGTAAAAATGCATTCATAACTATTCTATAACACTTTTGAAGAACAACATCAATACACGATAAATCGGTAATACTATAATCTGCAACGTCAATAGTTTTTTTTTACAAACTGTGTTTTTAAGTATATTAATAGAATACGGATCATGTAATGCGGTTGAATAATTTATGGAATCTCGTATAAAACATATATATAATATGTCTCTTTTGACACTTTACATTCCGTCTTCGCACAGTATTGTTCGACACAATATCTATCGACGAATGAGAAATCGAACGTTTTGTAAGTCCGTTTTCTCATTCTTTGGATGAATCAAGGTAATTTTTTATCATTCTACTTAACATTAAATGTCTAAACTATTATTTTTCACTTGTTTTTCGAATTGAAATATTGTAATTTTAGTCCGCAAATATAATCAAATATTTTACAAAAACATATTACACATTGTACATTTAAAAAATAAACTGCTTCGAACACATACTATACCATGATATTTGGACTTTTTTTTCTCAAACCCAATTTTCCACTTGTTATTTTTAAATGTAATTAAATGTTTTACGATCTAAAAACAATGCAATATACTAAGTTTTTGAATGCATATGCACATTTTATCCACTGATATAATGTATAAATATTTCAAAGTTTGTATAAGTATTTTATAATAGTGCACGGGAAAAGAATAAAAATGCTGTGAAGTTTTGATCATGATTATTCAAACAAAAAAATAACTATTTACAAGTAAATTAAAATACTGAACAATAACTATTTGATTTTTCTTTGAAATAGTTCTACTTATAAAATCTATCTAGAGATAGAATTTTTTAAGTATTATGTATATAAGGCTATTTTTTAACAAATAAATAAATGTATAAGTAATTTAAAATATTCCTACCATCAAATAGTTAGATTTGTATTTATAAAATTTCTAAATTAATGCGAACCTATATTATTTGATATAAAACAAAGAATAACAACTGTTAGATAAAACATTTTATCTTAAAATAAATTTTCACTAGCAAAAAGTTTTGTATAGGAAGTAGTAAACTATAGTTAGAGTTACATAGAACCTTTTCACACTAAGTATCTTAAAGAATACTTTAACGAATTCAAAAATAGATAAATGTTATCTGTTAATTAGTAATAAGTTACTTTTTAAAAGTTAGTACCTACGTAGAACATTTTCATTCACAGGCTGTGAATTGTTGAAACAAAATAAATAATTTATCTTGTGTTTTTTTTTAAATTGTATTTATTAATAAATAAATGGAAAAATAATTCCTAATATTATTACATAAGTGACAAGTTGGTTTTAATTTTGGAAAAATAAATAATTAAGATTTTAAAAACTCTATCTTATAGTACTTAGTTAGTTTAATGTGTTTTTTTTATTTCAAACAATCAGTAAATTTAAAATATGTTTTGATTTAAATAAATTTTAAATTTTAAATTGGTGAAAATATGCTTTTGTGACATTTAAAATTTGGCACAAGTATAAAATTACATTAATTTATTAATTTATTATAATTTGCAATATGGGGAGAAGGGCAAAGTAGATATGATATTATCTTAAAAAAACGAAAAGTATCTACACTATATGCAGATACATCGGTACAACTGGTACTAGTATAATGTATATGTCTTATTTCTACTGAATACAGTTAATATAAGAATCAAAAAAGTTATTTTTGTCGTCAATGCAATTGTTATACAATTGGCTATTCCTAATTTTACTACTAGATCATACGATACCGCGATTCCGATAACGTTAGTATAATCACTAATATCCGATAACCGATCCTCGTCGGTCGACGCACACACATTATATAAAACGTTAATGAAGCCATGATAACATTCTCGGTGTCGCACGAATTAACAGAATGATTCCCAGCCATAAGACATATACATTTCGAAACAGTTTGCGAAATATAGTAAAAAGCTAATATTATATAATACAATATACATTATATGTAATATGTATATTGTACATATTGCTTTTGTAAGTTTATGTAATTATTTTGATATGATTAATATTCGTTTAAATAAACCTCATAACTAAAAAGCACGATAAACTGTTACATTTATTCGAAATAGTAATAGTCACTCGTCAAAATATAAAATTATACGACCAAACATTGTACGAGTTTTATTTCGGATGAAAAATGTGACTGTTTCGCCCATAACAAAATATAAAACACACTTAATTTGACATTATATTATGACCATGATGTGTGGGCTTCACGTCACGAGTAAAATTTATAATATCATTTTGTAGTGTTGTCCCAATTTAAGTCAATTAATGTGGTTGAAAAAAAAACCACCCAAACAAATAACAATACACTAAAATGCACCAGCTCTGTAAAACAGACTTCAATGTAAAATTATAATTAATTATTGATGAAGGATTTATGAAAAGCGATATCGTTATTTTTTTTATATATTATTTATAATATTTGATTATAGATTATATACAATTACTCTGAGGAATATTACCAAAAAATAGTTTAGATTTAAATGAAAAATATGAAGGTTCTAAAAAAATTCCTATATTTTAATATTTTAATATATTATATTATGGTCTAAAGCAGAAAATTTCAAAAGTTGAAATTAGAATAATCTTACAGTTATAAGAAAAGTTATTCAGGCAATTGTGGCTTTGGTATAAATAGAACTAGACTTTTAATATAGAGTGCATTATATTTTGAGGCTCTATTGCATTTAAAGTATATAATAAAATTTGTTTCATGTACCAAATACTTCAAAAATTATTTATTTTTTTTTTTTTAAACTTTGTAATATACAATTAGTCTCGACAATTAAAAACACAACATAAAAAATAATATATAATATAGTATGAGAAACAAAAGAAAAGAGAAAAAATAAATAAAGACAATTAGGTTAAATTACAAAGAGAAAATAGTTTAAATCAAGTAGCCTGTATAGCCAAAAAATGACAAAACATTGAGTATCACACTTTTTTGTAAGTTAGTGAAGATATTTTGTGTGTTAAAGGCAACGTTGGAGGATTTAGGACGGATAAAAGGTGGGCGCGATTTGATAATAAGCTAAGGCAGTTGAAAATAAGGTGTTTGATGTCTCAAACCATGGGAGCGTAGTGAAGCGTGCAGAGAGGTGAGTCGTTCAAAGAAAGTTTAAACGAATGAGACTGTAATAATGTGTGGCCAAAGCGAAGACGGGAGAACAATATTATGTTTTTCCTAAAGATATTGAGGTTGTGAAACCAAGGTTGAGATAGGATGGTTGGGGATAAATGTCTGTACTAAGTTTAATTTAAACTTTAAATTAGTAGTTTTTGATTTTTTTAACTTAATTAAGTACGTTTGAAAACGATTTGCTTAAATGATAAAATATATATTTCAAACAGTTTTAAATAGTTTAAGAATCGCATTAGATAGAATTAAAAAAAAAAAGAAAAAAAAATCATAGAACTAATATATTTTAGGAAAACTATTTTATGAAAAATAAACAACATCATTATCTACTTAAAAAAATATATTTGTTTTTTACTTGCTTACTTTGCTTTATTATTGTAATGTACAACGCCGATTGCACATTTTTTAATACTTTATAGTACTTCAAGAGTGCATGAGTTGTCTACAATGTATGCATGTGTAATACGCGAATTAAAAGGTGAAAAAAAAACATTTCATAGTCCACTAGTAAGTATTTCATCATCTAGATGCGCGTGTAATATTGTTCAATATTGAATGACTTAACTTATATTAAAACCATAACTTAAAAGATTTTAAGGAATCATTAATAAAGATTTCACATTATAATTTTTATTTTATGCATTTGAATTATTATTATTATTATTATTTTTACCGCCCAACTATGTAACCAGTTAGGTATCGTGTTAGTTTGCGCGTGTATTAACTTTTTAGTTGAATGATTAAATTTTTCTTTTGCTTTATATAAGCTTCATTAAGCGTCGTGTTATTATATAATAACCATTTTTTTTTTTTTTTTTTTTTTGTCAAAGCTGATTATGAAATAATTTTTGATTGGCCACTATAGCACAAGTTGTGTATAGATAGAAAATGTTTGCTGCCGTTTGGATGCCGACGCAAAGTTTGTACAATGTCGTTTTCTCGGTTAGATCATTAAAACAAATCGCACGCGAGTGTGGGCGGTATGGGCGGTGTTGGACCCGTGCAAGTGTACTATACTTTATCGTATAATATATATTATACAATTGAGTACGGGAAAGACACCATTTTCTTGTAATGAATGTAGCTGAAAATCGTTCGATCGAAACAACACTTAAACGAGATGTGTGAGGATCAACTTGAATGCTTATTGTAAATTGTACAGAAATAATAGTTTTCGAATAAAAACCGATCGAATTAATTTCATTTCACGGCAGATGCGATCACGTGTGCACGGTGGTACCTTGTAATATACCTTGTTTTATTATTATTGCGTGTGAAAAAAAATCAATTTCAAACTAAAAAAAAAAAAAAAAACTATTGAAAAGTGTAAGCTCGTTCATTTGACTTCGACAGATATAACAGTTATAGGTACTTACCGGTGTCGTAAGTGATCTTTTATAACATTTTTTTTTTAATAATTGATAAATTTTAGCATTATTTTGCTAATCACTGACTGTAATAACCACTCGATTAGATAATTGGTTCAATATATTTTACCGTTATAAATTAGGAATAGAAAACGCGACTATCCACAGTGAAAAATACAAAGAACATGATGGAAAAAATCAAAATATACTTCTTTATAATTTTTTTATTGGTTTATTGTGATTTAGAAAGATTGTTTATCGCTTTAGCTTAAAAGCTTATTGTCATTATTAAAAACATCAATAAATATTTGTTTACTTTCTTTTATATAATGACTCATATATCGAGAAAAAAATATTTAAATTGCTGATTAAGGAGAATTATTGTATAGTTTTAGGGATTTGTTTGCCCGTTTAATCGAACAAACTTTATAAGAAAAAATTAAGCTCTTTTAAAGTTCTACTTAATATTCGCCCACGTGATAATACTTATTGCAAAATACGCCAATTAACATATTTGATCACTACGATATAATAATATAATAACGAAATATAATGAGAATAAAACAATTGATGGCAATACATTAATTTTCGTTTGTATAGAAAGTCGGACACCATAGAAAAAAACATAGTACACTAACACCGTTTAATTTTAATAACAATGATTGATAATACCTAAGTTATGTATTATATTATCATTTTTGTCATTATTGTTTACTCTGTGCACATAGTTTCAGAGAAGTTTGTGGTGTTTTTATTATATTTAAATAATAGCAAAAAATAAGTATGTTGATGTTGTAATTTATTGTGTTATCAATGGAAGAGTACAACAGTGATATTAAGACGTAATGAAATACAGTAATTTAAAACAGATGACTACCAGAAATAATAATATTATAGTACCTTAATAAATTTAAGATATCATAAAAAATGTAAAATGCACTGTAATAAGTATTGCTATGCGCGTATGTTTCTCCGGTCATGTTTCATGATCGAGTATAAACCGTAAACGTTTTTTGAAAAGTGAAAATGACATGTTTGCAACGCTTGTTATAATTTATGAATACAAATGCATATTTTTTAAATAATATGTATTATATTTTACGAGTTGTGATTAGTAGTAAGGTATTTCATCAAAAATATTTACGTTCATTTTTTCATAAAATAATGAACTCATTCAAATTATAATGAATTTTAGAGTTTTTAAATATTTTACTGACCTAATTTTCGTGAAATACATTTTTATCTTTTAAGAAGTTACCCGCGGTTGGTTCAATTTCTTTTTTCAGATAAAGTCAAATTTTTAGATAGATACGTTTCATGAATATCTGTATGCATCGACATCGAAATTCAAACAACTAGTTTTGAGTTATTTAATTTTGTGTACCAAGAATAATATAAGTCCATGGTAACTTAAATAGTTTATATTTATTAGACAACATTTTATAACTTTTGAAAACCTTTGACTTCATAGATTTAATAATTACATCTGTTTTATGTTGTCATAATATTTCAGAACTATTATCTTTAGTTTATAAATATTAATAACTCAGAAACAACTCGTTATAATTTTGATAACGATACATATATACTTAAAAAAATCATCTTTTAATAATTCACATTAAAAAAATGTTGATTTTCTTTTTTTAAATGAAAAATGTAGAGTTAAATCATCACGGAACTTTCTTTCAAAAACTTAATACAATAAATTGTAAACACAGTTCTTAAACATAAACATTTCTAAAATCATCAAATAAAAATAATTATTATTGTTGAAATGATTAAATGAAAAAAATAAAAATAAGCATAGTTGTTTAATGACCCAGCATACATTGCTACGGTGAATTTGATGCATGTTTAGTTACTTCATGTGAAATCAATATTTTACCTAAAACCTTAGTTACTTTTAATACTGGATCGTTTAGTTCTATTTCGTATTTGTCAGGTAAAAATAAAAAAATAAAATTTAAAAATAACAAGATATACCAAAACCAATAGAATCTTAAATACAGGCTCAAAAATAAAAATACTGAAGCTGACTTTTAATAAAAATAAAACAAAATGCCAAATATTATTTGATATCCTACAAAAGTATTGATTTGACTAGGTCATATAATAAAAGCACAACTAATGATATCTTAAGCTAAATTCTCCGTTGGAAAATACTAAAAGAAAAATAGAAAGGCAAAACTAAAATATATCAATAAAATCCAAAAGGATTTAAGACTTTTAAAGATATAACATTTTACGATAGTACATCAAAATTGAGAACAATTTATAGAAATTAGTTTTGTAGTAGTTAGTGTCAGTGATCTCTAAATATTTTTAATGTAGAAAAAAATAATAATATCATAACAATTTACTGAAATCTCTTGTCGACTACGAATTTTTCAAGTTTATTGTCTGGTTAGTTATAAAGGCCGCTGTAGGGGTGTCGCGTGCAAAGCAGGTTAACAATAAAGATAATAATATTGAACGATGTAAGAAAACATGTACGTTTTATACTATACGGTTAAGCTAATCAGAAAACGAATCAAATAGATTTCAAAATGTTCTCGTTTGAGTATGATGACATAATGGTTGTAGTATTATACTGTAAGTTTTAACTATTATATTATAATTATAATATTTTGTTGAGAACTTAAAATATCAAAATTTGTGTATGAAAAATTGGAAAGTGAAATTTAATGATCCCTGTATACGTATTGTTTTTTTAAATATTCATAAAAACTAAAATTGTGAATAATTATTTAAAAGTGATATTTTAAATTGAATAAAAAAAATAATATTATATATTAAATCTAATCACGTCAGAAAAAAAAAAATTAATTCGATATCGTGGAATCATAAAAAAATCATGAAATTATAAAATCTGTAATCTATTGTTTTGAATTGTAAACATCAAAAACAAATATAGGCAATTGAAATTAAAATTGGAACGGAAAAATTTAATTCAGTTTTCAAGCCCTAGGTATATTAATATATTATACTAACCGAGCGCAGCGATCAGTGAATTATCTTCAATTTATTGTGTGTAATGCGCGACGGTAAACTTTTCTCGTTATAATTAAATCGATTTTTTTTTCAAAACGTAACGGTACGCAACTGCAATACGCATTATATTAGTTGTTGTCGCCTACAGAAGTAAGTAATAAACGACTCTGAGTCGTACTAAATGGATCGTATGGAACTTACTAGATACGAGTTGTCCGTAATATTGCCTGTACCCAGCACCTAAGTCCTAGGTGTAAGTTAGAACGTATGGTCCAAAGATATTATTGGAGCTCGACAATAATCATATTCTATAATCGTAACGACGTAACAGAAAACACGAACTATACAATCAATACAGTTTTTATTTTGTAAATAATTATCTTATTATATAATTTATTTTCTATTTATCTGCAGTATAATATTAATATTGTACTATTATATTATACTTTGTATAGTCGTTAGAATTTTGGGTATGAATATAAACTTGAAAATATTTCACGCTTAAAAATTTCTCTCTCCTTGAATTGTAGTCCTAATATTGATTTATTGCTTTTGTAATAATATTATGTGTAGAGGAGTCCTAATTTATAACTCGATTGTCATATTGACTTAATATAACTTAAAAGTTTCAACTGTTTAAATTATAACTAAAATGTACTCCAGTTCTCAATAAAATAAATATTATTTCATTTAAAATGTGTCTTAGTTTTTCATTCATAAGTAAATAACATATTCATATTAATATGCTGTGTGTATGTCTTAATAAAACTAAATACGCTATATATTTAATATTATTATTATTTTTTTTTTAATTAAAAATACATACTGTGAAGTTTATTAGTTATATATAGTATTAAATATAATTATAAAATTTGTTTAGGTAATTGAAATACCTACTAAATGGCATAATATTATAATTAAAAATAAATAAACAAATAAATATGAAAATATTAAAGTATGCATTTTGTTAATTGAAAATTACATATTATAATAAGATCAATAGTATTTAGGTGAATCATTTTAAGAAAAAAAAAAATATTTCATATTTATTGATAAATTTTTCAAACAATAAATTAATGTATTATTATGTAATTCATATTATATATTTATATCTAATAATTATCTTATAAAACATTAATTATAAATATTTATTTATATTAATAATATTCAATATTGTAATTTTTGTGTGAAAATGCCTATCATAGTTTAAATGTTTAAAATTAGAAAAAATTAAATGTCAATTTTTTTTTTATGAAATATTGCATGACACTTTTATAACTCTCCTTATTGCCATTGCTTGTCATTTTCGATAATGTTCAAGTATATAATAAAGTCTGAATACTTTGTTTTTATTTTCGTTTAGTCTAGGTCAAAAAGACAATTAAAATCAATAATATATTATACGCATAAAAATATTCTCAACAATAATATAATATTATTTTTGTTGATCTATCTTTTGATGAAATGTATTTATTTTTTGCCAACTGTTCGTCATCCTTTTATATAAAATTTAAAAAGTAATATTGTATGATTGAAGCCAATGTTGACAAATTCAGCTTTTGTATATGAATTATTGTGAAAACTACAATATTACTTGAACTATTATATATAATAAATTTACAATAATGTCAAGACGTGTACAGTTTAACTTTAATTTAATACTTGTAAACCAATTTTAAAATGTTTACCTACCTATACCATGTAGTGACCTATTAAGCTTTCAAGTTTTTAACAAATCAATTAAATATAAAATTATGAAATGTCTATGGATGTCACGAATATTAATTAATATTTAGAACGTATACACAAAAATATATGATTTTACTAATAGTTCAATAAGAATAACTATAGTGTATACTTACTAAAAACATCATAGTAATTTACAACTGAAAAATAAACTTTAAAAATAATTAGTTTGTTAATTACTCATTAACAATAATAGACATATTGAGTTTTATTTTTGGATTTAATGTGTACAGGAATCCGTAAAAACTCAAAATTCATAGAAAGTATGGGATTTATCTGAGTTATTGAAAAAAAATTAAGAACACAGAAGAAATATACAGAAAATATTTGGTTTCCATAAATTTAATACGAAACAATTATTATAGATTGTCAAAATTATATTTGAGTTTATTTTTAATTTTATACGATTACGTAATTATACATCATTTTATAATTATTTATTAATCTTTAGTTAAAAAATGAATGGGGCTATAGAAATTAACACAAAAGGAAAAAATAGAGGAAATGGAATGTCGAAGAATATAATATTAATAAACAAAATTGAGAATGAGTACTAATAAAATAGTTAAGAGAAAAATATGAAGAAAAAAATAAATACATATTTTGTAATCAAGCATAACAATAATATAATATTTATATGTTATAATATGACACAAATCAAAATGATTAAATTTAAATATTGATAAAAAAAATAAAAGGCAGTAGATTAAGCTATCGATATTTAGCGCAATTACTCTCGACTATTATAATACCAAAACGAACATATTGTTGTGTAGTATCATGCACTTATATTTGAAGCATTTAATAATAATTTAAAAGACAACACAGAACAATATTATGTAAGACCGAATACAAAAGACTTTTCCAAAAACTTTCCTAAACCTAGTCTTAGATATTCGTTGAATAATTTGATACTTAATAAAAAACACAATATTCAACTATTTAAGTACAAATGTGCAAAAAAAATGAAACAGCAATTAAATTAAATTTTAAGAATAACTATATATATTTAGATTAAAATAGGATTAACTAAATTAACATATGTTATTAGAATTTGTTTTTTTCCATCTAAAAAAAACTGGTTAAATTGAAAATAATAAGAGATAATTTAAAAATATAATTAGTTTAATTAATGGCCAGAAGTGCTTTATGATAAATATACAAACAAACAAAATAACATCTACAACTTTGATGTATAGAGGGAAAAACTATATTATACTGTTGATAAGAATCGAAATAATATGAATAAAATTGAACATAAAATATGTCAAAATCTAACGTTTGACATTTTTGTGTAGGCCGACTTTTAAAATAAGTAGTAAAAACCTTAAATCAATATTAACATCGAGTTATATCAAAATAATAGACGTTTATATAATGATATAGTATAATTAAATTAAATGTTGGTAATTTTATTATTTTTTTCTAATCACACGTTAAAATGTTAAAGTATAATCTCTGATATTTAATTCGTAAAAAAAAAAAAAAAACAAAAAAAAAAAATTCAAAATAAGTCAATCCAAACAATATTTGAACTTAATATTTTATTTCCGTTCAGTTAATTTATGTCTTGTCGTCATCAGGCTGTTGAATACGTACACGTGTTAATAGCATAAACACAATATATAAAGAGTGCCTACGTAGATGATAATAATGTTGCAACTGTTGTATATAATCGGTAATCAGATAAAACTGTTATAACTATCGACATTATTGGCAAATTTCCATTGAAATTGTTGACCACTAGCCAAATTAACTTTCACGAGTAAGTATCTACGAGTAAAATTTTAACTGTACTCATTGAATATAAGAACAGTTATAAAATAATTTAAATTGAAGGTTTACATTTTTTTTTTTTTTTTATGCAGAAATAGCTTTTAGTTATTTGTATTAAATAAATTATTTACAGCAAAACGAATGACTGTAGTGGATAAAAGATGTATATATATATATATATATATATACATATATTTTTATGATAATGTATAATAATAGAGGTCAATGCTTGGAAAGAGAAAGATTAAGAATGAGGAAGAGAAAAGTTCCATTATGTATTTTTCTCGGCGCCAAAGAGACCTCCTCTTAAAACGTCCCGATGACCGATTCGTGACGTGTTTACAGAAGTAGAAAAAAAATATATATATACATATGGTATATAAATTAAAGACAATAAAAAACAAAAATCGTACATCAATGTTTGCGAACCATTAAGAATTGTTCATTAAAATGATAGACGGATTATTGTGTGCATCACGTTCGTTAAAACGTGAATATAAAAAGTTTTTCGAAAATAAAATATTAAGTGTAATTTTTTCATCAAATTATGTAATATTATATGATGATCAACAATACTATTCAAGACAATAATCCAGAAGGTAAACAAATTTTTCAAAGAAAAAAATAAACCTATAACGTATTTGAATCTTTTTATTATATAATTTAAAATAATAAAAAATAAATTTTAGTTTAATATTGTTATGGTTATTAAGCTTTAAATGTTTTGAGTCATAACATAATTATTAATTTGACATTGAAAACAAAAATATTTTACCATAAATACTAAAAAATATAAAAATTAAATTTCCAAACAAATAAGTTAGTCAATATAATAATTATAAGTACACGAGTATACTATAAATCGTTTGTCCATAACTCTGTTCGTCAACACTTTAGGACGAATCAGTCTATGTAATACGAATAACGAAGTGACATTAAGCCAGTATAATAGTTAGTTTATTAGTTTATAGTGTTTATACATACCTAATTGAACTTGTATATAAATTAATTGACACAATGAAAACTAAAGATTATTCATGTTTCCCACTTGTATAAGTATATAATTTCTAAATTATTAAATAAATAATGAAAAAGATTATAATTAAAAATTAAATTAAGGGACTTGACAAGCAATTACCTTTAAATCGTACAAATTACAATATACGTAGATGTTTAAAATACTTCGAATTATACAATATCACAGGTTACTATTAAAAAGATAGAAATTTAGTATAATAATAATAATAAAAAAAAAAAAAAATAGTAAATTATTCGGAAAACTTTGGTTTTATTTAATATATTCATAAAACAAATTTAATTTTTCATCTGAATACTTATTAATTTTTTTTTTTTATTGGACTTAAGCTCATCGACTAGAACCATTAGCCTTTGTAGGGGTTATGAACTATGGGTAGAGGTAAGGTTGGTACAGATAGGTTGTTTATACGTTTGTTATGATTGTTACGATTGATAGCAAACACGTGTATGTGTGGCAAGGTTTTTGACCACTACGAGCCCGGGTGGTCACCCATCCGGGAACTAGTAACTGTGACCGTTACTTACTCCTAGTCGCATTCCGCAACTGGTAGCAGCCAACGCGCCACACTAAGCCACACTTATTAGTTTGATTAAAATCTTACTGCATTTTAAGAACAGCATTTTAATAATTTAAATTGGTATACAAACTGATAAATACATGTATAGTGTTCTATCATACAATACTATAGTGATCTGATGCACTAGAAACTACAGTGATTGAAGAAATACATAATATTCGAATTAAAATTACGAAAATTTGGTCTTCACTTTACTATAAACTATTTGTTTTCCAAAGTCTAATTTTAAATGCTCTATATTCAGACTGACGTGTGTTCGTCTGATTTATGTCCCCACCCGATTTTTAATTTATTTAATAATATAATAATATAGTTAATTTCAAATATTGAAAGCAATACTTTTGCACAAAGATCAAAATAATTTAGCATTATATAATATTGCGTAAAATAAATCGTTTTATCTAATACAATTGATTTACGCGTGACAGGTTGGCCGTTCGATTTGTGATTAGACTAATAATAATTGTAAGCCTAAGTTGGCGGTTGTGACCATAACAATATTGTTTAAATAATAATAACACTTACGAATATAAATATTTCAGCGTTGTTACTGTAAGATTACTGGCTTTAAAAAAACAAATTATTAATTCCTATAAATTATATTATAGACTTATCGTTGGCTATTGTTCAATTTTAAATTTTAAACGGATTTGTATGCTATTTTAACTGTTATTATTTTGATTTTAATTTTATATACATTTTGAAAATGATCAAAAAATATTTTTGATTTTGATATAACTTTTTAACTTTTAAAAAGTTTTTAACAATTTTTATCGAAATTGGAAATCGATTTCAAGCACTGAATATTTAAAAACAACGTTAATTCATTTTTTTTTAAATCTCGTGTTGTGAGAAAACAACTGTTCATGTATTTAAATAATTATACAATATGAACAATTAGTCAGTCAGGGTTTTGCATATTTATTTATAAAGCAATTTTCACATAACACATACTATAAGTGGCGTGTCGATACAAATCGGTAAAATTGTTATTTTCTTGATCGTCAACGTGCCTCAGTTATTTGGTGTAAGTTTGCGGCGACTGTTCTATATCTGTGTTTATAAACATGAGCAATTATGACATAATAATTACGAATACGACATACGCAAAATCAGGTTAAAATGATTGGATATTGATGTAATATAATACTTAAAGTTCGAACGACACGTCTTCTAATAAAAATAACAACATCAAACTATAGTATGATCATATGTGTTATCATTTAAACTTGTACTGCTAGAAACTTGTTTTTCAATTTCTGTTCATTATTTATCATTTAGCGACACTAACGCTATGCACATAATATTTACATAAATATTAGAGGATATTTAAATGCCTTAAAAAGATCTGGTAAACGTAAAAAAATTAAAATTTTATAACAAACAACATATTATTCAAATCATTGTAATATCCAGTTATTAGTGTCAGTGTTCCTTGGTAATATTAGTTTATAATAGACGAGAAACATACTCTATATTATTACGCATTAATTCTCATAACTTCCCAAGTACAAAAAAAAGTATCTTTTAAAATTGTATTGAAATATTTCATACTCGTCATGCTATATATAAAATATTTTTTTACGTATCTAGTTTTTATACACGGTACTCGCTGTTCTTTTATTTGGAATAGAAGGCGTGATAAGAATAAAATGTATTTTTTGATCAATATTTATCTGTTTCGTGTTGGTAAGGTATGAAACAGAAACATCAAAGAGGTATTTTGTAGGTGTTTTATTTTTATGGAAATACGTATCTGACAGTCTTCACCACTATTTATAGTATTGTCTTTCACACACGTATTCAAAAGGATCCACGCATATGGTAAAAAGTAGAATAAGTTCATAAATGTTTATTAATCAAAATCAACCTACAAGAGATGTGGATGAAAACGTAGCATTAAGGTTCAAATATGACAAATGTAGAATCAATACTTCCGGAAATTCCTTCGAAATAATATTCCCATTCCGACAATACAACAAATATCATAAATGGTAACTGTTTTTAGTTATAACTTTTTGTTACTACAGACAGTAATCTCTTTTTTACTCTTACTTTCTTGCATGTAAAAAATACTAAAATATATATATATATATATATATTTATTATTAAAAACTATTTGTGGAATTAATGGTTAATGTATGTAGTATATACAGTTATTGATATAATTTGGTTACATTAATGATATTGTTTTTAAGAGACAAAAAAAAAAAATAATAATGTATAATGTATATAATATTATACATAATATAAAATTAATTAATGTAAAGTGTACATATTATCATGTTCATTATTAAGTTATATTTTTTCAATGAGTATATATTGTTATCGATAAAAATTCTATAAGTTTTAATAATTATTTTAAGATTTATTTTAAAATCATTTACCTACTTTAATTCTGGACAGTTATGTTATGATCATTAAGTGTAGTTAATAATTTAACAAAAAAAGATTTTATCATAAGTATATTGTTTAAAATATTACCTTTATAGAAAGTGATTTATTAAACATTCCTATTCCTCAGATCCAGATCCATTTTTTCATTCTTGGTATAAGTTTATCAAAAATCTGATTCAAACAATTTTTGCTTCTGTACTTTTAAAATATTCAAATTGTTTACACCATTTAAAAAATTTTCTATGGAAATGGAAATCCAAACTTATCTTTAAAAATGAAAGCAATATTTTCAACTATAAAATATAAAGAAAATTATTTTTGCTTAAAAATATAGATGAATCAAAGTTTTAACAAGTTTTTGAGTCATTAAACTTTTAAATTAAGAATGGAATTAAAAATGATTTTACAAAACTATAATATATATGTAATATTTAACACGTTGAGCTCCGCTAGTGTTTACGGCGCAGTGCCCTTGTCGCCGCGCCGAAACTACGTACGGTCGACTATGCGTCGACAGGGGCGATACGCGACGGCGCGACGCTGTAATACGTACTTATCCTAGTATGTAACTAATTGAAAATAATAATTTATTTCATATATTATTAAATAAATAATTATAGAGTGACGTGTATGCACGAATGGTTCGTTTACGACTAGAATAGCCACAGAAAAAATAAACAAATAATAATAATAATTTTCATTGCATAATAAAAATAGTTTTATATTTTTCGAATCACCCTGTATTCTGAGGAACACGGTGTATACAGCGTAAAATAATTTGTATGAATATGTTAGTGTTGGGAATGTTATTTATACCATTTATTATGTCAAATTGCGATAGAATTATAATAATACGGTGTATAATTATTATCGGCGATAAACGACGTCGTGATTTCGGGGAAAAATAAATATCCAAACTAAAAATAAACAAAATTAAAAACCAATGGTATCGTTTGATTCATAACAAGGAACCTGATCGCCTACAATAAATTTCAGACCGTTATCCCGTAACCAGTAAAAATTATAAACCATCAAAGTGAACACTATATTTGTCGACGGGTAGTCGACAAAGGCGACCCGGGCAATGTTGCCGATGTCGACTACCCGTCGACAATGGCATTGAACGTGTTAAGGTATATAAATAATAGACAAGATTATTAAAAATATAACTAGAAATATTATTTTAATAATATTAAAATTATCTTAGTCCCTATATATTACAAAACTATTTAGTTTTTAGCATATTTCCATAAGATCATTACCGATGCTTCGATATTTCTTAAGATAAAATACGTTATTGTAAGTTCTTATTTAATTATTTAATAATTTATGTTATCATTCTGTGATACTTTCTGCTTCCATCACGTTTCTGTTTATTTGACAGTAATAATTTAAGTGATTCAAATTTTAAAGAAAAAAAAAAGGCTTTTTTATTTAATAAATTGTATCAAATTTAAAATGTATTATTATAAACATTTTTAAAATATTTGTTGATTATAACTTTTATTTAGCTTATTAATTCAGTAGGTATATTTATCTAAAATATCTAAAATGTTTATACATTTTTTTTTTTTTACCAATTTAATAAAAAACAGATAATTTTATGTAACTACTCTTTTCCATTAATATATTATGGATTTCCCCAGTACATGTACATATAAATAATAATCCAATAAAAACTTTATGTTTTTTTTTTATATTTTTTTAGCACTTGAATTTTTTAAACTAAAATTTACCAAACTTGAATATTAAAATTAAATATGGAACCGTTATTAGGCTTTCTGATACGTGATTTATAAATGTCTACAAATTATTTATGATTTCTATAGATTCCATCAAATAGTATTCGCAGAAATGGCACATACCTACAATATTATTCATCACTGTATTTACATATTTCAAACTATTTTCATTTTCAACAATCGTTTGCAATTTTTATCAGTGTAGGATAATGGGTAATATGATAATTTTTTTTTATTAAAATTAAAAAAAATAGCTTTATATTATCGAGACTATATTTTTAGAATTAATATCATAAAATATATAATTGTTTATGACGGCCGGTACTTACACTATATAACTGAGTGTTTTAAGTGGATCATACTGTAAAGTACTATATATTTTAACGTTTTACGTAGAATTAAAATAAAATACTGAAAAACTAAAAATAAACAAACACTTTGGAACACAATAGTATAGATTAGATCTGTTAGTAAATTATCAGTTAAAAATATTATGTGTGCAAATTGAGTCAACGGATAATTTCAAATATCTAATTAATAGTGTCAAAGATGCATTGTCGACTAATTTCGATAATTTTTTCTGATCACGCTAAATTGAATATCGTTGAGTTTTTCCTGGGACTATAAAGGATTTTTTCATGTCAAAAGTCTTAAGTATACGTAAAATTACTTCACGTATTCATTTGAATGTAAAATGTGCACGTGTGTGTGTTATACAAGCTTTATTACAAGCTGTATATTAAGCTTTCGATTGGAATTTTCGAATGATGATCATAATGAAAAATAGAGAGAAAGAGAGAGAGAGAGAGAGAGAGAGAGAGAGAGAGAGAGAGAAAGACGAAATCACGAACACCCTTAAGTTCTGTTCATTTTATTTCTGACACAGCAATATTTGATCTGTATACAACAGAAATGTTAAATGTCTTCTTTCCCGATCATAATTTATTATCATCAACAAAATGAGGCGATATTTTCAAGTCGGGCCCTGTTATATACTATTATGGAGTGTGTTTGTCCGACGACAATGACAAAAACACATAAGGAAGAAGATGTCGACAAGCAAACAACATCGAAAAGGAGGTCCACAGATCAACTATATGTACTTGTAAGGATTTAGGGCAATGACTAAATAAATAGAAAATGAACACGATGATAATATATTATTTATATACGTTATCAATACCCCATAGCAAAGGGCCTATACCCTGTAGTGTAAATAAGGTGATTCGTCAACCGTTCTTGCAGTAGTTTTTTATTTTAATTATAATGCATGTTACTTATTCAAATTCTGATAATTATTATTATTATTATTTTTTTTTAACAATATTTTTAAATACCTTAATGGAGAGGTTGATACCAAAAAAATTGTAAAACGATTATTTGAGATTTTTAGATTTTTATTTTAAGTAAATAAATTTTAATAATTTAGAATTTTACTCTACCCAAAAATTAAAAAAATAAATAAATAATTTGATTAAAGTTATATATAGCCACTATAATAACGATGCATTTGACATTTATTTCGAAAACGAACTAACCAAACTTAAAATATAATATATATAATATTTCATATTATAATTGTTATAATAATACTGAGAAATGTAAATCTAAAAATTACATAAAACGTATTGCAATAAATGAATTAATTTTACAATGACAAATATGTGTTTATTTAACACTGAGATTAATTTCTAATAGTTGAAGATTTAATTTAAACTTTTCCCATAGTCAAACATATTAAAACTATACAATATGTATTATAAATATTGTATAATATATTAAAATATTAAAATTGCGAAAATCACATATTATTATATATGTATTTTTTTTTTTTTTAAGTTTTTAAAAATTAAATTTTGACAAAATTCCTTAAAATCACGAACATTTTTAAAACTGTGTTATGGGTATATTTCAAATTTCATTAAATTTTCTATTTTTTTAGTTTAGGCTTAAATTATGTAATACACGGTTTTTCATAACTTATTCTTGTAGCATACTATCAAACATAATTGTACTCATTCATTGTATTTGAGCATTTGAAATTCAAATGTAGATACAATTTGAATATCAATAGTATACTAATAACGAATTTTTTTATAGTGATTTAAGTTATATTTCTGCGACTAAAAAAATATTAATCTTAGGGACTTGAAACATATTAGTATCATCCATAATGCATATATTTTTACCCTCTCTCTTATATACATAATATAATTAAAAAAAAAAAAAATACTTAGATTGGTTTTAAACAATCCAGAACATCATTTGGCATCTAGTACGTCGAGATTGCCTTATAAGTTAAGTTAACATTGATATCTGATACTTGTAATATAGTTCAATACCTTATACATATTATAATATTTAAAAAAAATATAAATAAATATCATCAGGCGTGTTGTATAGGCAATATCGGTACACCACCGTATTGCATTTAACCCCGACGATCTTCCTCGTCATAACTTGCTATGATGTAAAAACGTTTAATATTGTGGTGTGTTTAGGATAATGTCTTATTGAGGGGAGGAATAACTATAAGGTACTAAATAAAAAAAAATGTGCCTCTTTCATCACTTAATATATGTCTAAGTAATACAAGATACGTCACTAAAATGTTATAAAAAATGAAATCTGAGAGATTAGAGTTTAGCTACATTAAAATTTAATATCTATTAAAAATATGTATGCGAATTTTGCAGAAATAATATTCATAAAATATAAATGGTATTATGTAGAAATATTTTATATTTACAATTTTAAAATTTTAAAACTTTAATACGAAATATAAATTTATGCTTTTGAGACAACTCATTATCATGCGTTATCTGTAGCATACTAAATTAACATTGCTAATAATGTCAACCTGTTAAGTCTACTTTAACAATAATAATATATTACTTTTATTTATCACTATGAAATTATAAATTAACAAAACATAGTATAAGATATAGTATAAAATACATTGTATTTTTGCCATACTGTTTTTAAGACAAGACTTAATCCTATTTAAACAAAGTATAAATAAGTAGCACTTGAATATATTGTAATAGTGTTTATTTTTTTTACTAATAAATGCAAGTTTTATTCTTGGGAAATTTGTTATTTATTTATTTTTTTTTTTTGGTGTGATCTATCGGTAGTTATTTAGGATAAAATTCATTGCTATTGTAATATTAAAATACTTATAATGTTACACATAGTACAGGCAATATTCTAATTTTATATGAGCTTTAATAATAATTATTATATTAACATCACTCGTCATTGCACGTCTCAAGTACGTTACAACATATTTGTTCTATATTATAAAAACACTAACTTTTGAACTTCGTAATTTTTTGGGAGTGAAATAGTAAAAATAAAGTTATGGGAATATCCCTTTAGTAATAATTGTATATACATTACATTTAAACAATTTTACGATGAAACTGTACTATTTGTTATAATAATTAATACTATTATTATGTACATTTTTCACGAGCGTTTCGCTGAAATACCATTAACATATCTTCGGTTTTATTTATTTTTCTTATCGTCATGACGGATTTTTTCGCAAAAACCACCCTTCATTTATCATAACAGAGCTGGGCACAAAGTTGCAACGGGTCGCGAAAGCGAAAACAAATTAGATCCACCCAAACATTTTAACAAAATTAGCCAGGTTCTTATTAACGTATATTATACGGACAGAAAATTAACTTTGTACTGTGCATATAATATATTTACAAACATTAAACCATTGCACCTAAATTACATTAATTTCAGCCATTTCATATTCGGGTACAATGTCTTTGACCGTAATATTTGAATTTTGCAGAACTGTTCGCTCTTAAATGAATATGATTTACTTTTTTATTGTGACCGCGTTGGTGAGTACGTGTATCGTAAAAATATTGTCTCGAAATACATTTGCAGACTCAATCAAATGTGATTTTTTCTCCTTTTCTTTGATGGGTCATTTTGACATTTATAATAGCCATATCACTTTTTTTTCGTGTGCAATATAGCAATATTTTTAACTCACAAACAACATTTTTTGCACCAAAAATACATCTTATACAGGTGTAGACGTAAAATGCGGTATAGAAAGTGTGTGGTTACAAACAACATAACTGTAAAGATCAAAGATCAGTGTCAGAAGTGAAGAAACGTAGTTTTTTGATTCACGATAACTTAACCGTCTCTCATATTTCACTATTTTTGTATGCGTAAATTATGCAAACATACAGTAAATTAAAATTATATTTCCACTAAATATTAGCTGTATTCTTAACACATTTTTTTTTATTTCGTCTCAAAATACAATAGTTAATAATAACATTCATGTTTGTATCGGAGCGACTTTATGTTTTATTTCTGACCCCATAAATAAACAAATCTGTGTCCAATATTCATCTGTAAGCTCTTTTGCAGCACTTCACTAATGGTACCTAGGTAGATTATATTTAATTATCCATGAGTATTTTAAGGGGTTACATACATTTTAATTAGAAGTAATCTTCGAAACAAAAAAAAAATACTTTAAATATCACAGTACCTTTCCTTTTTTAATAATAATAATTACCATTACTTTGTGAGCAGCCTATACGCTACGTTGACACATCAACCGCGTTTTTTAAAATTATTATTTTGATTAACTTCAGCATAATATTTTGTTTATACTGATGATACTAAACGATGGCTTTAAAATTCAACTTATTATTAATGAGTACTATCCCGAAATTTTAGTATTTTAAACATGAATCGAGTAATTGTATATTAGCACATGGTAGTTATATTAATATTATGTGCAAAGATGTGGCAACGTTTATCGTATACATAATGCAATCTGCATGTTCAGATGTTTCATTTACTAATAACTATAACAAACAAACTGGTTATTCGATCCGTTTACTTAGCTGAAATATACAGAGTGATTCATTTATTAAACAATGCTCGTTATTTAAAAATGTATTCATGTTTTTGAAAAATGTTTCATACTTTTTTTTACTGATTTCATAAAAGAAAAACAAATGTGATAAATAAAAAAAATTATTTGTCATAAGCTCAAATTTTGATTCTTAATCATCAAAATAATTATAAAAATATTTTGCTTTAGAATATGAAATTATGAATGTATATTGTCAATCAACAAAAAAGTAAAAAACTTAAAAAAAAAAAATAACGATAAAAATACTAAAGAAATTAGTTTTTTTTTTTAAATGTTGTTTTATATCGATTAAAA
The DNA here is from genome assembly GCF_002803265.2 of Melanaphis sacchari. NCBI lineage: Eukaryota > Metazoa > Arthropoda > Insecta > Hemiptera > Aphididae > Melanaphis > Melanaphis sacchari. The sequence goes on from NW_020271625.1 coordinate 643,431, forward strand.
ATGATACATTTTTTTTTTTTTAATGGTAATAGATTTTGAAATAATGAGTATTGCTTAATAAAATTTTCTCCTTGTATAATTACAGTAATTTCTATGTATACTGAATATACATTTTATTTTACTTAGAAGTATTATCCAGATGTAAATTTATTGCTTTATAATGATTTGGATACACTTCGATTAAACAAAGTTTAATTTAATTTAAACCCATCTTCTTCTGAAACTATAGTATACAACTTGAAAGGCTGTACCCTCATTAGATTATTCTGAATTATATTTTACTGTTTATTCGTCAAAGTGTTCATAGGTAATTTTTTGAAAAATTTCCGTTAATATGTATGATGATAAAGAACTTTAAAAACAAAAATTAATATTTATATTATAAAATAAAAATAGAATGATAATATGGTAGAAGATAATTACACGGTTAACTTAAATAATTTTAAATTATGATAAGAAATTATATTTTCATTGATATATAGGTAGATAATAAAATTGTATAATGCATAATATAAATCATTAAGTTATAAAATAGGAATATTCATCTCATCTTGACTTAGTATAAATTTTTAATTTTGAATAAATATTTGAAGGGTTATATTGTATGAAAAAATAATAATCTACCATTCTTAACTGGGTATTACGTTTAATTTCTATGCGAATATATTATGTTATTCTTTTTTTTAAATAATATGAACGATTAATACTTCTTAAAAAATGCTTTAAAATTTGTTTCTATTCTTGGATTATTAATATATATTAACTTATACTTATACTGATATATTTATCTAAAAATGAGTAAATAACAATATTATTGATAATATCAAAGTAAATTATTTTTAGACATTTTCAGACTACAATAATTATAAATTATTTTAAACTTATCAAATAGATTTTAATATATTACAGCATAGGTTATACTGTTAGATATACTTGTATTTTAAAATTCAGAAAAATTATATTCTCCGTCGAAATCTTTCATGTTTAGAATTATTTTAAGTTATTAAATTTAACACGTTTTTGAAATGTAAAATAATTTGAGTGTAAGATATGGTTATTAATGGATTATTATAAATCTAGTATTTTAAGCAATTTATTGTATTGAACTTCAATAATAAAGTGAATAGATGCATTATAATATGTATATTGTTCATTTAATAATAAAATATTATAGAAACGTCCACAATTTTATTTATCTATGATAATACATATTCGTTAGTATAAGATAGGTTAAACATTGCTTTTAATTTTTAATTAAATATAATGAATATATGTATTTATATCTAATGTTTTATACTAAAAATAATTTATATTGCTAATGAAGTTATGAATGTCGTTTGGGATGCCACTTGCATTTTATATCTCTTGCGTTTATTAAGAATATAAATTATACAGTTTTTATGGTCGGTTACTGTAATAAAGTGTTATTAGCGAATGATGTGAAAAGATACTTTAATCTGTTTGTTTGCTTGCGATACGGCATCAGTGCGAAACACTTATTTACTTCGAGACACGAACGAATTAAAAAATATAGTGCTAAATATACAAGTGGCATTTGTTTTAATTCTCACATAATACATCCAATTACTTGTAACTAGAAATTATTCTATAAGAACTAATGACTATTTATATTTCTTCAGTCGAAGACCAAGGCGATCAATTTGTCTACAATGAATTTCATGTCACATTTGCATTAATTATATAAAAAAAAAATATATATATATAATTATATCATTGACTAATATACCAAAATAAGAATAGAAACCGTTATGGTTTTTTCGGTTTAATTTTGATTCTTATGAAACGAAAAATTCTTTAAGTGTCATTTGACGTCAATCATGACGGGTTATTATCGTTTTTGAACTATATATCCCACTATTTGTTTAGCACTAAGAAGAATGTTATAAAAGTAAAAAATAACCCACCGTCACTTAATACACGCCTCCTTTCTAATAACCCTTAATCTTTCTTCTTCTTTTTATTATTTAAACACTGATAGCACTGTATCATTTATCAAAATAATTACCAATATTTATATTTTAAAATTAATTAAGTATCTGTTTCTTAACATCTTTTTTTATATTTTTATATAAAATACTACCCTTACAAAATGTATAAATTTGTTTAAACGTATATTCTTGATTAAACTTAAAATTAAATTTTAATATTATTAAATTATTATGCAAAAATTATATTATAATCATTGTAAAACTATAAAAATATTTAAATAATATAGGTTTGTTTAAGTCCCGATTTTAAAATTAAATGAATTGAAGACTACAATGAAGTTCAGGTTTCTAATATTTTCAATGATTTCCTGTTCACAAATTGATAGTTTATGAGGGGAGTTTGCGATAACTTATATCACTAAAACTTTAAGCAGATCCTCGCTAGTAAATTCTTTATCAAGTAAGTGTGATAAGTAAATATTATATTTTTCTATAATTTTAAATATTATATTATATTGAAAACTAATATGTTTTTGAATTACAATTTTTTCATCAATATTGACATAAATACAAACGATAATAAATATTATGAATTATTATGTTTTCAGTAGAATATGTGGTCAAATATATGTAATATGACCAATGACTGTGTAATATTTTACCATAGATAATATGACGTTTATTTGTCAGCAATGCACTGTACTCCATTCCCATTATTATTATTATATCATACACTATACATATTATAGTTCGGGAGTGTATTTTTATAATTGATATTATGACGTGACACTAGAGAGTAGAGTTCTCTCTCAGAAAAAAAAAAATAATAATAATGATATAAATTTGGCATATTTACGATAACAATGATTGAATGAAATACTGTCTAGAAAATTATGCACGAAAGTGCTCACCATTTAAAAAAAAAAAAAAATAATAATATTTTATTGCACAATACAACAATCCTCACAAAAGCGTGGGTATACATACGATGTCTTAAAGTCTCCTAGCTCTGGTTATTTATAACGATTTAAGCGTATAAGTTTTTCGGTTCTTAAATATTTGATCAGGAGAATGAAGAACTCTATAGAATCTTTTTCGTACAAATTATTAAATAGGTAATAAAAACGTCGACGTCCCCGGCCTTAACACATTGGATTCGAGTTCATTTCGAAGTTAACCTCAGAAACATACTAGATTGTAACTTATATCTAACGCTTTTACCGTAAATATAATATCAGCTATAAAAGTATTAATAATGATTAATATATGACGTGGTTTTATTCTTTCAGTTAATATTTCATTATCCAAAGTTTAACTTACTATAGAATTTTGTTTCATGTTTATTATTTAAATTCGTATACTACAATCTTATTACTATTGAAAATATTATTTTTACCTTGGTCAGTTACTGTTATATAAGTAATTATATTTTGTGAATATAATTTAACGCATATTATATATTAATCATTATTATACAATAAACTACTTTATCACCTACCTATCGTAAATTAGGCATTACGTTCGTAAATTATAATAAATAAATAATTCCGTTATTCTAGAGAGTTCTCCAAACTAAAACAAAATAATATTTTCCTTGGGGTAAGGTATATAATTAATGTCCATTTATAGTATATATATATATATAAATGTTTAGTATATTATAATCTCACAATTTTTCTGTTAATTTTTTTGTCTAAATTCAAATGCCTAATATAGCAAATGATAATATGACAAACTATGATCATAATAATATTAAGTTGATATAATAATAAATACAATAACTGATTTGTGTCCTGTACGTAAAAAAATATTTTATCATAATTGTATAAGTACTCGACTGTAAAATGTAACCTACGATCTTATACCATTTTACGAATAATATTAGGCACAATCAATATTTGGTTGTGATTTAAGCTTATTTTTAGGTTTTTAGTTCAATTATTATTAAGCATTAATATATGTGCTACCTTGTCAATTTGAATTTAATTTCATAAAGATCGATATAATTTTGATATTTTTTTTTTTAAGTCCAACAAAAATAATATAGTTTAACGACGGTTTTCCTCTGTAACTTATTACAGTTGTAATACATACATATAATAAAATAAACACTGTAATATGGCAGCGATACTATGGTGAAAAAAAACCATTTAAACAATAGCAAAAATAATAATAATAAATAATGGCATGTCATAATTATCATAGTTCTCCGTTTGCAGTTTTTGGTAGCAGTCGACGACAATATATTATATTATAACTGTCAGAGGTTCCGGTGTGCAACTCGACTAGTCATTATGCTACGAATAATGATTAAAAATTAATTTTTTAATCTTTCCAAATTTCATGAACCAGCCTGTCAAAGCATATTACAGTATTATCCTGAATTTATTAAATAATATAAAACAATTAGTGCACAACAACGGTCAACGAGTGATCATCTATAACTACCATGATACGTACCTATTAGTAATTTTAGATTTTTTTTCCTAATTTAATCGCATGCAATATGGGGAAAGCAAAAGTTCAGATTAATTTAATAACACTGAATGTTAGTAAGAAATTTCCTAACGATATTAAACTATGTTGTTAATACACGTTACATTAAACCAATTTTTACTGGTTAAAATGTATTCAAAAATAAGATACATTAAAAATAAATATTATGTTCCGATTATTATGAAATAAGGAAAATAATAAGATACGACGAAGATTTAAAATACAAGAATACATCTTCAAGTATAAATCATGCTTTAAATAATTTTCAAAATTAATAATTATTTGCATGACCAATAAACTAAACTATAAAATTGTACTATATTTTTAAAGCTGAATTTTTAACCATTAGATAAAATTAAAACATTTTAAGAGATGTCATTTTTTAACTATCTTCAAAAATTGAAAAAATATCAGAGTATAAGTTCTAATTTTATAACTAATAAAATATAGATACAATTTTTCGTTTTAATTTGTACGAATAAAAATTGTTATAATTTAAAAAATAACATCTTAAGGGCCCTCAACAGAATTATTTGCAGCCAACCTTAGGGTCATCCTTTCTACCATCTTTTAATTTGATTACATCATCCATTTCTAACAGTTTTTTGTTTGGAAGTAGCTATATCTTCGCGTACAAAATATTTTATATTAGAAAACTACATTCCGTGCCTATACAAATTTAACCTTATCTTATGTGACCGATAAACATTTTTATCAGTTTTACTCACAAATAACACATGAAACATTTTTTTTTAATTTTTTTTTTTTTTTTTAACGGTCATTTTACAAATGTTTATAAGACACGTCAGTGAAAAGTATAATTATAATTTATTAATATCCAGTGTCTAATTATTATCAACATACGGTTTTTATTCATTAAAAAATTACAATAATCTCACTTTGTAGGCAAATAACATTGATGACCGCCGAATAACGTTATGATCAGGTATAAAGTCACTTACCGTAACATATTTACTTAGATTTAAAATAAAACGAAAATCCCAAACTTGGCGGTACACGTAGTTATTTACAAGTATGCCATCGCTTCAGCAACAAACTTTGTAAGCGGAGTTGAAGATCAGTCTCATAAACTATTCTCGGTCTGAACGGTAAAATGGTTTCAAAAATGAAAACCAAAAAACTTCGGAGACGTTTATTTAAAACGCATTTGTTTTATTTTAGAATGGTCTTACAGTTTGTATCATACTAGTTTCATCGGTTATATAAACCGGGCGAGTATGATGGGCATAAGAATTCCTTAACAGACAAAAGGCGATCGAGCACATATTATATAAGTAGTATATTACGTTATGATAAATATATATATATATACTAGCTACCTACACATATAATATACGATACGCCGTTTACAAGGTGAAATACTTACTTACAATGAACATGTAATATCGTCCAATAAACTCGACTGTTCGGCGAAGTATGTAATAAAAATACGTATATATGGCCGTGTCTATTATACTTGTCATGCTTATACAGGGTGATTCGACGATTCTCAAGCCCATTTTTCCCTTTAGTAATTATTTGTTTATCCAAATTATTAAAGAATAATTTAAAATATTGTCTATAATATTAACAGTATACTATTTAATGGTATCTAAATACGCTGTATAAAATGAACAAGTAATATGAATATTCTGTAGGTGTTCCTAGTGTTATGATAAAACATTAAACAAACAATTTGTGTGTCCACTGTTTCGATTTTAAAGTGAAAATTTTTATCACAGAGATCTAGAAAAAATATACCATGTGCCTTTAACGTGTAAGCTTTAAAATTTACAGTCGATATAGTAAAATTGTATTAAAGTTAAACTATATGTTATATATTGCAATTTGTGTGATTCCGGTACACAGTCTACTTGTAAACCATTAATATGCAGTGTACTATTAAACGTTCTTATAAAAAAAAAAATTTAAAAATATGATCCTACAATTAATATAATCGTTTTTCCATAAATAGAAGAGAATAATTACAAAACCAGACATGATGCTTGTGCAAAGTGTGGGTATAGCTATTTTACTAAAGATTAAATCCGAGTTCAATTACACATAAAAATCCTTAAAATCCTTTGCGATATCAAATATAATATCAAGATCGAAATTACTTACGATTCTATATCCAAAGTTTATATTGAAATTTATAAAATCGAATTTTTTGTCAAAATAATGATATTTTTATAAATTTTACATGCAGACCAATTTGAAATTAAAAAAAATTAAATTTAACAATATACTACATACTCGAGATATTAAATTATTGTTTATAAATATTAAATAGGTTATTTTGTTTTCTTAGAATCTTCACCGTTTTATAAATATGTGAAAATAACGAACTCAGCACGTGATCACTCGTATAGGTTGACATAAAAATTTAAATTTTGAAAGAGTAAGTAATATTTTAAATCTAATTGAAAATAAGAAAAATATTATAAATTTATATCATGGAACAATACAAATATTGTTATTATTGTATTGTATTAATATTGTTTTATTAATATATCATCTTAAATTTAAAACATTAATATCAATAATTAAACTTGATATTACAATCAAAGAGTTATACTCCGATTTTAAGCTCTTCATTTTATCTTTTATATTTCATGTTAACCACTTCGTATACACTGAAAGTATTATGTGTATAAAGCATACACGTATAGTGTTCATAGACGAACGGAATTGTAAGTGCAGAAATATAGCATTTAGTATTTACTATCATAATGTCGATTTCCCACATCCACTCTCCCAAATTTTTATCCTACAATTAATGTATCGTGTTTGACGAACCGGAACACACTACTAATAATACATATGGCCCGCGACCACACTAAAACGGTACAAAAATCAGACGACGTAAATAATTATTATTACGAACTAACAATGACTGTATTAAAATACCATTTTATAAAATCTATAAACAGTGCCCGCTGACGGATAACGGAAATTTGTGAACAAGGAGATTTATTCACAAATATTAATACTTTATTTTTATTTTCTACATTGAGCATTTTTACAGAAACAATTATTTGATTTTTTTATCATCCTTACGCATTTTAGAAGTATCATGTACCTACACTATCTCCATAAATCCATTATACCTAGAAATATTGATTCTCTTAGCCTCTAAATGATTCTTAATTTTAAGAGTACACTCTATAAACATTTTTTAAGGGTTTGATCTAGACAATGCAATTTAGAGAGCAATATATTTGATTGATTAAATTCAAAACTTTATCTGCAATATACATAAATATGTCTGCAGTTTACGTGCTTGTTTGTTTCGTTCGACACACAAGTCTCATAATATTTCAAATGCGGTTGTAGAATATATTATAGTCAGTAAGTATAATCATTTACATAACAAATCATATTTTCATAAAGTAAATTATATATCATAATTTAAATATTTGATGGCCCCGTGGTACCGCACATTTCCATAATATATTTTATCAAATATTATTATAATATACAGGATGATTCACCAAGATCGCCCATTTTATTGTTTTACTTTAATAATGCATTTATTAAAATTCTGATCCTTGGGTTCTTTATGTAATTTAAAATATCATATTTACAATTAAGTCGATTTTTTATAGTATTTGAGGAGTTTCCTGTGACGATATAACCTTTGTGTTTCAAATAAGAACTACCCTTTTATACTGTACATTATTTAGTGTATGATTTTTATTTTTTTTATATTTTTTATATATTCAAATTGAAATTTCAACCATTTGTAAACCAGTTATTAGAAATTTTAGTCGACAATAATGAGTTTCAGTATATCGAGGATTTAATGGTATAGCATTTTTAGTAATTAATACTAATATATCAAAACAATAACAAGTGATATTTTATAAAAGTGTTCTGAGTATAGCAAGTGCTTAATTAATAATATGAGATACATAAATATTTTCAATCAAAAAAAAAAAAAAAAATTGTTTATAAATATATTGTAAAAAAGCTAATTATTGTTTAAAAATATAATTTTTTATCATTACAGGGCGTTTTTATTATGATAAAAAAAATCTAAACAGTCTAAATATTAAGATGACGATTTTTATATTGTATACTTGAAAACTTCAAAGATTTGAATTTTAATAAAATAATTGTATTATTTAAAGGAAAAAAAGAGAATTACGCTTTCTGAATCACTTAGTAGTACGTATTCAAATCGTGAGACGGTTTTCCATTTTTTTTTTTTTTTTTGTTACTAAGATACGGATAGAGTGAAAAAAAAGACAGAAACAATCGATGTTCAATATGTTTGTATGATAAATTATTTAGTAGAACGGAATGATTTTATTGATGACACGTCAAATTACAGTTTTGTAACGATGGATCGCGTGGAATGCGCCCACGAAACAACGCGTGGTCACGACATGTCCTAAAAAATATTACGTAAAATGTTCCTCTATACGTTATGTGTACCTATCGTACACCCTTCTCCCATCTAAGCTGCTTAGCGAACAAAAAGTATATAATGTTACGATATATAACTTATCTACTATGGTATAATATATTATATAATATTAAATTATGTATGTTGTATATTATAGTATATTGTTTTTATTGTTTTTATTTGTTTCATATTTTTTAACAATTTTTTTGTTATGTTTTAAAAAATAATACAACCTTAATATTCACTGAGCATCTATCTGTTTATTTTTTATGTACTAATTTTATTTTACTTAAAAATTTCTAGATTAGTATTTTAAGTTTTTGATATTTGGATTTAAATTTTTAACGGCACGAATACTATTTATTGTGTGATATTTATAATTTAAAATTTAAATATTTATCAGATTGATCGTATTTCTTTCGATAAGCTTGTAAGATGAATCATGTGATTTATATTATACGGGAAAATATAAAACGTAAATTGTAATAAGTAATGTATTAATAATGTTAGACATTTTGGAATATGCATGTTTTGGTTTTACGTGATGTACCGTGTTTTGAAGAAAAACTAAAGAAATTAGACGAACCCGGTACCGGAGAGAAAATCGATAATATAAGTCGGCTTATAATAATATGTAACAATGCAATATTCGTTGACGTGTTATTGGTTCAACAACAATAATATTTACACGAAAATCGTCATCTGAAATGAAATAAAATATCTTAGAATTACTTTCAACTGACGATTGTTTGGGAACCATATTCCGAACACACACACATATATATATATATATATAAAATAAAAATAACAAAAACCATATAATCTGTCTATATATTATTATGTTATATATTATGTTTATATGTTTTTGTGTGTATACAATTCACAAAGTTGGCTTTTATAACCCAAGACTTCTTAAGCTTACAATATCCAACACTCCAACATGAGGGTAGAAAAAACATCAGTCCGAAAACTTTTTCACCTTACCATCACCCACTGTAACACGTTTTAATTTCTTTTGGATAAGTACAATACGATAAGTAGGTACCTATATAAAAGTATAATACGACCACGACACATAAGTGCTACATATATTTCCGCATGAAAAGTAACTACTTTAATATAATAATGTTATTATTGTTATCATATGAAATGTAAACGTGTAGTAAAAGGCTCACGTTAACTAGTTAAACATTTTAAAGCTATTTGTTTTCGAGATTATTATCCGTAAAGTTCAAGTGACCGTTATAACGATTAAGATTTTTCGAGTTTTTGTGAAAAACAGTTTGTTCAATTAGTACCATATTATGGCTGATATCAAATAATATTGGTTTTGACAGAAGACGTATTGGCTCCACCGTACTTTATATGCGTTACCTATCACCATATTATATATAATAGTTTTAAATTTAAATAAATATTTTAATTTACCAATTTATTTTTTAGACATAAAGATGTAGTTTTCTAACCGCTATAACTGTGTAAATTAAACATGATAAAGTTTGAAAAATTCGTTAGTGGTTATTTGAACAATTTAAAAGTTACATGTTCACTGTATGGTCCAAGTGGATATTAAAAAAAAAAAAACAACAACAAACAATTTATTTTATTTGAGTTGTGTTTGTATCTTTCTTCGTATTAAATTTAAACTTTTAGAATATAGGATTTGTTAATATCATCGTGTAAATTGTTTTTATTTACTAGCTGATCTTTTGTGAAAACATATCGTTTGCCATCAGTGAATTATATATAAAAAAAATAAAATAGTGCTTAGATTAAAACAATTACAGTGTTAGTTAGATTATTAAATGATAATTGATTCAGTATTACATATTATATACAATATATGTATTAGAATAAAATATTGTAAATTAAAATCAATTATTAGAACATAGCTGTTTTTTTTTTTTAAATTAACAAAAATAATAAGTTTAATCGAAGAAATGTTTGAGAAATAAATTATAACTTAAATTGTAGATTTTTGACAAGATTTTAAATGGAAGATAAGTTTCCATTATCTGTTTGTAAAAACTATTTTTTGTAAAAGAGAATCATCAAATTTACATGTTAAAATATTATAACTTTAAGTAATATTTTTTTTTCTTAATATCACTTTTACTTAAAATAAAAAGTTATGCAAATTAAAGAATCCGTTATTTTTGGTTTTTTTTTTAAACTTGAAAACATTTTTTCATAAAACAGATATTGTAAGACAAAAAACTATGTTACAAAGACATTTTTTTTTATTATTATTAACAGCGAAAATTAGGTTTCTTAACTGTAACTGTAGTTTTATCAAACGTTCAATTCAATTCAATAGTGATTGATTACATGAAGCCAGTTTTTCCACTTTATCGTGTCATGTAGTGATCAATATAGTTAAACTTGTAAGTAACCAATATCTTGTCACATACATATCATATAGATATAAGAAACATAACAAAACTGTGTAGTTGAAATGCAGCTTAATTGTCGACAAACATCGCTACCAGATATTTTGGTATACAATTTGATAAAATACTCACATGCACTCAAACAAGAGTATTAAAATAAAACCACTCAACATAAGACATCACTAACTCTGAAACCTTCTTAAATTGACTATTCCAATACAATTAAAATCTTAATTACCCGTTTAATAACGACTCATGGTATAAAACGCAGATATAGGCTGCTAAAATAATATGAAATATGAGTATTTTTCTTTAAATTGTTGTTTCTTCGTTGTATCACTAGTATTGTGTATTATTTAAATAATTCAACTAGATACAATATTATTTATCTGATAATTTTATATAAATAGATAAATAAAATTAAAATTTTTATTTTCTATCTATTGAAATACAACGATTATTCGAAACACTTGTAAATTATCAATTTATGTCTATATTATAGTTTTTTTTTTATTTCGATCGGAAGTTACAACTTTTTCTTAGTTATTGCCTAGATTCAATTTTTTTTTACTTTTATTTCTATGTTCTCATAATTGTTTAATGTGTTTAACCATTGTTATTTTGTTTTATTTTATTCATTCTCTATAAACATAGATGTAAAATCGTATTTAAGGCATATAATAATAACGTTTTTAAATAATTTAACATATTATATGTGTATTTATTATTATATTTATAGAAAAAAATATTGCTTTTTTGAAATTACAAATTTAAAATCATCTGTTTTTTTTTTTTTTATCTGGATACATCTTATCGTATTTTACTTATTATCTAGTTAAATATTCTAAATATTATCTTTTATCGTAACTAGATAAAATTTTAAAGATTATACTTTATTTTATTTAGATACATTTTTTGGTTATTTTTGTGCAACTGCCTATCATCAATGCTTCTTAACCTTAGTAAAAATTTCACGTTACATTCCTAACATTAAAATTCTAAATGTCCCTGTGCTAACACTGCTAACTTCATATTATTGCAAAAATAATAAAAGCACTTATTATCATATTAAAACATTTATATCCTTAAAAATGTATGTATATTGTATAAATTATATATTATCTTAGAATTAAATCCAAATATATTTTCGTTAAACAATCTATTATTTTTTGGCTTATAAATACATTAAAAAAATAAAAATTAAGTTAAATTGTTCTAATTTGTATTTTATTGTATTAATGGCTCGTGATTACTTATGATAATAGTAAATATTAAATATTTTTAAATATCACTTGTTTTGTGAAATACTTTATAAATTAAATAACATTTACATAAAATAGTATCAGTATATAAAATATTAATATTTATAAACTAGTATTTTTTGGGTAACAAAATGTATTTATGAATCAAGTGCAGTTAATATTTAAGGGAATATAATTAATTGTATATAGTGAAGTTAAAAACAAAATAGACACCTAGTTATATTCATTAGCTTCTTAAGGTCTAGATTCGTGCTAATTTTTTAAAATCAAATGTTAAAGTTTAATGTTAAAAAAAATGTTTCAGAACAATTGCAAACAGTACGTTAAATTTAAAAATATAGAAAAAGTTTGAGGATGGACTCTTGGTAGTTTGGGATCCAATTACCAAGTCTTCGGACTATTCTATGCTTTTTACAGCCCTTAAATTAACGCCATACGATGGATACCAGGTATACAACATAGCTTTCTCTCACACGCGCACGTCACTTAAAATGCTTATGACGTGAGTATAATACATATCTTGTATAATTCATACCGGTTCGTTTACTCGTTATTACTTTTGAATTCTTTATGAAATACTCATACTTCTAAAACATTTCTCGGTTTTTTCTCTTAGCTGTGCACGTGTTTTGAGGGCATGCAGTGTGTATATTATATTCTAAAGCCACGATAATTATATAGGTAGGACGTTTATATTTTTATTTTCAAGAGTACGCGTTTTTCCCGTCTCTCAAAACATCGTTAACACATCCTTCGGCTACCGTGTAAAAAACGACACAGGGCAAAACGTATCGCTCGGGAAAAAAAGAAACAAAAACAACGACGCTGCACATATAATACATGTAATATATTATTGTACTCGTACACGAATGGTTGGCTTTCCCGCGTCGCATCTCGTATCCATACATAAATATGTAAATAATATATTATATTTGAGTGTGCGTGTGTTTTTTTCACATACACACAGAAGAGGGTGCAAGTCAGGCGTTTTATGAAAAAATAAAAATAAAATGATAATAACGATTTATTTTATAATATGTGACGTAGCTACTCCACATTTCTGCAACTGTACTCGACCATCCTCTCTCGCCACGATGCTATATAATATATACATATAAATCATGAAATATTGTATTATTGTATTATTATTACTGCTCACATTTTAATGCTCTAAAAACGCATTAACACGAATGCCTCTTTACACTGATTATTATTGTTTTATACCTTGATTTTCAATCATATTTACAATATATTTTATCATAGACATCGATCTTTTTTTTAATTACGAATTTTTTTTATGTCCATACCATCCATTACTATTTAAAATATTGTGTTATAAGCTGTTATCTATAAGCTAAACGTATAAAAATATTAGGTTCAGTGTAAATATAATAAAAATGTTTGATATTTAATTTGTTAAGTCATGAAAATTATTTTTAGCTTATATATATATTGTTTAAAAAATTAAAAATAAATGTATAACATCAATTAAATTTAAATCTTGTATAATATTATAAGGTAAATTAAAGGCGAGCTTTCTTCTTTTCAACAACAATAATTTTATTTGTCCATGATATGTATAGCCCGAACGTGAGATAAGTCCATTAAAGCAAAGATTCGCGTAAAAATATTTAGTTTATATTATTTATCACTACTATTCATAATAAGCAATCTGTTTAAACATGATCTGCTCCTCTTCTTTTATGGACCTAAACACGTTATAGTTTTAATATTATATTAAATATTATTTCGGACGTCCTTTTTTTGAGCCAAAATATATTTCTTGTGGAAATCCATAATGGATTTACCAATTAAAAATAAACGAATTGCTTTTAAAATTATGCTGTAACTTATAATACTGCTTTGATAGTAAGTATCACGAGTTCACACCTACTTTATTTAATATTGAAACTCGGTTTAGTAGATAAGAATTCCATAGTAATAATAATGTCTTACCTATGAGAAAAGAGATTTAAAAAAATAAACTCATGAATTTTTAACGAATATATTTTATATTATAATATTATATTTGCTCTCAGTGTATTTATAAATCCAAGAATTACACAGGGCGTTACTTAACACAAAGTAAAACGATAACCCACGTTTAAATCGAATGCTATTGACACAAATGTTGCGATAAAAAATGTTTCGTTCTTAGCACCAGAAAAATGATTTTTTTTCATCATTCGTGGAGACGACATAATCATGGACATTGCCAAATAATCTGACATCGAAGAAATAGCAGTGGGTATTGTTTTAAATAATATTTTATTGGCCCTAATAACGTTAAAACAGTATTCTATAATGTGTCCTTATAGATTATTATAGCATTAAATTTACTGGTTTAAATTTTAAACACTCTATATACACTTTTAGATGACTAAAAATTATACTTACACTGCTCATATGATAAATACAAATATACATTTTACAAATCTTACTTCTAACGTTATCATATTACTACTTCATGTTTTTACTTCTTGCTATAGTTAAGTATTTATGATTGAAGTAAAATATTGTATTATAATTTACTAGTCGAATATTATAAAAAAGCTTGAAACTGAATGCCTTTTGTTGATATACGTCTTTGGAATGCAAATTGAGTAAAATCACACGCAACCCAATGATTTTATATTACACTACATGAATAAGTAAAAGAAAATGTACGTACTACACAAATTTTAGTATAGGTTTTTTTTTTTTTTAATAAAAACGATGAAATACAAATTGCAAACTGAAGGGCATTGAATATTGATGAGTATTGACGGTTTTTGTTTGTTTGTATAACACATAACATGATTTACATTGTAATGAACTAAACCTTTTGACCGCAGTCATAGTCATTAACATAGAGCTGTTTTTATTTTATAGTATTCATAAACAAGTACCTAATACCTATACATTGAAAAAAAAAAAAAAAAGATTATAGTACGATAATGATGGACATGAAAATAAACCATAATATTATATTATGTGGTTTTCGCATAAACCGATCGCAATATTATGTGTATATTATGGTATTATAATAATCAACCATGCCCGTTCGATTTTTCGTTTGCAAAACGTATAAAATAACAAATTTACATTACACATATTATTATTATATTGAAAGTGGATGATTTTTATTATCGTTTGTGACTGTAACGTGTCAAAGACGTAACGGGAACGGTCGTTCACACGTCATAAACGTAGTACAATTTAATTTAACCTACGACAAGCAACTACACGTCGTATCAAACGGGTCTTTTTTTCTAGGTCAAAAGATGCTAATTCGGTCTTCAGATATAAATAATATGGTCGTTATTTGCATGGCATTGAACAACGTTTAAGTTCTCCGATATTAATGGAATGGCTTAATTCCATTTAAAAAACTGGAGTTCCTATAATTACCCACAATTATTTCTACACAAATTTTATCTATATCCAACCAAAATCAGCTAAAATCCCTATGAAAAAAATAATATTATTATTATAATGTACTTATTATTAATTATTATTACTTTTTGATACAAAATTTCATACATTTTAAAATAAACAACTACGTAAAAACTTTGTCATTCTCGCCTTGGGAAAATCACATCGTTTTTCAATTTATTCAATATGACATTTCAATGGTAACATAATTATTAGTAAACGTTTTACAGACCACACTAATCATGAAATTTCAACTCATTGTTTCAATTATATCGTATCTTCAATAATAGATTACATTTTGAACGATGTATTGCATTTAGAAGTCATAAAAACCTTCGAAATATCCAATTCGACAGTAAAAAGAGACTCGATTTTAATACAGTCTCTATAGTACTGATAATTAAGCTTAAAATTCAATTTTAAAGGAATTTGATTAACTTAAATGAATTTAAGGGGCAATGAGCGTATGTATAAAATTATCTTATAAAACGCGTTAAAAAAAAACAATTACATAGAATCTTGATAATATGTATCTATGTAGTTATTTTTGTAATCGCTGTGGTAAAATCCAAATTGTCTGTGATACTCCAGGTAACAGCTGACTAAATAATAATAAAAAATAAACAATATTTTTTTTGATAAAAGATTAATTTCTTATTATATTGTGCTTCTTGTAATATACAGTTTGTACCAAGTGTAACGTTCGCACATACCGCTGTGGTGGTTAAATGATATTTTCTCGGTAGTATTACCAAATATAATTTATACGCACCATACATAGGTATTCGAATTGAATTAAAGAATCATCAATAATAATTCTAGTTAAATAATATTATTAATTTAACGCAATACGTCATGTTTTACATTTAATCGAACGAGTTTTCAAATTTATATTTTAGACTATAAACAACGAATTCTTTACTTTTGATCAAACTTAAATAAATATTTTCACTGATGAATTTCTAACTAAGATAGTAATTCAAGAAATTTCAAGATTATTGTAAGTTTTTATATCGAAAAAGCTTTTAGCTTTAATGTATTGCAAAAAAATGAACGACTTTCTCAGCTTTGTGTTATTTTCAAAATGCCATCCGACCATTTCTGAGACTGTGAAATTGTTCTTGTATTATAACCAGCATAACAGATTTCACACTGTGACTTTTGCGAACTAGCGCTTACACTATAGTACCGTCAGTACCTTTATAATGATGGTTTAATATTATCATAATGTGATGTAGTTGTCTGGATGACCTTCTCGTGCCTTTTTTGAGTTGTATCGCTATATTTAACACGCGAAAATTAAATAGAGTTAAACCCCTCTCATAACAATAATGTAACCTTTTCCCGCTAAATCAATAAACGTAGTATTGCCTGAATGCATAAGTACTAAGCGTATACTAATAATACATATTTTAGGGTATAGGACTTAGTCAACTCTTACAATATACACAATTTTTCACAGCAGTATCCATGTAAGAAGTCAATACGTTTCATATGTTATGATACTGCCAGATGTCAAATATTGTTTTACATATTTATGTTAAATTATTGTGTTTTTAGAAAATATTTCTGTTTTTTTTTTTTTTTAAGAAAAAGTTTAAATAATATCAACATTTTGAAGTTCTGATTGTGGTAGTGAATGTATAGATATTTAACAACGGTGTATGTTTTAATTTTAATTTTTTTTTATTTTGCGTCTGAAAACATTTGTTTAAATTTTCAACTGTGTTATGCACGATTTTTATAATAAAATAATTAGCATTCTTGAGAAGTTAAAATAAAAACATATCATTACTTATCAAAATAATTGTGGAAACAAACTATGAACGTTTGTTAACATTTTAATATTGATGTAACCTTTAAATTATATTTTGGTTATCAAAATGCAGGACCGTATCTTTGTTTTAATTTTTTATTTTATACTTAGAAATGTGAATAAAAAATGTTTTGATAGGTCAGAAAGCTAATAGATGTTATACAAAGTTTCTTAAAATTCGATAATACTTGAGTTAAAAAAAAAAAAAAAGAAAGAAAAGAAATTATTCGTAAGTCCTTCTGTATTTTTGTAGGCATTTGATGAATTTTATTAATTTGTGCACTATTATAGTAATTGAATATTTTTTTTTAATTGAACTTAAGCCCAGTAACTAGGGCCATTAGCTGTTTGTAGGAGTTATGAACTATGGTTAGGGGTAAGGTTGTTACGGTAGGTTGTATTTTACGATTTTTACGGTTGATAGCAAACACGTGTATGTGTGGCAAGGTTTTTAACTACTATGATCCCGAGTGGTCACCCATCCGGGAGCTAGTAGCTGTGGCCGTTACTTACTCTCAGTCGCATTTCGTGACTGGTAGCAGTCAACGCGCCACGCCAAGCCACAAATTGAATATTAATAATATAATATTATATGTATTAGAAAAAAAAAAAAGATTAAATTAACCTAATAGTAAAATAAATTATTAACATAATATCATGAAATATACTTATTATATAGGGTCATAAACAGAATAAGTTTAGTCTTCGCTTATAACTATTTTTCGAATGCGATGGTTTACGATCGCATTTACACATATTACAGAATCTTACTCAAAAACTACTAAATACAGCAGAGCGGTTACCTATACTTATTCGCATAATGAATGAGATACAAAAAATTGTGATTATCGTAATATTCTTATAACTAAATAAATAAAAACGATATACTTAGCACGTGTTTGCACTTAGTCAAATATTATTTTATCTTTCGGATACGTTTAAATAATATGTAGTATCGCATTATTTTATGAGTTAATAATTTCGAAAGACGCTAAAATTTCATCGATGTATTTAATTGATTTCAATTACTACCAATGTGATACCAAGACAAAATAAAACATAATTCAATTAAAGTACAAATTAAACGTGCGGGTGCAATTTTTAGAGGCGGCTAGTTTAATCTGCCCTACTTATAACAATAGGCGCTCCACGCGTCCCATAACTGCTACCGACCACCTCGCGTACACTCTTTGTACCGGACATCGGTGTGTAATTATTGTTATGAACATAATATAATAAACATAAAATAATATGTTATTACTTGAATAATACGCGTATAATATATACTCGAAATGACGGTCGTTTTACAATATTATATTAGGCGTGTAAACAGTATTATGTTTGTTTATATTACAGCAGGTAGTAATAATAATTAAATAATAATTATTAAATTAAGTATAATACAGTGTAGGCGGCATTATTACACAGCCGCGTGCCGGGATTTTCGGCATCATCGAGTAATACGCAGTGGTTGATTTTTAATTAAACAGTTTAACGACCCGGAAACTGTTTGAAAACTGTATACAATATGTATACAATTCACTATAATAACGTTAATAATAAAAAAAAAAAAAAAAACAATTAGTTTTAAATCGTAAAGATGTCTTGTAATATGCAAAGAAAAATTCATCTATTTTATCGATTATTATTATTACTACCATTAAAATAACTGATTCTAGAACACCGAAAGTTTAAAACAGTTGTACAAAACGCCAAACATTTTTGGTACAGCATTGTACAATACATTTTGTAACGAAGCCGCTTGCGGTTTTATGACTGTTAGTACACAATGTTTGTACAGTTATGTGACAAAACCATCAACTTTAATATTGTTATATAATTTTTGTTTTCTAATAAAAATCGTTGAACATAAAATTTTGTGTAGAAAAAAATAAAAAATAAATTTATTTATTTTCAGCTCACGTATGTATAATTACCTATAAGAATAGTGAGTACATCTATCGTATATTACCGTTTTATTTTAAATTTTAAACGGAGTAATCGATACAATGATTTTATAACAATAAGCGTGTTTAATGTATCTTGT
Organism: Melanaphis sacchari; assembly: GCF_002803265.2. Lineage (NCBI taxonomy): Eukaryota > Metazoa > Arthropoda > Insecta > Hemiptera > Aphididae > Melanaphis > Melanaphis sacchari. Next base: position 663,216 of record NW_020271625.1, read on the forward strand.
ATACAATATAATATTGTAGTAGAAAAATACTTCAAATTTAAAATTTGAATGTAGCTTCTGATAAAAAAATTCTATTTAATTGGTGCTTTTAAGAGCTATGAATTGAGAATTCATAATATTTATTAAAATAATGGGAAAATAGAAAAAAACCTAACAGAAAGTCTTACTTATTGGAGATTTTTTAAACTATTTGTGGATAATTGATATTTTTGACTTTTTTTTTCACACTATATATAATGTATGAAATACAATTTTGAAATTCAGAATTCATGAAGCTACTTAATTTTATTATCTTAGTTGTTTATTTAGGCAATCCAATATAATTTTTTTTTTTTAGTTTTTAAAGCATTTAAACTTAAAAATTTTGATTTATACATACATATATTATTATGTATGTAAAATAAAAAAATAAATATGTTATCTCTATACAGCGTCATGACATGTAACAATGTTTGATATTATTATATTTTATTATTATTTATTAATATTATCAAGCATAATTACAATATTTATTGTTTAAAACAGTTTTAAGTCTATGTCTGATAGACGTGAATGTATAAATAAAACGTGCATCGCTCGTATCTATTATGCAATACGTGTACCCATTTTATCTATATTTTATAAGTATGTCATTTACGTGAATGTTAGACAGAATTGTTTACAATATTAAGCATATTATTTTCTGTGGATATAATTTACAATATCCGTTAATTATCGTCAATTAGTAGTTAGTACTCACGCAATATTTACTGTATGTATTTTTAATAAACGTTATTATATGGGTCAGAGCTATACGCCAAAGTCATTGCAAAGTTATATTCACACTTATATTATTATAATATAGTGGTTCTCAAACTGGTTTTTTTTTTTGAACCCCTTAAGTCGATAAAAATAATGTAAATTACACCAAATATTTTGGAATGTCGATTACGTTGGAGTTGTAAAAATATCAATTAAATTGGATGTAATAGTAATGTTTTCATGCGACTATTAAACCTCTCTCGGTCTCAATGTTCTATGAAGGCATGAAGTATAGTTTTGAAATCACTATAGTTATAATAATATGATAGATTTACATTACAAGTCATTGTGTTGTTGCTAATTGATCAAAATTTTACATGACTTCTATGTTATTCCCCACGTGAAGCTGCCAAGTGTCCAACTATGTTCTGTCAGTGACAAAACAATAATATCCACAAGGCGCATCATTATTATATCAAAATATATAATTTATGTGTTTGTTTAATTATTCATGAACTACACTTTGAACCATGTTTCTATACGATTATACCCGATACTAGTGTTACAAATGTTTATGAATGAAAAAAATTGGCACAAGGGTAAATATATAATATGTAACGGGTTTAAAATCAAACAGTTCTATGTAATAATATCGGAGTTTTTAAAGGTGGGTATATTTAAGGCTTAAAAAATTTAAATATATACTTACACAAGTGATTTTAAAATATTTGACATACAAAAATTTGATTTTATGTATCATAAAAGAATTTTTTTTTTGAACTGGGTACTTGAAAAATTAAATCAATTTAAAATTCTTAATTTGGAAATAAATATTTCACTGATAGTAAATAATATGGATTTCAAATAAATTAATAAAATATTTTCAATGATTGCACTTTTAGATAAACAAAATATTATATAAAATAAAATATTTCAGGAATACCGTTACTGAATATTTGGATACAGGTTCATAAAATAAGTCATAGGAATAGTCTCCACTTAATTTTACTTTGTATTTTGAATATCCGCGATAATGATTGGTTAAATGACTAAAACTAGTAGCTAAAAAAATATATAGGATATAATACATCAACCATAAAGAATATAAATAATGTATATATATACCAGACTAGATAATGTAAACACATACGTGTCAAATCGGACATTTCGGTTATAATATTTTTCTGGGTGAATGCGATCTTGATAGTAATTTGACACGAATAATATACGTTTCACCTGTCATCGATCTTCTTTCTCAAAATTTAATGTGCCTAGTAGCTACGTCTAAGCCGTTTTTTCACAACAAAAAACAATTTTATGAGTATTATTGACAGCAGTTAATATTTTTTCGTCCGTGAACACAATCATAAAATATAATATAATCTCGATCGCAATTGAATTTTGTTTTTATATCAAACACAATACGATACTTATCTAATTATTGCGTATTGTTTAGAAACTATCAAAATATTTTATCAAGAAGTTATAAAAAAATTAAAATAAGATATAAGAAATAATAAAACGAAAGAAAGAATTGTATTTTGATGAGTAAATAAACCAATAATTAAATTTCTATTTGTATTTGCTCCTATTTACTGTACTGAGTTTAACTATGATAAATTAATTTACATCACAATCAAAAACAAATAAAAATATAACAAAAACCACCTCTAATCAGATGTTTTTGCTTAAAATCTTTTACTTAAACAATCGACCAATATATATTTAAATTGATAATAGTTACTTATTTACACATTTTGAACTTGATGTTTGTTAATTTTGTATCTTGATAAATAATTATTCTCACAGACATAACAAAGATGTCGCCAGAACACTGAATATCCCCTAATATCTTATCATATTATTACTTTTTTTTTTAAATATTTATTTGAATATATATATATATAATATTTAATAATAGTTAAAATGAGCATATGAGCGGAAATATAAAAAAGTTGGCTGTGAATGGGTGAGGGGAGTTGCTACTCAGCAGTAACACTCGATATATTATTACTATCACAAAAAAGGTATCGGATTCCTGTTTAAATATCTATCTTAACTCTTTGTTATTGATGCTTTAACCCCTTTCTGCATGAATTAATTATTTAAAAAAAAAAAAAAAAATAGGTGTATTGATTTGGGTTCAAGATGACATAGAGAAATGCTTAAAAAATATTTTAACCATAATTATTTTAATAACATCAAATCTCATGAATTAAAAATAATAGTAAATCTTCATTAAAATGTGTAATTTCATAATGAATAATTCATTTAGAAATAATGCAACAAAAAATAAACAATTTTTAGTAAAAATGTAATAAAAAAATTGAAAAAAAATCTTATTGAAATTTTATTATACGTAAATAACAGAATAATGTATTGTGGTTTGAAGTACCCGTAAATCGATTTAACTCAGTACATAAAATGTGGTTATTTAACAAACAAAACTGTTTTCAACCACGAAGTACTAGATAAAGAAAAAATCCACGGAAGATAAAATGCGTGTAGTAAAACTCGTACACTAGTAGTATCACTACACGACATCTGATGTGTGTGGGGTCTATTAAACCACAATAAACTGACATAAGGTTAATAATCACGTGGGTTTCAATAGAGTTTGAATAGTTATGATGATATTCAAACGTTATAATAATAATACTACCAATATTCCGTAACTGCAATTATATTAGAAAGACTAAACGACGTTAAATAAAAAGTTAACCTTGGCATATCTACTACACTCTCGATTCATCCCCCTAAATATTTTTTGTTTATTTTATAATAATACTTTAACACTGTTTGTATAATATTTTATGGATTGAACGTCATAATATCCCGCCTTTTAAACCATCTAAAACGCGTACGTAGCACAGTGCACGTCCCATATGATCCTAACATTCATTAAAAAGTTGTCTGTTTATTTTTGTACTTAAACGTTTATGACATAATACGGCTGCAGCTATTTTTTTTTTAATTCTCATAAATAATCGCACTCGTCCGTTTTTTTAGCTTGAATATTTTATTGTCATTTTATTTTTCTACCCATTAACATTCAAAACATGACTTTGTATGTTTATTCATTAAATTTATAATACTATATACATTTTATAATAACGATAGGTGTATAATATGATCAATCTACATCCAGACCATCGTGGAAAAAAATTCGCATACTATTCCCAATTCTATTGAATTTCATAATTATTAGATGCATTCTATTTACGATGTCCATGGTTTTCGTTTGTATATTTTACATTCGTATTATTTTCCGATTTTATATGTATATTATATTGTATATACGAATATTTATAATAATATAATAATAAATTATCTAAAGATAATCTTTTTTTTTTTTTTAATTAAATTAATTTAACTTAATTGCTATCCTGAATAAAATACACACATCTTTAATCCATGGATTAAAATGTGTTTTTTTGATAATAAATTTATTCAAAATCTAATTTATTGAATGAAACATATTATTATAAATTACATCAACTTAATATGTACTATTTAAAGAAATTCATGTGGTAGTATAAACTATTTTTTTCAAATTAAAACTTTCTTTATTTACCAAAAATTTTTAATTAGCTAATGAAGTTTTGGAAAATTTTAAGGTATCTTAATGAAAATTCAAACTATAGTAGTTTCTAAGTAACAGCAAGTTAAATAATTAATTATTTACTTATGTATATATAAATTTGTATTTTTTTTTTTCTATAATTTGACAATTTTTAACTAATAATAATCTATTTATTAATGTTTTATAAACATATTTTGTACCTTCAAAATCTTTTATAATGAACAAATTTAAATTATTATTATTATTAGAGCACAAAGTTAAATAACTCAACATTTACTCATTAGCGTTAATATATTCTTTACATCATTTTATAATATTCACAAATATTCTCATTAATGTATGGATTACACAGTGAAATAGCTTATATGCATATATTATACACAATATACATAAAGGTTGAGTTTTAGTTTTTAAATAAAAAAGTATATTTATAAATGCAGTATATTAAAGTGACTTTACGCGTGGTTAAGGTTCAGTGCACATTGTACAGAAAATTATAATACGTCATGCAGTGATGTCCCATAGGAGTGAAAATTCGTCTTGAAAAACCATCAAAATCCTCGATGCTTTGTATAGCGGTGCAGATGTTTTAAATCCATGTGACAGCTTAAATTTAAAATGTTTGTATATTAATAAATAAATAAAAAATTAAATTAAATGTTTGATAACTGTTTATTTTGTAAATTTAACATTTATTTTTAATAATTTTTATTAAATCATCTTTTTGTACGTTTATTTTTCAGTTTAACGTATCAAAAATTAATTTACTTTGGTTAATCATAATTAAATCAATCAAAAAAGTTAGGTTATTGAGTAATATTTTTTTTGTGAGGTGGTAAAATTATTTTTAACCGATAAGTTTAGATAAAAAAAAAACTAAAAATGTTTTATGCCTTTAAATAGCTTAAGAATATTCAATATATTTGAACATTTTATAATATTTAAAAAACTATAACATAAGCATTTGGTAAAAATTTTCAGTATATACGGTTATTCATTTTTGAGTAATATCAACAAAAAACAAAATCAATTTTGTCAAAAATTGAATCTGTGTAAAACTCTGGTTTTTGTATTTTTGAATTGTAAAAAACGTACTAGGAATTTTTCACCATTAACCCTCTAAAATACTAACTAGATTTATTTCAAAAAACTACTCTTATTTCTAAATATTGAAACATTTTTACTGTTCTGAAATATGCACGCACAGTATGTCACGTCATATACATTAGAAAAAAATACACAGCATTATATGATCAATACATTCATCGCTTGGCTCTGAATCTAAAATAAAAGATATTATATTTTAAAAATATTAACTCTGAAAATGATTAATATGTTTTTAATAAAATATTTGGTATGCATAAATACATAATTATATTAAAATGATTAAAAAAACAAAATTTGATATTAGATTATTGTATTTAAGATGATTAAAAGATACAATAACTAAATTTAAATAACACGTTTGTATTACAATACCTACCTTACGACTAGTTAAATGCAATATAAATAAATAGAATTTCATATAGGTAATTAATATCATCACAATTTTAGTAAAATGTAATTAACCAACTATTCTTACCTTTTTTTTATAATTTAGTTATTCAAAATATAATTTTCAAAAATAATTTAATACACTCAAAGACCATATTTTTAAATTATTGAGATTTTTTGTACTATTTAAGGAATGTTATTTGTAAATAGGTACATACTTCTGTCTTTCAAATGGTAACCCCTATTTTATACTAATCAAAGTCCAAAAGAATAGTTTTTGATCTATATTATTCAACTTTATATAATAAGAAAATAATCATCCATTACAAAGATATGAAAGCTATATTGGTTTGAAAATATTAGTGGTTAATTTTAATTCATCATTACTTATAATTTATAAAAAATGTAGATCCAATATTGCATAAATTTAAAATTTTTTTTTTAAATAATTGTTAAGAATTATTATAATTTATTTTTAATATAAACAGTTAAATCAAAAAACAACTTTTTTTCAATTTTCGAAAACTAAACCACTAAATAATAGATTTACAAAAAAAAAAATAATGATGGTTTTTATTAGAAAAATTGAAATTTGTATTACCGTAATATAAGAAATTCCTCGGGTACTTCCTACAAAAAATTTGAAGAATTAAACTCGTGATATTTTTAGTACATTTTAAAATTAAAATATCAAATTTTATTGAATGTACCATTAAGTTAAAAAATGTGGGTAAGCACGTTTTTTCACTCACTTTGCGTCTACAAGGCAACAAAATATTTCATATCGAACCCAAAATTATAGTAATATATTATCTATTATGTGGTGTCCTTACCGAATAACGTCTTTCCTGTTTGTATGATAAAAATATACATGCATGAACACGATGTGTGTCTGAGTATTTCATAAATACGTATATTATAATATATTATAAAGTGTGTGTGTGTTTTGCAACGCCCGTCCTTGCGATAAATAATTAGCGTCTTTTAGACGTCCGGATCCGGAAATCCAGAAATCTCATTACTCGCTGAAGAATTTTATCGTAAATCGTTTATCGGAACTGCGGCTCCCCGGATTTCGTCGTATAAATAATATTATATATCACATATATAATACTCTTTACAAGCGGCGCCCGGATGTGACGGATCCGACACCATCAAATTAATTTTGCGTTTCGCGTCGATGACGTTTGTGCGCGTATAAATCGGTCAGGGGACGATAAACACACGCCAATGAGCACGTAAACGTCTCGCACGTATAATGTACACGATTCGTGTTGAAAAAAATAAAATGGAATATAAATCACTTAAGATGTGTATATTTTTGTATAACAACATAACAACATAATATCTCATACAACTATATTATGATGGGTGCCTGCAGAAAACTAAAGTTGTTCTATTTTATAATTGCATACTTATTTTTTTTAAATAATTTAAAATTTGAATTTATTACAAAAATAAAATAAAAAAATAAGAAATTTATTTATTTATTTATTTATTTTGATTATTATCATTATTATTTGAATTGGAATGTATTTTTAACTAATTAACTAATTAATTAATATTAGTTTAGAATAAGATTTGTATACATCTAAATACTCGGAAAATGGTTTGATTTTAAAACAAAATATAAATCGTGAAATAAAAAAAAAACATATACTCTTATAAATTTATTAATTTTTCCACCAACTTATATTTCGTTAATAGTCATCGTTCGACACATATAAACAATAAATGAGCACTTTATCGATTATGGGCATTGTGTGTTGTATTGAGCATCGTTTTTATCATATACAAAGCAGAAGACGAAGGAGGATAAGAAAAAGAAATAATAGAGAGACGAAAACGATGAAAAAAGTGAACACCGTCAGCTTTTAGATACCCTAATAAAAACTCTGGGCGGACATAAAAATGGGTATGGGAAATAAGTCGTGAACTCACTCCAGAAGAGACCGAAAGCTGCGCCGAACGAATATTGTTGTTGCGGGGGCGACAGTAGAGCATCTATTTAGATTGGATCTATTAGGTCTAAATGCTTTTAACTATCGACGCCGCAGTCTGGTCTTTCAACGGAAACGTTTTACCATATCTAGATGAAGTGTTTACAATTTTTTTTGTTTGGTCCGAGTTTAAAACTAATCCCACCACGTCTCTTTTAAATAGTGTTTGAAATCGAAATAAAAATGTTTAATTACAATTTTTATTTTGTTCATCAATATTCTTTTATTTTTATTTCCATTTAAAAATAATTGATTAATATTTTAACTTCATAATTTTAATATAATTGCTCAAATATATCTCTAAATTATATTGTGTTTTAACTATTTCTTTTTTTTCGAGGTTATTTTAAATTTTAAACACCATTTTTACAATTTTACAGTTTTATTCATTGAATGAATTTCAATTTCGATTAGCAAGATTTGATCTGTTCTCAACCTATATCGGTTTTCCATTTCAACTAATAACTTATTATCTATCAATACTATCTATATTTTATATCAATACTATATTCTAATACCGCCTGCCGTATTAAACAAAAACATGAAATTCTGCAATAGTTATTTTATTGTTTTGTAATATTAATGTAATAATGAAAATATGGCGCCCACGTTTTATTAATTTCATTGTTAAAATCGTTGTGGGTATTTATAATAATATTATTATTGTCGTTTTATTTCAGTGTACATGTTTTTACAAATTTATAAATTATAACCAATGTCGAGAGTATAGATAACAAAAATAATTTTAGATAGTTAGTAAGACAGATAAATTATTTTCAATTTTAGAAAATATATTGGATGATGATTGATTAAAAAATAGGTACATATAATTGTATTTTTCTTAAAAATAATTTTTATAATCAAATACCTTAAAAAATAATATAGGCCAATTAATATTAGTATATTTATTATTGATTTTCACTTAAAATATTTCAATGTTTCAAAAACGTAAGTATAATGCAAAGTTGTTAGTGTTTTATGTATTGATGTCAAGGTCGAATAATTTACAACACGATATAAACTATTATAATATATACCTTACCATCTCGTCAACAGATATTAATGTGATATAATTATCATAGGCAATTAATAATTTACGAATGACGGTGTAAACACAAATGCGCTTAATGCTCTCATAACTTACAAAAACTATTTAAAATTAATTACACATAGAGTAATAGTAAATATTTTACATTTATTTTATCAGCTTATAATAATATATTATTATAATACATTTGATTGTTTTTAATTTATTGATAAAATATACGTTTAGTATATTATAGTAAACAGTTTTTTATCGTTTTAAACATTTTGTGTGTTTCTAAGTGCTGAAGAATTTTCGCTGAAAGTATAAAGACCGTATTGTAATATAGTATACATTATACTAAGTATATGCAGGTTTGATGACATTTTATTATTATTAATGTATTCACGTTCTACTTTGTATAAATATTACGCAGGCATGTAATCTAGACGACTAAAGAAGGTTTTAGAATGATAAATATTCGCTAAATATGTCTGGCATTTTTCCACAGATAATTTTTGTGGTAGAATGAAGTCACAAAAGTTGTTTCACATAGAACGCGGACCGGAAATCCTATCTGACCATATCAAGGTTATATATTGAATGGGTAATTTTCCAACTTTCTCAATTGTATAATATAATATATTATTACTAATATTTTCACGTTCAGTATAAAACTATAAGACCTTTATTATGAAGCAACTTGCAAATAAATATTGAATATCTATTCGGCCAAAGACGCTTAATATTTTTAGACCTGTTAATGCTATATCTAAAAAAAATATTTATTTTCTATTTTTATTGTTATCATTTAGTAAATCATTAATCATTTTGAATTTCTTATTCCAAATGAGAATATGGTTTTGAATACTCTGGTATAAAAATTGAATTTTTAACGAGCTTTTATGAGTAATTTGTATTTTAAGTTTAGATGAATAGAGTATTCAACTACAATATGTTTACGTATTTATACATATATAAGCATAAAAAAACCACTAAACCGGACATACAGGCCATTTCGCAAGCCTCAGCACCGGATACATTTAGGTGATATATCATAATTATTGACAATAATATACTACCTTGTATATCGTCGCATTTGTGTAAATTTATGTTAAAACTGTAAACTCATCGCAGCTGTGACGATTTTTAAGTTTTTTGCAGTTTTTAATAATATGTAGTAAATTGTATTATCAACGGGGAAACTGTAATATACTAATTAGATATACGAGTTGATCTATTTAAAATTGAATACTATTATTTCAGAAAACATAAACGTTTTTGAAAATATTTCTTTCGTGCGATTTTCAATTGTAACAAATCCACATTTTTGAAAAAAATAATACATTTTTAAATATTTTACTGTTTTGAACAACAAAATATTTTTTAAATTTTATATTTCGAAGTATTTGAAGTATTTTCATTCATAGAAATCAAATTTTTGACAAATATGGTATTAAATATAAGTATTTAAAGTTTTGATGAACGGATTTGACAATAAATATGCGGAGTACATCTTTACACTCTATCAGATAGATGGATTTGTTTTCTAACAAAAAATAATAAAAAAAAATTTCATTTGGTTAAAATATCTGAAAAATTAAAGCAAAATTCTTAGTACTTAATGCTGAAACCACCAAAATATTCATTTGAACAAAATTTGATGTTTGAACGAAGAACAACGAAAATTTTATATTATAAGTTATTATATTTTATACATAATACTCGTACTTATACATTATAACATTTTAAAAACATAAATTGTATACCATTGCCAACTTCCACGACCTTATTCTAATAGGTTTGCAGTAAGTCCATATATTTTACTCACAAGTTAATGACAATAATATTTTAAATTAATTATTTAAAAGTGTTTGACAATTTATAAACTATTATGTTAATCAAATATTTAAAATATAGTGAATGTCTGTTTTTCGAGAGAAAAACAGTTTACCCTATCGCATAAGTAATACCAATCATTATTATAATATAAATAAAAAAATTACTCAGTCATATAATAGTCTGATTTACTGTCTTCGCTCAAAATCAATTTTTGTATTCTGTATGGAACGATTTATCATTAAATTCAATTTTGACATTCATATACATTTCAGTAACTCATCCAACGATGAGGTACACTCAACACTTACAGCAGCGTGGTTATCTACTCCCCTCTGTTTTTATCGAAATGAATTGTATTATACCTATGAAACTGAGCGTTTTAAAAACGGTCATAAATGTGCATAATATTATAAGCTTTAGGCACTATATTTAGGTGTTCAAACTTTGACTCATACAGACATAATATAATCTCCAATATAAAAATAAAACAAGAGCAAGTTAATGGTAACAGCGGCGTTTCAGATTAAAATTCTAACGATTTTTACGGTTGAATACCTACCGTCTGTATATCTAGTATTTAGAAACCTGGGTGTCATTAATAATGAAATGTAATAACACAGCACACATTATTAAATGTACACCAACTCGGCTGTAACTGCCCAGTGGCCATGTCATAATATTATTAAATATATATAATGCATACAACATACATGCATTTCTATACATAACGGTAGTGCCTTATTTGACAGCCACTATATACGTATTACATGCGGGTGTGTTTTATACGATGATAATATTGTATTTGGTAAAAAAAATACAAAATGGGTATAATACCCCTTTGGAACTTTACAAGTATTATTTTAAGTGATTCTACAAGCGTATTCACTCAATTTTTTCATTTAATAATAAATTTATTCAGATACAGATTGTATTATTTGAATAGAAATTAATCCATGTTATCAATTATTATTGAAATTTGTTGTACTATTTAACGCGCACCTTATGGTCTTAAGATTATTATTTAGTGAATGATTTTTTTTGACAATGTTGCTGTACTCCATTCAAAATATAAATAAATAGTTTTTCAGTTATTGAAATGTATGTATTAAGGGTAATATACGAAAATATGAAATAATAAAATATTGAACTTGAGTTTTAAAATACTGCTATATTATCTCTTATGTTTTCCAAACCAATTATTATGGACCTATATTTAATATTTCAAAGAATTAGATTTAAAATAACTGTATTACCAAAGGAAAAAAGTTCACCGTGCTTGGTGAATAACTTTATATTGTTCATTGTATGAATATTATCGTTTTATCGATTGAAGTCAATCCTCTTCGGATTATCAATAGTATTTGAAATTAGCTACACAGAACATTATTAGGTATATAATATAATAAATTATACTACTGGATATTAGTTTGTAGGTAGGTTGTAGGTTTTATTACTGCATTGAATACAAAAATAGTGTATTTCTGAGGTACCCAGGGAAACGTTGGAGAAATGCTCTCGCAAAATCTCATAAAATATGTTTTACAACTATACAATTTGTAACATTGTTCGATTGGTTAATTAAATAACAAACATGTACTGTGCATGTGCAATTTATTCAGATTTATTTTATGATTTTGTATTCATTAAAAATCAAAAGTGATTCATAATTTTTATTTTCTCATGGTTTAGATATATAAGTCACAAACACAAGTTTAGATTTAGTGATTGATTTCCATAACGAATTTAACAAGTCATTCACAATCATATAATATTTTTATAACGACGAAAAAATGATTACTTATTTGTAAAATGGATATAAAAATTAAAATTATATTATGCATATTATAGTTAAGAGAAAGAGATTAAATATTGTTAGTTAAAAAAAAAAAAAACCGTACTGTGATAACGTTGATTTTGTAATGGCTTAAAAGATTTTTCCGAATACATCTAAAAAGTTTATAGCATAATAGCATTACCGTAGCTTCTTATCCTTTTAGGTTGGTCTAGGGGGGAGCTATCGGTACTTTAAAAATACATTAAGTTTTTAACAAGTAAAAAAAAAATGATTTATTTCCCTAAACTTAAATATACGCGTTAGGGGAAAACATTCTATATTGATCTAGACAACGGATATGCTGAATTTCCGCAAATACTTTGTGATTGATCAAGACATAAGATAAACATACGTTTATCCTAACGTTTCGTTCTAACCTCCTTCTATGCAATAACGCAATAACAATACATCATTGTCAACAACAATAAAATCATGTTTACTATTAGTTACTGATTGTTAATGTTATGCATACGTTATACGATATTCTAAATGATAGTGAGTTGTCTCGCTAGAAAAGCGAATAATTTTAATGGAAAAATTTTAATGCGATCATTTCTGATCGAACTAAATACGTATAAGTATTATGATAAAATGTATATGCATTTTAATATGCATTGCTTGAATTTCAATATAATATGTTCATATTTTTTTGGAATACTTGACACGATGCTTTTACCCAGCTACAAATGTTTTTTGAAAATATGTTATTTTAAAAACGTGATATATAGTTTTCAGATATTTTTAGGCCATAAAACATGTTTTAATAATATTTATATTGAATGATATATTTTATTTTAAACAACAAATTTTATCTTAAAATGTAAAATACATACAATTTGAAAATATATTTATTTTTTTGTGATTTTGTAAGACTAAAAAAAAACTTTTTGATTATATTTTTCTCTTCCTTTCTCCTCCCCCTAAAAATAAGTTAATAAAACAATACTTTAAGCCTACGATCAATATTAACATAGTACTATACGATACAACAGTAACGTTAACATCATATATACCTATTTTATATGTAGATATTTTAAAATTATTTAAAAACATAGGTATGTGTTGAATTTGTAAAATTTCATTTAGAGATCAAAAAATTAGCGATCGTATAATACGAGTAGATTAATGCGTCTCAAAAGTCAATGTCAACTATTCATCATAATATTTTTCAAAGGTAGTATTTATAATTAACTAATTAAAACCGATGTTTATAGATTTCATTATTTAATTATTTATAAATGTAATTTGACATTGAAATAAAAGTACGTATAATATATTATAATATAAGCAATATAGCTTGTTTACGGTTAAATTTTTGAAAGCATTCTAATAAAAACGCGGGTATTGCTGCAAGCTGGGTGATGGCGACTTTGATCTCGATCGTATAATAACGACTAACCTGATGGCTGATGTTCACTAAATGAATATATCATTGATTTTCTTAAAAAAATATATTATCTGTCATGCTGCAAACGACATGAGATTAGGTCTTGAAAAATTTAATTTTTTTTTCCTTTGATCGTCGAAATTCAATGGTTGGCATAAACGAACTAGTGTACGACGTATTATTTGAAAGTCAAGTAATAATCATTTTCAATAGGTTAAGAAAAATAAAACTTTTGAGAATAAAAATGAGAATGTTTAGAAAAAGACAAAACGATGTTTTGACGAATCGGCTATAATAACACTAGGAATAGTAGAAAATCTATAAAACAGTGCAAAAATAAGCAAATAAAATACTAAAAAATGAATAAATAAATCAATCGCTATAATTTTTCTAACACGTGATCTTTAGTGACTATATAAGGGATAAATTAACCATCTAATCTCCAATTAAATTATATAAAATAATTGTTATTTATTTTCACTTGCATGTATGAAAATATAATATACCCCATTATGATATAATCTCGAATTAGCTACAAAATAAGCTTCAGATTAGTTACTAGTATTAAAATGTAAAAACTTTCAATAAAATTATCATATTATTAATAATTTTATACAGAATAATATATAAATATGTATAAATTAAATCATGTAGACTTTCACAGTAAAATCTATAATCATTATTAGCTCGTTGATACTATTGTAAAATCTTTGAGAATTTAAATGAGTTCAACGGGTAAACATATCAATTTTGTATATTATAAATTAAGAGCACTTAATTAGAAATTAAATTTTCATTCGAATACCTATTTATATTTGTATAAGCATTGGATAGTTCATTAGTGGCATTATACGTCGGTATAACGTATTATTTTTAATTACTTACCGGTAGACTTGTAAATAATATATTTCTTATCGATAATTATTTAGTTTATTGAAATCAATATATTTAGCTTAGTACAAACTATAGATAAGCTATGGTTTTTCTTATATTAATATACTTTTCATAAATTGTAATTAAATTCAACATTTTTACTTTTATTTAAGTTAAAAACAAGTCCTGGTTTTGTTTGATATGTAAATAAATTTAGATCGCACTTTGATTTAATTTTGTATGTGACCAAATCATCCCAAGTTTTGTTTTTTTAATGCATAAAACAGCAGCTTTATTGAGATTTGTTTATTTTTTGTAATACAATGTTATCATTTAAATTGTACCACAATAAAAAAAGGTAATATTTATTTATGTTTTTTTTTCTTTAAAACTATCCATTTTGATCTTAAATATGTTTTATTCAATATATTTATTTAATCGCCAAAATGCAAAAATAGACATAAATAATAATTTTTAATACGTATTAGAAGAAATGATATGATCTTTTTATCTGAACTACAGTATTTTATATTTTTTGGAACATTATACTTTCACTATTAATTATATCTATTTTAGCATAAATAATTTAACTTGTCTTTACGAAAAATAAATAATTCAATAATGAACATAATTATTTCTAGTATTAAACTATATTATATTCTTCAGCGACCATTATATTTATATTGACTAGGTATAGTCACTACCAAGGATTAAGCTGTCAACTAATGTTTTAAAAATATAATTTAGAACACTAGCGATTAATACCGATAATATAACAAAAGTGTTGCCATTAAAACAGTATGTGGATTTTATAGTATAAAATATATGTCATTACACTTTTTAGTAAGTCAAAACGTAAATTTTTATCATTTCGGGTAAATTTTAAATTACAAATTAAGCCAATAGAGACAATAATGAATACATTTTTAATAAGTATTGAACATAAAATTAAATACAAATATTTTTCAACTACCGGATTTAAAAAAAAAATAAAAATATTTGAGCTTATTTAAAAGTTCCAAATAGACAAATAAACTGTTAGAAATTGCACGTTATAACATTGGAAATTTTATTTTGGTATTAATAAAGTCATAAAGATATTAATGTGTTTAAATTAATACTCGCAATGATACTCCTAATAAAATACAAAAAATTATTAATTATGGAAAAAATTAAGGTGAAGAATAATCTTTAAGCTCAATGAAAATTAAATATTAAATTATTTATCAATAATCAAAAACGTAGTAGGTAATACGATTTAAATTATTATTATTAATTAGGTTCTACATATTTTGAATAATTTATGATATTACCGTTTGTAAATTCAATATGTATTTAATATAATATATAGTATTTAACTAGTTTTATCGACCGATGAAATTACATTAAAAAAACAATAAAGCCAAATTGATTTGAAAACGTAATGTATAATATATTATACACCTCGATTAATATATAGGTAGTTATTAGAATAATAAATTGACCTTGTTCGTAATAATCGCAAATATAAAGTCCAAGCATTGCAGCGAATTACTGTCGTTTTTTTTCTAACAACCTTTATACTTTGGAATACAAACAGTGCGTCTTGTTCGAATCTTCCAACCTATCCGTTCACGTGAGAGGTAGGATTGGCGACCAAGCTACTGCAAACGCAACTTTACGTAACTAGCATCGACAAAGACCATGTCTAGCCTAGGTGACGTATTATGACTAACCAAGACTACCGACCATTATGAGTGATGTTGTTTAATTGCATGTAATATTAGTATTTTGATCTAACAAAATCAAATATATATATTATACACTCAACTTTATGCTTGATGTCTTTGTTTTATCCTTACTTCTTACACAACACCAATTTCGACTGACAAAGACAAACAAAAATTGAAATCATCGCAATCCATGTCACAATTTCGTAGAAATAAAAATTTAAATAGGGCTTAAGATCTTACACAATACTGTAATAATTAATGAAGGTTGATAAATCATTAAAGATCCAGTTTGTTCTTCTCTAGATTCTGAGTAGAAATTGAAGTCATTTGATTTAATTTGGTTTGTTTTATGGTATCCAAACTAAAAGACAAAATTATAGGACATAATAGGGAACTATGAAACTCGAAATAATATAAGGTGATTAATTAATGTTACAATGGCGCAAAACGAAATCAATCCAATACTATATTTATTTTAAAAAACAATAATTCATACCTTAACTGATATGCTATAATAAATCTTCAATTATGAGAATTAAACGACCGTTGTTTATAATGATAAATACGACGAGAACATTAAACAATGTCTATAAACTACATTGGAGATACTTTTTTAGTAATTAAATTTAAAGATTTTCACATTTTTAGAATACACGTAATATATAATTATCAATAATCGTATTTAAAAATGAAAATTATAATTTAAGTTTAAAAAAAAATCAAATTAATCTATTTAGAAAATCATTTTCATATCTATCTATAGAATGATTCGTAAAGCATATTCACCAAAATTGTTTATTTAATAATGAATGCATTATTTTAAAAATATTCTGTGAAGGTATAAAAATTGTATATTATTTAAAAGAAAATAATATGATAAATAAGTAGATTTTGGATAACTATGTGTTGTTAAAAAAAAAAAAAAAATTAAAGAGCATTTTTGGCAATTTAAAAAATGTTTGAGTCAGTCAGAAAAACATGTTGACAAATGAAATCAACTATTGCAAAATATAATATAATTTATTTATATTATATATTATCTTCACATATATTACAAAATTTTTAGTTAAATTGGATATGCGTGAAATTGAAATTGTACACAATTGGATGATATAAATCATTATTACATTCAGGTTAAAGTCGGTAAAACGTGTTTTTAAGAACGAATTATCGAATAACTAGAAAAATGTGTATATTAATTGACTAAACAAATTTAGAAAATTGTGAAGGGATTTTGATTAAATTAAATTAATTTTTATTTTACTTGTCAATTTAAAAGTAAATTTATTGAGTTATTTATGCTAAAACGAGTTATAATTAGACAATTTTTTATTGAATATTTTAAATTTTACATATTCACTCAATTATATACGTTAAAATATAATTTTGAAAAACAAGTAATTTAAAAATTTGAATTATTTTAACGATACTTAAAAGCGAAAGTTTATCAAAAAAAAAAAAAAATAAATAAATAATTATTCAGTGCTAATTCAACTAACCAATAAATTATATTTTAGAAATAAAAAATTTACCTTTTTTAAATGACACCTTGGATAGACCTTTGTATTACCATAATTATTATATCTATAAGTGTTAGTATTATTGTTATAAATGTTAATTCTATTTAATTATACGAGCTAATGGATATATTACTTAAGTCATTAAAATATATAAATACATTTAGAAAAAAAAAATACTAATAATATTGTTTTAAATATGTTATGTAGAGTTTTATACAAAATTTATATTTTAAAAAACATAGTACTGTCATAAAATGTCTAGTTAAGATTATCCGATTCAGTAAAAGTGATGCTGTCTTCCATGCATGATTTGGCTTACTTGAAGAAAAATAAATGTTTAAATTAAATAAACCAAAACTAGAACTACACTAACAACAATAGTGCTTTTCAAAATATGTCAACTAGTTGATTTTTATATTTTATACGGTTAGTGAAGTCCGACTACTTAATAATGAGTGCGCTGTAGAATAATTACCTTTCGGTTCGTAGAAATATAACATAACAAAATAAATGGGTAAAAACAAACTTTATTTTAATTCGGTCAAGTGGTTTGGGTAGTTAAAAACAAAATGTCCTAATTAGCTTATCGTATAATAATTGTTTAAAAATTTAAAATATCTGAGTGTAAAATTTAAAATGTGATATCGATTTACATATTTAAATTTTTTTTCCAATCAATGTTATTTGAATTTTATACCATACTAGTGCTTTGATATAATCCAATAATACATTTTTAATGGAAATTTAAACATTATTATAACATTTGAATACCATATTAAATTTGTATATATTTTTTTTTTAATTTTCTGTAATTGATATAGTTGTATACTAAACATTGCAATAGTCTATAAGACTATAATCATATTAATATATTTTTTTTTTTTGAGAAACATATGTTTCTTAGTAAATTTTATTTAAATTTTTTCATTTAGATATTCACATAATGTTGAGGATATAGTCTTTTAATTTTTTACAATAAAAAAATATGGTTTTTGAATTTTTATAAATATTTACTACTAATAAGTTTATAATGCGTATCTCTTTTTAAATTTTATAAGACATTATCTATCCAAAGGTATATAATAAATTGGTTCCAATAATATACGATATATGTTTTGTGAAAAAATAATTAATTTAATATCTATTTTGCGATTGAAAAAATTGGATTGTATAGTGTAAGTCTGAATTCCATAATTTATTGTTAAATTAATAATAGAATATTGTTATCATACTTTGTTGTGAAAGAATCACATCTTATTGAAAGAAAAATAATAATAAAATACACCAATTTTTAATATCAGGATTTCTTATAGGAAGCTTATTTAATTAAAATTGGTAATTATTGTTAATTTTAACTTCTAGCTACTAAAGGTAATAACATTGTGTTATGTATTTCAAAATAATATTTAAGTAACTTTATATTCAAAAGAGTATTCATTTATGTAAAATATATTGTACCACCTTACACAAGTAATTTTCAAACTTTTTATTTCAATAAATTTACAAATTCAAAAATATTTGTTCTTGAAATACAATTAAAAATTTTCAGTTAAGTCAAAATATTTTAACAATAATATCTATAATAGGTGAGCAGTATCGTTTAATAAATTATTTTTATTCAAAACACTTAGTATATAATATTATTAATTATTATTATATCACATCATAGTTGAGCAATACAGTATTTCATTAGTAAAATAAAATGTAAGAATTGAATTTAATCTGATTAAATCAATTTCGATGGTACTAATAATTACTAAAGATGATAAGTTTTTATTCACTTTTAATTGTCGTCATCGCTCACGAACGTTAAATATTTTTATGAAAGATCTATTACCGTCGAGGATTATCTATGTGTTTCATCGCACTTGTAGGTAATCAATATATTGTACTTTCCAATATAAATAACTTGTTAACATTATTGTTTAACCACATGAACTGTATACAACACATCTTAAAATAGGAGCAAAGTCATTTTAACGGATACATAACTGCTGCATAAGATATTTGCTTCTGACGCGCTTTCAAACAGCGATCGAGATTATGGTTATGATCCGTTGTTTCTGTTTCTGATTTCATACGTATGTAGCACGCAGTAAATGTTTCGAAACTTAAACAAAATATCATGGACTTAAAACTTTCAAGTACAAACCTTGTGTAGAAACACAGTGTTGCACTATCAGAAACCTCACGAATATTTTTTTTCATGTTATAAAAATAACAATAATAATATTATAATCTATCTTCGATCGCAAGGCACGCACGTACGGTAAATAGAAACTTACCGTAAAGTTATTTCATGTGTCTTAGTTTTATATTCTTTTTTTTTCACTTGTCGGTTATAATAAATTTATTATCCACTAAACCTTTCTTTTAAAATGCTAAAAAACAATTTATTTTTATGATTTATTATTCCAGTCGTTGGAAGTCTCGTCTTAATCAATGTGAATTTTAACGCAGCAACAGAGTCTTTATATGTTTATATATAATCGAAACAAGTCACAATAAGATCAGATATTTATCACGGCTTGTGTCTATACTGTAGTAAGCATAATATGGTTATGTAGTATTTGTGCGATTCGTTTCAGAAAGTCGCACCGTGTAACTTTTGAATAACTATTATCATAGGTATATAATATTGAATATGGGTAAGTAAATGTATTGCTCGTTTATCACCATTCACTAGAAGAAAAGCATGCATAAGAATAAAAAAAAAATGCATCTTCCACTGTTGTTTCATTATCAGCAAAGGATGCGCGCAGAATACTGTGCCTACGTTTTTCATATATTCAATATTGATTCCATGAAAAAACCATCAATAACAATTGACTTAATCATGAAGTGACAGAGACATTTGGATGTGAATTTTCTACAATAAATCTACTCATCATTAGATAACTGCGTAGAAACAATGCCCGATAGGTGTTGTCAGATCCAGATGTCCTAATTTTTATGTGTGTTATCTATGCGCTATATACTATTTTTTCATCAAAATCGATAGGAACCATTGGATTCAATCTGCGTTACAATATGTAGTATGTGATTTCACTATACACCAACTTATTTGTATATCAGATACTTACTTAGGCAAATCACGTCCAAAATTTTTTATTTAGTTTCTTGTATAAAAGGACCGTAGGGCTTGGCATTATTTATTATTCTTAATTTAATAACAAGTTAATGTCAACTAAATTATGCTAGTTTTAATTCATTAGCGTAAAGATCCAATATTTTTTTTTAAATATACTAAATTTAAATTATTACTAATTACTAATTTGTGAAATAGAATGAAAAAAAAATCAATTAAAAAGGTTTGAAAACAATGTAAAATAATTATAATTCAAATAAAGTTTTGTATAGTATTTATAAAAAAAATAATAAATTGGTCGCTATTCATAATTTAATGTTTAAAAATGTGCTTATCAAATAGCAGCAATGAATTAAAAATTATTTATATATTTTTTTTAATTATATTTATTTTATTTGAGTATTAATAATTTGATTAACTGTATGAGAGTTGATATTTAGTTTTTATTATTTTCAGGCCATAATTTAATTAGCGATATTTTCTAATAGATACATAACAACAATTTTCCAGTTTTTTTTTTTAACCAATATTGACAAAATAGCTTAAATTTAATATGAATTAAGTGTTTTTTCGTAGACATGAACTATAATTCAATGAATATGAAAAAACTCGTATCTACATGTTCAAATTGTACACAGTTTTTTTTTTTTTTTATAATTAGGTATACGATTCGATAAATTATAATAAGTTTAGGTTCAAACAAAAATCGAACAGATAATCATGTATAAAAGGTCTTGAATAATCTTCAAAGGTAAGAATGAATAAATTATGAAGTACCTATTCTTTAAATGAGATGGCTGAACTAAACTTCATTTAAAAGCTACTTTTAGAATTCCTTTACTTGACGTAGGTAGAACTCATGATATTTCCTTTATGCTATTAGTAAGTTTAGTAACATATATTACATTGTATATAGATCAAAATAAACTTATAAAAAAAAAAACCCGTAAAATGATATGGGTACGCCATTTATGCAGTGTTAAAAAATATAAGTAATTACAAATATTAGAACAGAATTATTTAGCTGTTTCTTGTCTCCTGAGAATGTTTCTAATTATGGTGATATAAAAGAAACCTAACCTTGGCTATAGAAATGTGATATTTAAAGAATAGAATAGATTAAAATAGATAAATTTATAAAACACGATCTATCAGTGGCTTATTACATACTTATTCAATGCATATGTAAAAAATATAATGCATTATAAAAGTGTCATCCTACATTAAAATTATAAAAATTAATAGTTTAATTATATTTATTTATATGTAAAATTATTACATTTTATTATTATTTTAAATTAGTTTGAGTATTATTCAAGTTTGTTTCATATCTATATAACGTTGTTATACATTTTTGATCAAATGAAAATACCAAAATCCTTCATCAGTGCCTAGTCGTAGACATAAAGTAATTTAATTTTCCAAATAATTATAGTTTTCAATTAACTAAGGAAATATTTGATTTTTAAAAAAATGTTCTGTATATTATAAAATTTCGTTAATGTATAATTATTGCGAATAGTGTGTTGTAATGCGCTTAGGTGTTCAATTTATTGTCTCAAAACTTACGTCATTAGGAACCTAAATTGCATCATTGTGACGGCACCTTAAATAATATATCTTTTGTTAATGACATAAAATTATTTTTGTTTTAGATATAAATACCATAATATTTTATTTATAAATATTATATTTGATAACTTTTGTTCAAATTCACTAGTACACGTTTTGTCAGCCTTTATATTTGAATTTTTTATCAATATTATATGTTTTGAAATTTACGTAACACGTGACCAAAAATACAGTAACAATATAATTTATGATACATAATAAAAATAACACGAATCGCATTGATGTGTACACGGTTTACGATATAGACCGATATAGTTATGTGTATACATTGTTATATTGAATTTATCATTAAACGGAATTCGAAACTTATGGATATATACTATACATGTATAAACTTATCTACAGCTTAGTATAACGGTATAGGTCGTCTTTGGAAACTCGGATGGAATTGACTATAGAATACTACCGTCCATATTATATTGACCTTCCACGAACGAATAAAAAAATATGTTCGGAATTCACTACTTTAAACCGCGTCGGATTTGAATGAGAATTTACAATCTTGAATCTACCGGTTACACAATGCAGAACAAACATACTTTGCTCACGAGTTTGTCTATTGCGCTCGTCACTGGGAAGCTTTTTAATATTTTTGTTTCACATGAATTGAATTTGAAACAAAAACACTCATAAAACTTCGATGCAAGGTTATAATGGTTTTTATAAGATATAATGTGCTCTTCGCACAATAAGATCTCTATGAATGTTAAACTCATCGAATTTTTCTGTTTAAGACCAATTAGTACAGTATTTAAGTCGAACGAAATATGTATTTGTCATCCTGCGCTATCGACCGATAAGAAATTTTAATACGACATGTTATGTAATGTTATCAATGAGCAAATTAAAATTATCGTTTCGATAAATCACGAATCGTGTTATAAGATTGATGTGTGAGAATTTAATACATAAATATATATATATATATATATATATATATATACAATAATTTAAATGATAAAAGCTTTTGGTTTCTTATAAAAGTTTAAATAATTTTACGTAAATAATAAAAATTCTGTACTATAATAATTACATTACATTTAGCTATTACTAAAATTAAGACTCTATATTGGAATTCAAATGTTGAATTTTATTCAAGAATACCGTTTTGTCTGAGTAATTATATGCAATGCGTGACAATGGCGTACTATAATTTATTATTATAATTTAACTTGTTATATGGCCTCTTAGATAGAAATTATGAATAGTACCTAAACAGATAATAATACAGTGCAGTACAGAATTTAAAGACCGTTTAAGAATAAAATAAACGAATAAAATACTAAAGAATGTAGGTACCAAATTTTATTTTTATTGATCGCAATAAAATAAATACGTACCGGGAATAGTTTTTCTTAATATTATATTTTGCGCATCAGATCCAGTAAAAATTTCAATAAATTTTACCCACTTTTATTAAAAATGCGGTCGTTTAACTAAGATCAAAAGCCTAATGGTTTTACTATTGATCGGTAGCTTGACGTCGTGTAATAGCTAAATATTATACAATACAATATCGTACGAGGTACCGAACAACGATGCTAGCTTATTTTTATTTTTTCTAGTCTTAATATTCTTTACGCCACTTTATTTTTCGTCAAGAATTATTTAGTGATTTTATTTTGGCAATCGTACCGTTTTGCATTTCGAGTAAAATTCGAAAGAAACCTAATCGATTGACTTTTAAGTTTTAACGTGAGTTAAGTATTGATGTTAGAACTCGTATGTAGAATACACGTAAATTTACGCATCGTATAGAGATTCCTAAGACTTAAAATTTGATTATAGAAAAAAATATCATATATAAATCTAATATATTAATACATTATGCTGATTATCTATGTTAATTTATATATATATATAATTTTATACTATAAGTCGAAATATTTTAATATATACCTGTTACGAGAAAAGTTTAACGTGAGAATAAAATCATTTCTTTTTTGAATTTTTTTTCTTCTCGAAAGGACTGAAGGTGTCTTTATGAGCAAAAAAATTATGCAAACAATATGTTTCAAGTATTTTGGTGTGACTTATATAATTTATAACGATAATAAGCAATCAATATTGTATATTTATAGTTAAAAATTAATATTTTTTTGTTTTCTAATAAACGTAATATTATATTTGTTATTATTTCTATGCTTGCAGACTTATACCAAAATATTTTATGGTCACTATTTTCAAGCCATATAAATCTAGAGTAACATTAAAGGCGTAACAAATACATACACATCATCCCATCTCACTTGTCACACCCATTGTTTGACACTATGAGATGAGAAACACTGGGTGATAATACAATATGTTGCTATAAACATACACACACACACACACATATATTATAAATTATATATTTATTTACATATATTCTATAAATCATTATTGGCTTGGTTATTTAGACACAAATTAGGCCTCGTATAGAAGCGTATGATGGTGTTCTCTAGAAATCTTTATTTTTATATTTTGTTTTATAAAATATCTCGAAAACTAACAACGGCTGAGTAACCTTAAAAACGTAGATCGATTTTCAGTAATTTCTCGATAAGTATTTCTGAGTGGTTTGTTCTATATGCGATTAAATGTGTAACGATAACCATTAAATAGGTATCGTGGTTACAACATACACGTATAAGGATGACTAGCGAATCGTTAGGAACAAAATAATGTGCGTAAACAACGAATAAAATACAAAAGGGCGTATAATATAGTATTATATTTTAGGTGGGAATTATATTCGAGTCACTTTATTAAGTATGCTAAAGGAGAGAAACTACGTAACTACCAACAATATGGTTTTATATTTAATATATCATAATACGCTATAAACTTAGGCCTGATACTTATAAAACTATTGTGCTCCATTAATTATGATAATTTTATGAATAAGCAAAATGCTCTTATTATTTTCATTACATGATTGACCTCTATATTCCCAGACAATCATATCAAAAGTTCAAAATCAATAATATTTGATAAATAAAAATATAGCAAGAAAAATTTTACTAAAAAATGACAGCTTGTTTGAATCAATCTTTTTAACAGAAATAATTTACTTTTTATAAAATAATGCGACTAAAGCTGACAGACGTAGTGAACAGTTTCCCTTGCAATTCTTTGACTAAAAAAGTTACACTCGTTGTAGATTACCTATCGACTCCAGTAGTAAGAGCCAAAGGGATAAATTATTTTTGAAATTTTGCCAAAAAAATATTAATTCTTATTAAAATAGTCCATTCTGCATCAATGTAAAAAATATATTTTTATCAACAACTTTTTTGCACCAAATGTACCTACGTATACATTTTACAATAATTATAGATTAATTATTGTTAAAAATTAATTATAAAACAATTATCTTATCAAAAATACAAATAAATAGTTCTTTTAAGCTACATTTTTTTTTTAAATAGCACACAATTACCGTGTTGGAAATACATAATTAAAAAATTAGTAATATAAAATATTAAGATAACTGTAGCAAAAAAATTATCTAGATAAAAGATAAAACCTAACCTTTGCTTTTGTTAATTGTTTTTAAATATTTTATTATCAAGATGATTCCTAACGCTACAACCATGTCGGTTGGACTGATAACCAACAAAAATATCGTGATTACACTGTCGTTGTAAGTACCTACGTAGAGCTTAGAGAATTATGGCATTAAATAAAATCTCAAATTTGTCAGTATTAGACCATGGTATAAAAACAACTATGGAGATTGACAACTGCATAAAATATATTGTATTCTGTACTTGAAGTGAACGGATAATCATGGTATTATTTTCGGTCAGTCAGTCTTATCATTGTCGTCATTGTCGCGTCATTATTCTTGCACCCAATTCTAACACCCGATTCTCGATCAAATTATTTTGGCATGTTTTTATTTTATCATTCACGAGTCATATAATATGTTATGTATGTTTTATAATATATAATATTGTGCAGTGAGATGAAATTTTGCTATAAATCTTGAACCATAACTCACCGTTATCGTTTTGTGTGACCATTCTGTACAAGTGCGCATTATATAGGTCAGATTTTAGCAATTATTTTCTGAGTAGATCTAAATTTGTTTGAAAATATATATATATATATATATATTTAAGTCCAAAATATTTTATTTATTTAAATAATATTTGGTATAAATATATTTTATTTTTATAAATACAATTTATGCTAAGTTCCTGTATAGTTTAATACAATATTATTAACTATAAACAAAAACTTATTGTATTATAACTCAGAAGAACTCTCATTTCTCTCTTTGAATTATTATTAAATAAGTTTTTTAAAAAAATGTTATGAAAAATAAAATTGTACATAACGTTAATATAAATCATAAGACATAAGAGTCAAGAGATTACAGATTCTTTTTTAACACAAAGTATTCTTAATCAAACTTAAAATTTGCATAGCAAACAAAAAATGGAAGTAAAAAAAAGTTATCATCCAATTACATTAAACATTTTCATTTTCATTTTTATGTAGTTTGTTACCTAGAAAAGAATATTGTAGCTAATAGACAATGAATAATATAATATAATTTTACATAATAAAAATTGAATTGAAAATTGAAAATTTTTATACAAATTCTCGATAGAATTTATTTAACATTAAATTCTTTCTCAGACTTCATAATATATTCTGTATACACATATTAATTGTTTGATTTAGATAGTCTCCTTTAAAATTGATAAAAAAAAAATATATATTAAGGTAAGAACTTTGACACAAACCTCTAAAATACTGGGTGTATGGATTCTCAATATAATTTATAAACAGATTAATAGTAAAAGAACATTTTTATCACCGGTTGAGTTAAAATACAGTATAATATATTGTATGAGTCAGTATTTTGTTATGCAGCATAATTATAATTGTATGCCTGCACTTCGATAATTCAGTATTTGAGTTTGATATTTTCGGCAGTTCAAATTATTCCATCCGTTTATTGCCAACAACTTATACCTAAGCTTTAGAATTTTTAGTTTTTTCAATTAAAAAATGAGTTTTGAACACATCGTGTCGGCTGCTTAGCTTTTTTCGAGAATTACACTCAGATTGGAAGCTTCAAAATAAAATGCGCAGTAACTAGATAATATTATTTATAAATACCTGTTTTGGAATAGATAATTTTATTCTTACTAAACTTATTATAGCATGGAAGTCATTTTTATTGTTAATAAAAATTTATAGTAAAATCAATAAAGAATATTTTTAGAAAATCTGACAAAAATATCGATAACGCGATGCACAGGTCGATTTTGAATAATGCATATTAAATTGTATAAAATACTATCGTACGTTATTACCTGTTAGTATTTTTTAAATTTTATAATTAACGAACCAGCAAAAACTTATTAGTAATTATTATATATATTATTATGCATACCAGAAATTTAAAATCTTAGGTTATCATTCAAGTTCAAATGTGGTTTGGATAAATATAAATAAAGTGTGATAAAAACTAATGTTATAAATTTTACAACCATCCTTCGAGTTTAAACCCGTATCATTTCTAATTCGTCGGCTAATTGGTTATAACTGGATTTTAAAAATTCAATCGTGAGCTAGTTTAACTTTTAATTTATGTAGAATGATGTGATAAAAATATATATATGATGTATATATATATATATATTGATTATACGTAAATGGTATAATTTAATTATTAAAAAAAAAAGTTTTATAAAAACATAAATAAATAAAAAGCTTA
Source organism: Melanaphis sacchari (assembly GCF_002803265.2). Taxonomy (NCBI): domain Eukaryota; kingdom Metazoa; phylum Arthropoda; class Insecta; order Hemiptera; family Aphididae; genus Melanaphis; species Melanaphis sacchari. The sequence continues at coordinate 691,665 of NW_020271625.1, forward strand.
CAATAACATATCATGTAGAATATATGTATAAAAGTATATAAGTGTTATTATCGTATACAAATTGTGAAAACTACCTATTTAATTTTCAATTTTTTTTTTTACTCAAATGGTAAATATAATGGAAATTTAATTACACGCATTGTTATTTTTTTGCTTTCTTTATGCGGGTATTTTATATTTTCGTGTATTTTCAGCATCTTAATATAAATGCGTTTTTCCATGACCCTGGAATAAGTTATATATAGAAGAAAGAAGGCCGAAGAGATAATTTATATGCATATATCATTATCGTTTTTTTCTCGTTTCAAAGCTAATAAATATATATATAGAAATCTTCATAACATTAATTTTACCGTGTAACCATCGTATATAATATATCGTATATAATCTTATTGGTATACTGTAAGCACGTAATTTTTTTTGGCTGTTTTTCTCCGTTCTTTTGAACTTTGGATAACGAAATTTACTCTTTTGTCATTTTTGCACCCAAGTAATAGTGCGCCATATTATTTATAAAGAGCGTCGTTAACGTAGATCGAGTTTACATAATACAAAACACGTACTTGTAGTATATGGATGCGCTTAGGGCTTAAAATAAACTGAAATAGATACATATATGAACCGAAGTGAACCGGAAAACTTACTGGCGGCACAAAATATCCACATAATAATAATATGATACAAAATAATTGTACAGTGAGGAGTATTTAATACATATTAAAATACCATTTACAAGCTGCAATCTACCGTTAGTGTACCATTGGCGGTGATATTATGTTTAATTTTTGATATACAAACATGTTCTTAATAAAGTTATATGATATTTCAATATATTATATTACACGACTACTTAAATTTAGAAACTAATACGTATTCATATTTCCCGCAAAATCATACAAAACGTGGTTTTTATGAATATATATCCAGAAAAAATTTAAAATCAATTAATAACCCACTGAACATTCAAACTACATTATGGAAATACATTTTAGAGAAGGATGGCGGTGGTGATGATATAAAACTATATAGCAAATATCTTTAGAAATTATTCTTTAAATCACTATAAATGTATTCATATTGAAGAATATATAGTAAATTACTTTTTAACACAGTATTTATAAACTAAAATTTAATTAGACGTGTTGATTTATTTTAAGTTGAATGAGATTTAACTATTAAAATTTTATATAAAATTGATAAAAAATTCAAACTTGTTTTTTTTTTTTTAAGATCTTTAATTATTTTAAGTTACTGTATACACCCTAAGTCGTATAATATATCACTCATTCTCATAGTAATGCATTCGAACTATTATTTAAAAAATTTAAATCATAATAAGTTCAAAAAAAAAAAAAAAACAACAAAATTATACTTTACAGTAATAATTTGTATAAGATAATTTTCAGATCACATCACTACAAACATCATGCAAGGTCAATTTCTGTATCCAATACAATACATACTCAAGGGCATCTATCCCGATTAGTTTATAAACTTTCTCTTGGTTGAGAGAGATATATTTAATTTATCAGAATTCGCGTAAAGGCTTGTCGTTTGAGCTCAACAACAATTCTTGTATTTGCTTTATAAGACTGTATACGCGTGCGGTCGTCGTATATTTACACTTGTTTTTGTGGTTTTTTGGTTTGATACAATTACGGTATGTCTATATGCAATGTTTTCCCGTCCATACAACAAATAAGTGGACTTCAAAAGATCAAAAACATTAAACCATAGAAAATTATAATACGTATGATGACTATATTCAGACTATTTAGGGAAAAGAGAATATTATAGCGACCGACTAATCAATACAATAAAAAAATATCAAATTTGATAGTTTTATGTTGATTTATGACGACTTATAAGTATAATATTGTCGAATTGTCAACGGATTTTATCTAAATTAAAATAAATAACGAAACACACAATTAATTAAAATAATCTATAAATACTTAGGGTTTATATATACCTTTTAACATGTACTAGTGCAAAATATTGAGATATAGTACCTAAAACCAACCACAGATTTGTATAATTATATCATGAGTTAATAATTATGATCAATTCTTTAATATTATTACATAATATTTTTATATCATATAAAGTGCAATTATGCATATTTGCATAAATATTATACAAAAATAGTTATTAAAATTTTAATTTTTTGTAAAATATATTAATATGGTATGATAAAAAATGTAATTGGCTGTGTAAATAGTAATATGTATTATACATTGTATCGTAGCACTATAAATTCTTACCGCAATCGCTAGGATGGACTTGTTTTTATTGTTACCTATGCAAAATGGTATAACTTCCTATAGAGCGTTTTATTATATTATATTATATTATAGTATATATAAGCATTAAGATATTACTTAATAGAATATATTTACAGTTTGAATAAACGGCTGAACAATTTTTTCAACTATTGGACAAACACCTTAGGTACTACTAACATTGTATTCACAACTTAAATTGGAAATAATATTGCTATATTATTTTGAGTTCGATGATAAATTATTGAATTCGAAAAACTATTTTGATCGCGATTTAATTACGTTAAGTGTTGATAAAATTTCAAGTTTTAGTATAGAATGCGCACTTGCGACATTTCTTTGACATTTTCTGAGAAGTTGTAGATATCGTAATAATCTTAGGTTCGAAAAAATAAAATGAACTCACCGACATGCGATCTAGATGCTACGGATACTCGATTTCCTGTTTAAAACTTAACGGACATACCTAAAAATTGTGTGCCAAGAGGAGAACAACACTATCGTAGATCCTATTCAAAATTAAGATACATTTGAACTCATCAATGTAGCTATTTTGCCTATACACCACGCCGTCATACGTGATATCGCGTTCCCCTTAAACATGCTTCATGATTAATTTTATAAGGCGTATGTATTGCATTAACCATAATAATATTTATACATGAATTGTAAATAACTAATTTTTTTTTCTTTTAAAATATTACAAAAATAATTGTTTATTAAAACGGATCTAACAAATGTAGTTTTAGTTTAAATATTATAATTATTATACAATGTTATGCAAAAATCATTTCCACATTATCTATGCTAATAAATAAATAAATACATTTATTTTGATAAACTGAAAAATTGTTAAATAACTTAATTTATTCTAACAAAATAGAATAATATTATGATCGAAAATATATTTTTTAACTAAAAACTAAAAAAAATCAATACATTTTAAATAAAGGTATTAAATAGATAGCTCATAACAATTATTTAAACACCATTCTTTTTTTTTTTGTCGAAATTGTATACGAAAGAGTATTGCAAATTTCAGTCTGAAAATCAACCCAGATTATAGTTATGCGTTATTATCATAATTTTAGAAACATGGATTAATTATTATTCTTATTTGTTTTTTTTCATGTACCATATAGATTTTTTAAAACATATAAATATTGTACTGTTATTAAAGCTGAGGTGTCCAACAATAATTGAATTATTATAACAAAAATGTAATATGTGAAAACGTTGATGTCTTAGGAATCTAGGTTTTAAAAATTTCTATTATGCGATTACGTGTAAAAATATAGAAATATAGAACGATACAATAGAAAAATATACAAAAAAAATTTCATAACAATATTATAAACTTCTTATAGAACTATAATTTTTTTTTTTTTTTAAATAAACCATTATAGTTATTATAGAGTTTGAAAGAGAATATTTTAATTTTTATAGATTAAAAATGGAATTATATAAGCACTGCTTTTATTTTTTTAACATATCAATGAACATAAAATTTTTTATAAGACTTGATCAATCAATGATGTGTACGTTTTATGGATTTTTTTGTTAACCTCTATCGATTGTAATAATATACATTCCAAACGCCAGTTATTTACAGTTCATTAATTAAATTGAAAAAAGTAATTTTTTCAGAATTATATTATTTAAATTCAAAATCAAATTATTTTTTCTTATATTTTAGTATATTTTGTCAGAAATATATACATATTGAAACTATATTATTAAACTTAACTTCAAAAGTAAAAAAAAAAAAAATGTTAACGTTATTCATTGGTTTAAAAAAAAAAAAAAACGCTTCAAACTGCAAAAAACTTTAAACACCGCATGCGTGATTGTTTCGTTATTTCAACTTGTAAAATTATTTTAAAATGTTGGTTCTATATAATTGGTTTACAACACATCATCCTATGGTATTATATAGGATAAGATTTACAACAACATTGTTTGACTATATTTAGTGAATGGTATTATGGTATTATTCTTCACGCGAAGTGATGCTTAAATATATATTAAATATTATTGATTAGGTGTTATATTACGCGTACGTAATATTTAAACAACACTACTTATTGAATTCGCACTCATAATTTACTTAATGAATATACTATTTATTTAAATTTATAAGTGTATCTCAAATTTACTGAATATCTAAAATTATTTATCTTCGACGATGCAAAGAACGCTTCAACGCAATTAATTAAAAACCAGAAGCAGCTTTAATTACATTATAATATATCACTTTGGTCATGTGCACAAATATGTACAAAGGAACTTTCCCATATCATAATATAGTTCCTTGAATTGGACTAGTTCCAAAATGCTGTTGGCAATGTATTGTTAGTTCAGGTAAATTAAAAATTTCTGAAATGGTTTGAAATAACCAACAGCATTTTATTATAATAATGTGATAGTGATTTTTATTTTCAAATATAATATTTTCACAGTTTATTATTTAGTTAGGCATGAAAAAAAAAAATAATATTTTTGGATATTACAAGGCAATTTAAATGTTTTAAAAACATCATTTAATTTTTTTTTTTTTTTTTTTGTTAAGTTCAACAGCTATAATATTATTTTATTATAATTCAAAATTATTTTTCTATTGAACTCTATTTTTGTTCGAAATGATTGTTTTAATTCTATTAGAATATTTTTGAAATAAAATATTTAGTTAATAATATATTAAAATGTTCAACGGTTTTATAATTTTAATAAATTTTATATTCAATAGTACATATTAATTACGAACATGTGTTATCATTATGATTTGGTATTATTTTTTTATTTTTCATGATTGTTATAAATAGTTGTAGTTTTATTGAAAAAAAATGAAATTTACTATGAACGGTCAAATTATGTTCACTTACAATACTATGATTCTTAATTCGTCATTATGGTATGTACTATACATTATTTATAGCTTATTAATTTAATACTCTGTACCTTTTGAATATCTTTTTTAGAATGATACATTTCCACGAATCCAATGTAATAGGTCTTGATCATGTTACCAGAAATTTTCGTTATTCGTTTTTAACTTATATTTCTATATTAATTATATATGCCTATAACTGCTTTATTTGGTATAGAATTATAATTATATGTACTAAATTATTTTTAGAAAAATAAAACCAGATAAATGATTCAAAGATTATAAAAATACAATACGTATAGTTGTATAACACATCAGTGTTTAAATTAATTTTCATAATATCAAAAACAAACAGTATATAATAACAAAATTACACAATCACACAACATTAAGTCATTTAAACTATGTTTACTTTGAACTGTAATAAAAAAAAAAAAATTAACAAAATGTTTTAGTTATACGATTATTACCTATGTATAGAAACTACATAGAATAAAAATTTGCAAACATTGTGTATCGTGAAACAGGAAATGTATACAAGATAAATAAATAATTGATGGTAAAATAAAATAAAATACATATTTTTCGTTTGTTTCTTTTGTTTGAATATTTCTCGATTATTGGGGCTTTATATTTGTCAGTAACGTATGATTACATGATCTAATTAAATTAAGCTAGAAAAAAATTTAAATTAAATAATGGTTATACAAAAAAAAAGAGTTATTGTGATAGTTTTGTTGTCGATTTTAGTTTTCTTATTTTTTTAAAAGTCACTAGGGAACGTAAGTATAGCCGTCGCGAAAGAGACGATGCTCATATAACCCTCTGGGAAATCTTTGAAACTATGACGACGATTCAGAAAAAAAACCATACCTAGTATCTTAAATTTTGTATGTATCTAAAATATGTTCAAATATAATAAATCATCTAACTAGAACAATATATTGATACCAAATAAATTTTGTAAATCTAAAAGGAGCTGATCGTTGCCAAGATCATTAAATTTATATTTAAATATAAATTTCTATTGAAATTGTATTGGTTCTTTAATATTACAGATTTTAATTTATAATATGTTACATTAAATATACCACGGCGTTTGTATTAAAATATAATTTAAGCTAGATTAGTACAGCACTTTTAATATTTGAAATTAATTTTCCAGCTATAGTTATGTATGTATTAATATTCATATGTATGTCTATATATTAGGTTTAAAAGTTTATATTCTACTGTATTATAAGTACAAGAATAAGAAAATGGTTTTTCAAATCTTTAGTATTTGAACAACAAAATAATTTTTAAATAAAAGCATTTTATAAAACTTTTACCTGCCAACAGAATTTAAGAACTAATAATCGTGTATAATAACAGTACAGTTACTCCCCAGACAAAATTTAAAAAATTATGGTGTGATTTTAATATTATGAGAACGTTTCAAAAACATTTTTTTATCGTTATTACAAAATATGATGTTTGAGTCGTTTCGGTTCGCTCACCTCAGCGCAAGTTAACGGAGTATAAGTAAAATTATAGATTTAATAGAAATGAATCATGACATTCAAAATAATGATTCAAAATAAAACATGATATTATTATACATTTAATAATACAAATTTTTGTATGATTATAAAGTAATTATAAAAACGATTGAAATGTATTATACTTAATTAGGCTTAATATTAATATTGTATTAAAATATGTTTATATTTATTTTATTGAGTAAAATATAAAAACTAATAACGAATAATATCATGAAAAAACCTATCAGTATCTTGTTTTAAAACAAACCATGATTTATTTACTGATATTCGTTCATAGATAGATTCAAATTATCTTTCTTTATTTTTAAAAACTCTTTTTTTTTATTAATATTATTTATTTTTACCTTCTATATAATACGTATTTATACATATAGTATAAAATTACTATAATTATGAATCGGTTATGAAAGTCACAAAATGCATTAGATTGTTTAAAAATTCAATTATTTTAATATTTTAATTTAATTGTATATAATATAAACTTTATAATGACAATATTATATATTATAACATTGATAAAAAAAAAAAAAAAAATAATAAGATTAATTTAAGTCACTCAGTTTTAATTCATATTTTTACCCGTTAAAATTGCTATTTTGCACTAACTAAATATATTCTATTGATTATTACAAACAATCGTAAATCTTGTATATTATTATTTTTAGTTGAACAAAAAAAAAAAAAAAAATGCCCTTTACCAATTTATTATCAGTAAAATAATGTTACTTCTACGATCCATCAGACTGAACTAATTTAAATCGATATTTACGCTTATGGTTATAAAGATTTGTGTTTTTCTTTTTGTATTATAAAATTTAAAAAAATAATAATGATTTATCCAGTGCATTAGATTATATGACTTTGAGGTGCTTTCTGTTAAAATTTTTCTGTTTCAAATTTAACTACCACCTATATTTATTACCTTTTTATGTTTATATTATATATTTATCATTTTACTTTCTCGTACAAAAACTAAGTAAACACATTAACCTATAGTAAAATCGCAACTGTTTAATCTGATGAAAACAAAAACTAATTTAAGTGAATTTAAGTAATGAATAAATAATCATAAATAAAGGTTACGATATTATAAAAATATATATTATAATCGATAAATTGATACTTCATAAATACTAATTTACGTTTATTAGGGTACTTTATCACGGCAACGTTATAACCATTAAACATGAATACAATATAACGCAGCTTTTGTTTTGAAATTTTCAGTTTTAATTAATTTCAAACAACTAAAACACGTTGAGTAAAAAAAAAAAAATAAAAATATTGAAATTAGACAAATGTCAATCAATTAAAAATATCGTACGAAATTTGAAAACAAAACATTAATTAAATATAAGAGTACAGTAATAATTGGGACAGGATTGAGTAGCCATATAAAATCATGAAATAGCAAACGAGACAACATAGCGATAGGTTACCGAGAAATCGTATTGCTTCGCTTTTCACCGATGAAATAGTGTTTCAAAAAGAAATATTAATAATTATTCAAAATTATTTTCAATTGCGATAATTTTATATCATATTTTAATGATAATTTTAGTGGGGCTCTTTATAAATTTAATTAGTACTGTTTATATATTGATTATGAAAAATATCACTATTTAAAACGTGTAAGCATATAACACAAGTACATATTTTTATAGCCAATTATATATTGTTAGCATGCGATCTCAGATAATTCTACTTGTACAAATAAAACACTAGTAAATCTAATAGTAACAGAATTGTTCATAGTTATATTTAACCGTTCGACAAATTATTGTACACTCAGATAGATGATCGCAATTATTATCGGTATGTAGTTTCTAAAATATCGTATAATTATTAACTCTCGATTTCCTGCAGAAGACTACCTACCAAAATAATATTATGACGTATTTTAGACAAGAGTTAGAGGGTTCAAAAAAAAAAAAAAACTCTATTCAATTCTTCGTGTATTATATATATTATATTATATGTAAACTTGAAGAATCTAACGCTGGAAATATAACAATATATAGAGATATAGAGACAGAAAAGTTCAGAGCACTTATTACTACAAGAAAAAAAAAATAGTATGATACTATTATTACGAGTGTAAAATGTAATTTTATTAATGTAATTTATTATCCAACTGCGGAAATATATTTGAATAGGTACAATTATTTGTTAATTTTTTTTTTTTTTTATTTGATGATCAAACATAAGTTTTATTAAAATATTAAAAAAGATAGTCAATACTATATAATTACTTAGCGTTAAAATATTTTTAGTAGTGATACAATTATTTATCATATGAAAACCGATCTCATAATAAATAGTTTTTTTTCATTTATATCAATGCAATATTATAGTACAATCCCAGATAATTGTGAATTATTTAAAAATTTTAGTTTCTATACTTTTGTCTAAAAATTTAATAAAAATTACAATTTTCTATGAAATCATGAAACGTCCGAAAATGCTCTATACGAAAATTTAAACATCAAAAAATCAAAAAACTTTATTCTTTTATACTTAAAGAAGACTGTGGTTTATAAACCGCTAAATTTTGTCACAAAGTATGCTTCATTATCAAATTGATATCGTGCTGAAGGTTGCCAATTATGTATATTTCAAGATTAAATTACGCTTGTACTCAGATACGTCTAAATACATTGGCTTTGTGAAGATCATTAATTGTTTTTCCGCAAACATTATGTTTATTTTCAAATATAGCTGTATAATAATTGCTTACTTGTGGTTTTCTCGGTGATACAATGTAACTATGTTGTGAATACATTGTATTCCCGAGAGAAATTAAAGCACACAAAAACCGTAACTAACCAATCAAACTTTAATAAGAAAAAAAAATTAAAAATTAAATATCTAAAATCTTATAATTAAAAAAAAAAAAAAATCTTTATTTATAAAATATAAACAAAATAATCGAGTTCTGTGAAAAGTATTCATTGAAAACTGTTATTTACTTAAATTCGTATTATTATTATTATTATTTTCAATAATTGTAAAAAAAAATCAAGTGTTTATCATAGTTGTTTTATATTTGTTACAATAATTTAATCTATAATGTATTTATATTTATATAAAAATGTTTTTTCTTAAGAAACTATTATTTATAATAACAGTAATGATTAAAGTTAATACCTATGTTTTTATTTATATATTATTTTTTTTTTTTTTTTTTTTATGCAATAATCTGATGTTTATTCAACAAATAGGGAAATACAATAATTAATGAAAATAATTAGTAATTGATCATTATATTATTTATTATAGATTGTTATTTGTATTTCATCGAAAGAGATACATAAAATGCAACATTTAAATAATCATATATTTTAAAATTTAAATCGGTGCATTTTTTTTGTAAGTAAATCATAAATGTTTAAAATTTTAGAAATTTAACGTTAATTGTGTTAACTGCATGATAATATCGATATCACGTGTACAATGTTATAACGATATCATGATATATTATAAAGATGATATAGATAAGAATATAATTAACGAATACATTAATTGTTTTAAATTAATATCGCTAAGTATTTTGTAACATCAGTGCTCGGATTGAGAGGAAACACATGGGAACTTAGCTCTTAAACTATCTTTTGATTTTAATTAGCGTTCTCATACTAAATTTTCCTAAAAAAATGCACGGGTACGCAATCGGGCAATACAAATATAAATAACTACGGAATACTTTTTGTTTTTTAATTGTACCTATACGTTTTTTAATTGAATTTCCTAATTATAATAGTTTTTTTCTATTTAATATTTGAGTTCCCATTCTTTTAATTTACTAATTCGAGCATTGCATAACATAAAATTTATATATATATATATATATATATATATGTACATATACTGTTTTGTAGCTTTTTAAATTTTTTATTTAAGTTTTCGTAAAAAGTCTAACACAACATGAGCTATTAATTTCACCGTCTAATTAATTGCTTCACTTTCTTAAATTTTTATATTTTTTAATTATTATTTTTCGTTGTGTTTCATTGTTATTTTTTAAAAACCTTTGAATTTTGAAAACGCTATATTTGAACACGCTGAATTTGTTCCTGTCATAATTATATATTACAGTATTATAAGCACGTACTTGAATTAAACGTATAACGTAACTCGACTACTGCATTGCCTATATATTATTATCACCACTGCTGTTGGTGAGGCTGTAATTTAGGCATCACTTTTTTTAAAGTCGTTTTTTTGGTAGTGCCGTAATAAACTACACAATAACCTTTAGTAGGTTTCCCGGAACACCAAATGAAAATAATTGTGCAATGCGTTGTACATAAATATTAAAAAGTATAATTTTAACAGGAGAATTTTTGGATTTATGAAAATCGGGTAAACTTTAAAATATATTACATTACGGACGTGTTAGAATGGAAAAAACCCGACGTTAGCTTTGTGACGTGAACATTAATTTTTTTCCCTTTTGATGCGACCCTATCTACTAAATTATTTTTATCACATTTCTATAGACGAAAATTTAAATATTTCTATTTTAATTACTAAACAATAATAATAATAACAATAAAACTATTACACACTATGTAATTTTCTTCTTTGTAGTCATTATAAAATAATATCATAATAAATGACTTTGCATTCCGAATATCAGTATCAGTATATATGGTCATATCAAAAAAAAATGAAATTTATTACTAATCAAGTACAACGGTTATATATTGTGTTTTAACTAGTTGAAATTCAAAACTACAAAAATTAGATACATATTTTAATCCCACATTGAAAATTAGGCATTCAGAATAATAAAAAAAAATATATAATTTTCCAAGATATGAACCTAGATGATTTATATGATAGGTAATTTTTTGAATATATGTGGTTGCAAAGATTAATGTTAATTCTCTCAAACACTCCTTAACACTTCTGAATTAAATGTTTCTGTTTTACAAACACATTACATTAGAGGCAGACAATAATGTGATATGGATGTCATTTTTGATGAATAAAGTTATGAAACTCATAAGTCTCAACTTTTGGTGATCGACAATTACATATTTTAAATATCAATTGGTATGTTCTGAAAATACATTTTTTTTTATTATACATATATACAATAAACCTAATAATATCTTAAAAATGAATAGTTGGAATGTTTACAGCCAAAATCGTTTTGAATTAGATAAAATGAAGACAAATAAATCAAAAAAAATATGTCACATGTTTTGTATTTTGTAGGGGTATATTCTAATACAATTTTGAGTTTTGGCACTGTTCGAAAAAGAAGCAACGACATTTAAGATTTACGTTACGAGTTGATTCATTTCACACAATTACAATATATTAAGATTTTTGAGCTATTTAAAAAGTAAAAATAGTCTAAAAGGAGACCAAAAAAAATTAAATTATATTAATTAGGTAAGTCAATAGTTGTACTGGAGTAGTATGAATTATATAATATAATATTATTGTTATAAAATCATTCATATTTATATAAATACAACTTCACTTCTCCGAATAATTTTAATGTGTTAAGAACACGACATTATTACAACATATAATTCGGCTACAGTTATTCAAAAGTGTTATTCTGTAATATACTTTATGAGACGCTAGAAGCTCAGATGATAATTTAGGTTTCTGTTGTGTTTTTCGGTATTTTGGCGACATTATATAATAGTATAATATATTATATATATTTATATTCTTATTTATTTATTTATTACTATTTTTTTGTTTGAGCCAAACATTTTATTAAAACTCTTGCAGACTAACTAGTTGACGAGTTAATCTCCCTGCCCCCACTCCGAATATTATTAATCCAGGATTATCATAATAAATGTGCTCGGGCTTAATTTGTCCCAACAACATAATTATTATATAAAACTGCATTTCTAAAATTTCACTCACTCCGTTGTTACACCACGGAAAATGTCAAAAAATGATTGAATGTTTTATTTTTTTGAAATTTTGATTTTTGATTTTCTTTGTGTTATGTTCAAATACATTTTTTAAGCAAAACATTTTTTGAATATGTGAATATGTTTTAGTAAAAGTTTTTAAGACTAAAACTATGGGAAACTCTTGTATTTTAAGTTGATAATTATATTTTTTTAACTTCATTTTATGATAGCAATTTATCTAAGAAAACCTCACTGTTTTAATGTTTACAAACCCGCATCTATCCATAATGTATAATAATTTATGTTGTAAAAAACGTGTACACTATCTAGTGAACAAATATTTTATCAACTTTAACAGACTTAATTAACATATAATAAAGTTTAAAATTATGCATTCCAGGATATTCTACTTTAAAAGTACTTACATAAGATTTATACATATGTTTTATATGTTACACATTAAGTAAAATAAATACTAAATACTGATATTAAAGTTATTATTATTTTTCAAATTTTGAGATGGACATTATAAAAATAATAATATATTGGATTAATCTTTCAAATGAAATTGAACTATGTATCGTATTTATATGAGCTAAATTAACTATTTAAAATAATTTACAGAATAATAAATATTAAATTCCCCAAAGATTATAATTAATTATAAATACTATTTATATTTTATATACGTATTGAAGTATGATAGTTTTATTGTTTTATTCATTTTTTGATCAACCCATTTATTAAATAATTTAGTAGCAATTTGTAGTGAAAATCGTAAATTTATAAAACTTTTTTCCTATTTATTTTAAAACGTTTTCAGATTATTTTGAGTTTTTAGTACGTGCTTGTTGTAATGCAATTCGACATGATGTAAAAATATAAATATTTTTTCATAGTTAAATTATGTTTCTATAATATTGTTATTAGTGACCAAAATATTAACGATTTATTTTTAGTCAGTGATTTGAAATTATAAGATTATAATTTATAGGTGCGTAAAAATATTAAACCATTGTCTATACGAAAATAACTATTATACAAATTCTAATTACAAAGATTTCTTGGAAACCATATTTATCATCAAATACTTTTGGATGTGTATCATAGGTGATACAGTTTTAGTTGATGAATAATAGTGTAATTATATGCAAGCGTTTTATAAATACAATTTATTACGTTTAATATGTTTTCACAAGTGTTTAAACGATTTATTTAAACTACTCATTTTTTTAAAATTATGTGACGGTAAGTGCTGTGAATATAATAATATGGTATAAATTGAATTGGAACATTTTATACACAAGTAGTCATAACATACTAACAGCATCAGTTACATTATTTTGAAATTATTTTTTATCGCAATTATTATTACCTGAAATAAGTGAACGATCCTTATTTTTATTTTATCATTTGCAAGTACAGAAATTATCAATATTTACAGATAAATAAATTTAAGTAATTTATTATTTATTTATTTATTTATTTATTTATTTTTTTTTTGTCAAAATTAATTATTAACTATTTATTTTGTTTAAGATAGGTCCAAGAAAAATTTCAAAACAATATTATTAGATATAGAGAGATACAATATAGTATTATACCGCATAAAAAATAAAAAATACCCGCAAAATGATTTTTTTCGTGAACGCGTCCACTCTCGCGATTTCGATTACAGTTATTGCTTTACAGCGTGTCGTTAACCCGAACCCCATATCGGTGTTCATATTCAAATCAACAATACCACGGTGTACATTAGAGACGTCTTTGCCAATGAATTACAGTATATATTTATTTATATTCACACACTATTTACCCCTCCGGTCCGAAATACTATAATACGAAGGTAAAAGTGTATATATCGTATATTAATAATTTATACAACACAGCAGACATTACCTAACAATAAGATAGCTGTCATCGGCTGGAAGGTCGGGAAAAACGGTAAACAAGTTCGGGACGGGGCATTATTTTCCATTAGGAAAATTCGTCGTTTGCACCACGAGCAAAACGCATTTTTAGTCGTTAAACTGAGCATGCCGATTATATGGCAGTTACAATATATAACAACAACAATATAGTAATTATTAATAAAATTATGTAGTATACAACTTAAATAAAAGCGTGCATGTGGAAAACCATAATTATATGATGAATATTCTTTATGAAGCAAATTGAAAAAAAAACACATAATGAACAAATGAATAATATTATGAAAATATTTTAATTCGTGTGGTATACACGTGTATTTTTTATATTTTCATTTTATTTATTATTTTTTTTTTTTATGTTTCTTCGGAAACTGTGCAATAAAAAAATGTTGCAGATAATTGTGTACAATAAACGTTAAGAAATAGTATTTCACTTACAAACTTTGAGAGAGCAGTTTTGTGACGCCCAACTTGGACATGGCATTATTTTTGAAACCGTCGAAAATCGAGTTAGCGGGGCTTTTATTATTCATATTTGTTGGCCAGCGTTTTTTTCACAGCTACTGGGGTGAAACTCGTAACGTGTGCTATATTATAATATAACAATAATAATAATAATAATAATAATAATAATAAAGATAATTATTGTACTCGGTTACGAAAAATTCACTCGACTAGTCGGTTTCCAGATGGAATGTTGCGGCAACTTATACGAGTATAAGGAGGGCAGGTTAAACGACGGAAATAATTTGATAACGGAAATATTTATTTTATTTTTTTTGTTTAATTTTTTTTTTCTGAAGTTGATAGTAATAATACTAAATGGGAATCAAATATATTTTCATATATATTTATCACAGGTGTATATTACATTATATATTATTTTTTTATCATTACTGCTTTATTGACTTAATGAGTGTTATAGTAATAATAAATTATAGAGAAAAAAATATATAAACGAGTGATAAAAATATTAAATATAATAACTATTTAAATTGAAATATTAAATACAATTATTATTTTCGTGAGAAGTTGTCCGGAATTCCGACAACGAGAAGAGTGCGTACAGTACACCGAAATATTATTATTTATTATATTATTATTAGATATATTATAAAATTATATGACTTACGTACGTGTGTTGTTAAGACCGCTAAAAACAGGTCTCGACGAGAGAATATTATAATATAGTAGAAAGTTATGCAGCGGAGAGGTGATGGTGGGAGTAGCGTACCAAAACAAAGACTGAGGACGTGAAGTTTCCGAGCACGCTTTTTGTACGCGGCGGTGTGTATGGTTTTTCGTCCGCCCGTTTTCGAGGGGGGGCGCGGCGTATACTCGGCACTGGCCACCTCCTCACCATCACCCCGGGGGCGGAGGGAGTACTGGGAGGCACGCGCGTGCGCATATACATCACACCGCGAAAACTGGGTCAGCTAGCCACCTCGGTCCCCCCAGCGAAGGGATGACGGACGATCGGGGGTGGCCGAGGCAGGCGTTCGGTGAATGGCGATTGAGAGTGGCGGCCGAGGGGTAGACGCGGACGCGGGTGAGCCAGAACCGTTGAGGTGGTGGTAGCAGGCGACAGGGATGGCTTTGCGGTGGGATCGCGGGTGTTGTACATGGTCGACGACGGTGGAAAAGGGAGTAGACCGCCGCCGTACGATTTTTACGTATATCCCTTCGCGCCACTGTCTAGCGGTTCGCGTGTGTGTATGCATCGGCGTGTGTGTGTGTGTGTGTGTGCATAATGATATAGTACCGCGAGAGGGGTAGAGTATCATCACGCGCGCGTATACACGCGTGTATGCTCATCGATTCCGATCGGTCGTTTGGTCGGTTGATCGTTTGGTCGGTCGGTCGGTCCGTTGTAGACTGACAAACTCAAATCGGTACATGAAAAAAATTAAATTATAAAAAAAATTATTTCCATCATATTTCTTTCGCGTGCGTATAAGTTTCGGTATGTAATTATGTGGTCATCAATACCGCGGGGTGAGTCGATCGGTTGACGGGTTGTAGAACCACTATAACGTAGAGCGGTCAAAAAATGAAAAATGGTGTCCAAAAATCATTGTTTTAAGCGTTGAAAAATTCGAACAGATGAAAAATAGTATCGTTTGTACCATCTAGCTGTTCACGTGTGTTGTCATAACGATACGATAGTATTATAAGAGGGACAAAGTATTACTATTATGTGTATGTGTTCGTCAATACCAATCGGTCGGTCTATTGTTAGGTAGTAGAATAATGTACACTCAGTAGTCGAAAAACGAAAAAATGTGATTGCTGTGGTAGTCGTTGTTTTAAATATTGGAAAATTCAAATAATCCAAAAATATTTGTTCTTGAACTTTCTAGGGTAATCGAAAATATAGAGTTACGGTAAAATAAATAATTTTAAACACATCAAATCCTATATGTACCTAATGTTAATATATTAAAACTATGATTTATTCTAAATAGTCGTAAAAAAATTAAGATAAATTCACTTGTATTAAAATAAGTAATTATTGTCAGTATATAAAATATGAGCACTTTACCTACTATAGCCATTCTGTTTCTATACACCTATCATTATCATACAAACCAAACAAACTGTGGTTAGATTATATTAGTGGTTTATGGCTTGCATAAATTAACTCCTATTATTTCTGTCGCTTAAGCTGTAATAATAATTGACATTTATTCGTGAATAATAACATCTTGCAAAAAAGTAATTTTTGACATGACATTTTCAATGATAATTATACATTGTACCTTGATAAGTATAAAAGTTTAAACTATATTAAATTTTTGGCTATTTATTTTTTTTTTTTTTTTTGTGACCACTGTGGGACCACCTAGTAGTCTTAAAGTGTGTTAGTGATATTAGTAGATATAAAATTAGAGCGAAATTTCTAATTTTGTAATATTTTTATTTCAATACCTACCCATCGATAATCGCATATAAGTTGTATCGTTTGGTTATGACAACACTAATATTACGATACATTTTGTAATAATAATTACGATGCACCTAACCAAACATAATAAGGCAATAACCTAACCGACCAGTATCCGAACTCTGCAATTTATTACTATAATATTATCGTTATGAGTTAGTATGTTCAGCAAGAGGATATATTTTGTATCATTCTTAGTCCGGCACTACCAACGAAACAATAATAACAATATCACACAGAAGTAGTTATTTGTTTTAACTTGGTCGTTCGAATTAATCAAGCAGTTAGTATTTTTGCCCTTACCACGTATATACATGTAAGCATACTTGTCTGAATAATGTGTACATTATTATTATTATTATAAACAAAGCCGTTTGCGTGAAACGTCGTCGTCATCGTCATACTCTCTCCTCTTTACACTTACAAATGCTTTGAAAACATCGCACATCGACATTATTGCTTATAAAAACGATGTTAATAAATAATATTTAAATCCAATTGATTAATTATAAAATTAGGTATATGAACAATATAAAATCCTACAGAGAAAACTTTAAATACCGGAATTTCTTGTTCGCTGAAATGTTGTTGAATTATATTGAAGTTAGTTACAAAAAAAAACTTATGGTGTAATTAAAAAAAGTAAATAACTTAAAAAACTACAATGATTAAAATTATAAAAAAATATAATTTTTTTTCTCGAAACGCAGTTGTTTTAAAAGGATTTAAAAATATGTAAATTAATATTTTTTTAAACGTCTAAATTTTATGAAATAATGAGTCTTACTTTTAATAAATTACCTAATATAACGTATTAAATTACATATCTATTAATAAAACATTTCGATGAATAGTTAAAAAAAAAACCCGATAGAAGTTAGTTAACTTGTTACGTATATTACTTATTTCGAACTGACTGAAATACTGTTAACTTTTCTCATGCAATTAGATTTTCAGAAATTTATGTTAATCGCGTTTTGCATTTTCATTATATCTTTTGTTATAAAATAAATGTAGTAACTGGCGAGTAGTATAAACCATTGAACTTTACAAGAATGAGATGTTGGTTTACCGTGCGCATATCATCATAGCTACCTACCTACATTTACGTATAACTACAATTTTTAAACATTGTATAAAATTCAAGTATTAATTAAACAAAACAACACACAATTGATGTATGAATACCTGCAAGTACCTAACCTAAATTATAGTATACCACATGGTTGATTACAAGACTATATGACCTACAATATTTTAATTACTCTGCAATGGATTAATAAAAAAAAAAAAAAAAAATGCAAATCAATTATAATTTAAAAACATAAAACTCGTATACGCAGTACATTAGTACACAATATTATATCTACGTCCTACGTTTATTGTCTTCTATGTAATATGTACACATTTTCATATCGATTTTTATCATTATTAAAATTTAACGATAGCTTACTTGTCAATTTTAAAAGTTTCAATAGAACTTTGTTATTTTAATTGTTTCGACTGAGTATCAGTGGAAATATTCATTTGCAAAGACACGAAACACTAATAAATGTCAAATGTTTTTCATACATATTAAAAAAAAAAAAAACATTTTTTATACAATGTATTATATTGTAAAGAACAATATATGTTTGCTGCTTACGATAATATTAATTTTGTCCAAATAGATTTTTATATCGAATAATTAGAAAGTATTTTTTAGCAAAGTATTATTACGAAAAAAAAAAACAGTCAGACATATTTTTTAATATACATTTTAAATAAATTATTTTTAATGTGTATAACTTCTGTATAATATGTTTATATAATGATTATTAATGTGGTTATATTGCTAATAAGTTTATATACACGGTACAACGCGCAAGAGAGGTAATCCAAACCAACGGGAGTCTTGTTATGATGAAAGTAAAAAGGATTTAATTTTCTTATTACAAAGAAACTATTAGGTCTTGTGTCCTCAAATTCCTGACACAATGATATTGTTTAATTTAGAAAATATTTAATATTTAACTATTGTAATTTACGTACCTAAGATTCTAGGTAGGTAATGTATAATATTAAATAATAGTACAATTTATTTTATTATAATTATAAAATAATTTGGAATAAACTTTAACTATTTTGACGAGGAAAGAATTAACAATTTATTTTTATTTTTTTATTTTTTCATGCCAATATAATATTATAATATTATGCTAACAGAAAATTGTATTTTTGTTATATAACTGTTTTAAGAACACTATTCATTATTTAAATTGTAATTTTTTTATTATTGTTCTAGACCGAGATCTTACACTATTAAATATCAATTACCTGTTAAATGTCATTCATTAGGTCCACTATAATTACAATTTAAAACTTTGGTTATTTAACTCGTTAGCTAATTTAAAAATAACAAAATAAAGTTTAACAGTCCAAATAATGATAAGCTCAAGTTTCTGGATAATTTCTAAAGAACGGTTATTAAATTTTAAATTGTATCCTCGGAGATTAAGGACTACATTAAATTTTCAATTTAATATTTGTGGTTATCATTTTCCTTACAATTTTATTATAAAATTAAATATAATCCTACAACAATACATATATTTTTATATGAAACGTGTTGGATTTTGATCGCTATAGTGTAATAAATGCAATTATCATTAGTATTTAAAGATTAGCTAGTTAATAAAAATAATTAGCTCAAGTTAAGTTGACTTAAGTAAACATAATATCGTTAAATTAAAAGTTAATAAATAATAAAGTTATATCAATAAGTTATAAGTTGACATAGAAAAAATATTAAATTAACTCAGTTTTAAAAAAGTATATACAATTTTTTTTAATTAGTACGTTGATTACATACCACCAACATGATGGTATCTATAAAGGATATACAATATCGTTGAGTCATTAAGGTATTTTTTTGGAAATAGGTACATCAAAGTGTCAAACATTGTTACTACTTAAAAAGCCAAAACGTAACAAGAGGTTTTACGGTCTCGTGTATAATATAATATTACATTATTAAACAAAAGTGGTCATAATTTCTCGACGCCGTGCGTATAACACCGTTGGGGTGTAACTATTTATACTATTGGGTACACGCATTTATTACCCATGGTTAAGGTAGTTGACTACTACAACATAGTGTAAATTATATCACGTAGTTACGTGTATAAATAAAGAGGTAGAACCGAGTGCGCGAACACTTAAATAATACAGGATTTAAAAGTCCGTTCGGATACAATAAAATATACTTAAATAATAATTTGGATATTCCATAAACTATAAAATATATGATATAGATGACTTTTCCGAAGTATAATATGATTATTACCACTTTTACAATACGAAAATATATATATATATATATATATATATATATGTGTGTGTGTGTGTGTGTGTGTGTGTAGGATATCTGGGTGTAGTCGTCGTCCAACGGGTATTTTGAGTGGAATTCTTTGGTGGGCGTCAGCGGATGGTTATTACTTTCGCATCTTATATTATATGCGAAACGTGTGTAATATGCAGCAGCAGTATAGTTGGTCATGTTAATAATATACCCCCGTAACACGCGTATTGAGTGTGTGTCGTTTTGGGGTAGTTGTAATATTCGGTATTATAACGCGTAACATATGAACTTAATTTATCCACGGCGGTCGGCGATGCGGTGGTGTCAGTCATAAATAATATTTCTCATTTTATTATTTATGCATAGACACACAGTATAATAATTCTATATAAAATGTGGTAGACGTGGTTTTAGCAAGAAAAACTTATTACTCACTTATAGAAATATTGTCTCCAGTGATATATTATTTTTTAATGGGACAATTGGGGATCACCATTTATGCAACCAGCTGTATGATATTGAAAGACAAACTTTAAATAATTAAGAATATTAAGCGTTTATATGTATCCATAGAATATGTTTTGTATTTAAAATTTAACTAGATACTATTGGTTTAATACTTTAAAAAATTGTGAAAAACGAAACGGAAAAATATATTATATTATCATTTAAGTAAAATATCGTAATCGTATAAAATAAATGTATAGCAAAACCACTCCTCATTCCCAGTTATAAAAGTTTATCCACCCAACACCACCCGTAAAAAAAAGGTATGGCATCTAATGTAATAAGCGAGGTTAGAAGTTTATAAAAAACGCAAGAAGCAAAAAAAAAAATATACAAACACTAATAAAAAATTTGAAAAAAATATACATTCATATTATGAAGTTATGACAAAACGATTGGTGAAATGGACTCAATCGATCAATAGCACAAACTCTTCAATTATACATTTTTTTCAAAAAAAACTTTTTGTATGCGTTTTGTTGTTTGTTTGTCGATCGGAATAGTGAATTAGAAAAAAAATAAATTATTTCCTACGACTTTCCATAGTTGAAAATACTTAAACAAAGCCAAGTTAAATGGCCATAACAATTATCGAATTTCTTTCAATAATATTTTAGTTTTCAATAGTTAATTGTTTGAAAATGTTTTTGATTTTTTTTTATTGAGTTTTCACTATTTTTTATAGATCAATACAGCACAATATTATTACTTTTGTGTTTTGGATGTCTTTGCAGAATACGTTCAGAACATTGTTAAGAAATCAATATAAAATTCATGAGATATAATATGCATTTATTATGAACAAAAAATTACTATTCTCGAGCATTACAATATGACTAAATTTATTTTAGTACATAATATTTTATAATATTATATATTAATAAAATGTTTGAAAATGGATGATATTAAACGCTTAAAAGTAAGTCTTTTAGTCATGGTATCAGATAAAAAAAACTAAAAAAAGATAATTAATCAATAATGCCAATATTTGTCTGCTATAATTTTCTTTATAAACTGAAAAGTAGTGAATCTTAATTGTTTTTGGCAGGTTTTTTAGGTGTACAATGTACATTATAAGTTTATTGTATTTTATATTATAAAGAACTTCGACAAAAACTGTTATTGGAGAAATTGTACGTTCTATTTTAAAAATTTTAAACCTTAGATATGCATAATACCAGAGTTAAATCTTGATTACTAAGCAATAGGCTGTTAAACTCTCTACAACCAAAATAATCTTAAATATTTCATGAAAAATTCCTTTTATGACATTTATTTCTAAATATTAGTTAATGGTATTATCTATTGTTATTTTAATTAAAAACCTAGTAAAAGTTATTGAAATATTTTGTTTCGTGTTTTTTTTTTTTTTATTAACAAACAAAATTTCAACTAAATTACATCAAAATATTATACATATTATTAAAATCATAAATTACGAAGGTGATACAGTAGTTGTACGCAATATAAACTCCATATAACGTGTTTACGGATAACCAATTATACGTGAGACGTGTTTATTAAAATATAATATTATAGTTGATATTAAAAATAAAAATACAATTATCACCGTGTTAAAGAACCAAAAAATATATGATCATATTTTTTTCTTTTAAAGTAGCTATTTAACATTTAACTACACTCAAAATAAAATAACACAAGTTTATGTTTTCTTGTCATTTTAAAATGTTATGTAACAAATTTAATATTTTAATTATTTAATAATTAATCTATTTTAAGTATTCATTCATGATTACATGTACATTTTAAAGTTTTGTCGAAAGACGAATAGAAAATATTGACAGACAATATCAGTTAGAAGTACTTTATACATCAAAAACATTTTACCAAACGCGTATAAAAATATTTATTTAAGAATCAATAACAGTACACTTAAAGTAGTTGTGTGCTAAAATTATGTTTGGCATGTAATTAACATTAAATTGATTTGAACAATTTCATTTTTTTTTTTTTTTTAATAAGAGATTATTTTTGTTAGCATTTGAAAAGAGAAATTTGAAAAAGGAATTAATTTCGGTGAAAATATTTTTAAGGAACTTAGTTTTTATATTGCATACTGAAAATAATGGAAATTAGGTATTTTTCACTAAATATTTGCGTGAGATCATCGTGTAACTAATCTAAACCAATTATTATGGCATATTTTTTTTGATTTGAACTTTCATATTATGGTCAGAGTTCATCGATTTAGTTTTAGAATTTGTATTGTATGGTTACAACATTTTTTATAAATGTATAGTTTGTTTTTCAAATAGATTAAATGTACAATTGCCTCTAAATTATACTAGAAAAGAGTTCAAAGTTCAATGTTGTTTAGTAAAATATAATAAAATCAAATATAATAAAACATATTCCTGTTTTATAATATTAAATTTAATATATATAATATATATATATATATATATATCGTCACTAAAAAAATAAAACAAAAAGTTAACTAAATATCACGATAAAATAAATTTAAAAATATTTTTGTACAAAATAAAAATAGTTATACATTTCAGAATATTATTATTCAAAAATATATTTTAAAATGTAATAATTAAAAAAAAAAATCGGTTTTCACTGGTTAATTAACCTTAAATATTGTAATACCAAATTTGAGTGATACCTAAACATTATTCTACTTCAGTGATCAGTTCAGAAATTGTATATTGATAGATATGATACAAATTCAAAAACTAACCTGATCATAACATTATTATTGGATAGGTGGATATTACAAATGAGATATTAATTTGAAATTAATTTATCAACCAATCGTATCATTCAAATGGAAATTGGGTTGAAGTAAATGTTTATCAGAGGAACCCGCATAATCTTCTATCACACACTCTGGGAAAACTGTCAAATTTTAGCATGGTGGGATAAATATAATTTTCAGGTAGATAAAATGCATATCCTTTCAATATTATAAAGTTCAAAAAAGAATGATTTTTTAAGCTTACAATCGTTTTGAAAAAAAAAAAATGATAACAACTCTTAGTTAACTTCTTAATTTTAAATCATACAATCTAAAAATTAATATCATATCATATTTATTGTTAATATTAAATAGCTAAAAATTATAACTTTATATTTTATAAAAAAAATTGTAATAATATATAGTATATTACGTTTGCTTGGTTTCAAATTTCTTATATTTTTAGCTAAAATTTTTTTAATTTTTCTTTCTACAAAAAGTTTAAAACCTATACCTACAATTGAGCATAATAAGTATATGAGATAGGGAATATAAAAAGATTAATAGGATTACATGAATAAGGAAAATTATTTTTACTCCAATTTCTTCTAAGTCTAAAGTTTCCAACTAAATTTTTCACCACTTTTTTACAGGTTTTACATCGATTCGATGCAGTTTATATTTTTATAAAAATTAAAATAATTGGAATTTTATACTATCATTATAAACAATGTCTAACAGTGTTTCAAATTAAAAATATTAAATTTAATTATTGTAAAAAAATTGATATTATTCTTATATTTATCAATTAACAAAGAATAATTCAGACGTATGAAATTAAAAAAAATAAATATTTTTTTTTTTTATTCTATTAACAATTTTATAATTTAAATTCCTTCATCAAATCTTTGACAGTCAGAATAAACGTTAAAACACTATAGTAGAGTTTTTTTTATTACAGTCAGGGTTTGTAAAACTTATAAAGAATTTAGAATTACCGGGAGTTTGAATTGCTAAGTAGTTCGAAATATCAAGATAACAAAAAATTCCGTATTACTGAGTTATAAAAAAAAATTGTTTCTTTATTGTACATTAGTAATAATTAAATATTTCGGAAAAATTGCACAGTGTATAGCTATTTATTGTTTTTAAAATGTAATTACAAAATTATTATTATTATTCAATATATTCTATTAAATGAATTGTGTGTATTAAATTTTTTAAATAAAAAAGTAGAACTTAGTTTCATTTTTCAATACAATTTTCTAGAGTAAATAAAACTTCAAAAGCCTCGATCTCGACTTTTGACTGAAGTGAAAAGTTACATGATTTTTTCAGTGATGAAGTTACTTTTTTCAAAATTACAAAAAGTAAAGGATCTGTGTCGTCTTTGATGTATTTCGAACTCAATACTCTTAAACAGGATATTCATTAAACATACTATATTTCAATATAATTAAACATAATAGTTATTAATAGACAATTTTTCATACATTTAATGTTTCTAATATTTGGTTAAATGATAAACATACAACATTTAACAAATTTTGGTATAGTGATACCATGAATTACAATATATATTTTAGCATACCGATATTACAAAGCCACGTAGACAATATTAAATTTCTTCCATAACATTGATGTAGTTTTAAAGAAGACTCACGAATATGTATAGACGCGTTCTGGAAGAGGTTCGATCAAAAATGGTATTAATAATAGGGAGATGTGACGCATTATCTCGGCGCATATAACTATAGTTGGCGGTGACAACGTAACACGATAGAGTACAACGGTACTGGAGATATAAGAAGATCAACGATGTGGTAGCTGGACGGGACTGGTCAACGAGTCGGTCAGTACAGAAAGTGAGTCTGTTCCTACGACTGATACGTCCTGGCTCCTTGGTGACGGTAAAGGTACTCGTTTCAGGTATGGTCCTTAAGTCAACAAGTGGCTGATTAACCGTGCCGACACTTCCTCGACGATGTCGGCACAGTTGCGGTCAACACCTTTTTGATGGCACTTGCGGTCACTTTTTTTTTATAGAACTGGTTTTACATAACTGACAAAATAATAATTATAATAATAATAATCAAACTTACCTACTTTTATATTATTTTTACATACAAACTGGTACAACGTTATCGAAATCAATGCGATAATAATTTAATTAGTTAATTGCGATTACGCGGGTAAGTTCTATTTTTTGATATTATTATTAATTAATAGACTCACTTTTATTGAGATATGTAAGTTATTAATAGTTAATTTTATAGCACATTAATTAAGTTTTTGCATTAAAAAATTAATTTCTAGACATTTTTTTAAGTCTTTATCCTTATAATATGTTTTTAATATTTTTTCAATTGTGTTGTCGAGTTGCATTTTCCTTCCAAATGTATTGAAATTACTGAATCTATTTCTTACTTAGTTGAGTATCTTAATGCATATTATCTACAGCTGATAAACATATATTTACGTATATCAAAAAATACAACTTACCCGTTGTAATAATCATTATGATAATAATTATGGCGGGCAAATCGTATTAATTTGTATATAAAAATAACATATAAAAGAAGAAAAGTTTGATTTTACTCTATCATAAGCTTTACTTATTATTATTATGTCAGTATTGTAAAACCAGTTCATAAGTATATATAAAAGAGTGATCGCGAGTTCCATCAAAAAGATACTGACCACAACTGTGCTGACTGCATGTGTGCCGTAATCTTTCTCGATTAGGGTTTATGTAACTGAGCGTTGACCATAGACAAGGTAGTCGGATAGTACAGATTAATAGTCTATATCCACAACTCTGATATCTATTCTATTGGTACTTTAGTATACATTTTACCGGCAAAGTAGTGAATATAGGGACTCTATAAATTTCCTAGGAATTCTATAGAATTCCTTGAACTATTTGGCAATGTATTAAATTTAAATGGTATTTATATTATGTATTCTATATAATTCCTAGGATTTCTATAAAACGCCTATACAATGTTAGATAATGGGTTAAATCCAAATATGTTAATTATTATTTATTTATTGTAGTATATATTTAGAACTACTTAAAATATTATTATTTATATTGACATTTTCAATTTATTATTCGATAAATTAACAGTATTTTTCAACTTTTTTCAACTTTTCTTTAGTTCAACATTAAAACGTTCAGACATTTTAATGTATCTTAATACGACAAACATTTTTACAAAAGTGAAAAGAAATAATATTTTTAAAGACGTATATTGAATTTTCCCGTATATAAGAATAACATGATAATATGATTAGCTAATAATAATCATAATACATTGCACACGTGTTGTATACGATATCATAATCGTCAAGATAAACATTAATCGTTGATTATAGTGGTACACAGGTACAAATCTAAATTTTATAGGTATTAACTATATATACTTTTCCTGCTTGAGGTTAAGTGATTTATAGAATACCTAGTCATTGTATTTCATTCTATAATTTCCCTGCTCATTTTTGGTATTCTATAGAATACCTAGGATTTTTATATAATACCGGATTCGACACATTGCCGGTAACATGCATACCATTAGCCGAAAATGGCTTCCAAAAGATGCTGTTTTGGAATAGTCACGAACCTTTTATTCGGATGATGGGGGTTTTTGTCGCTGGTAGTTATGTCGGTTTGTGTATGAACTTGTGCCGATAAATACGAAATAATGTTTTTGTTATGCCGTATAAGTTTAAAATAATGTTGTATTATTAATTAAACCGTTAACAATGATGACTTGCATAATAAACGGCATTAGAGATGATTTTCGTAATATATCTCTAGCTAACATCGAGGTGTACGCTAACTGTTGTCATGCGGATTAAGTACGAAGCATAGTTTTCAGGTGTGATATGTGTGTTTGTCACAGATGGCTCCATCAACGCTAATGTATTTTCTGAAATTTTGGCATCAGAGAAGATTCCTCATACATCACATCTTTATTCACATTCACATAATTGGTGAGATACATTTTCTTTAGCTGGCAGGAAATCCCATTGTATTAATTCAATATTTATATGGTAATTTTCTATTTCTTAAATTGACCCGGTACGCAATAGTCGCCAGTACATAGAACAGATACTGCAACGACCAGTCTACACTGTCACTATCACAACCATGGGTAAAGACGCAATATAGTCAACTCTCCTACCTACGCCTTAAAAAACCAAGGCAGGATGGAAGATAAGTCGCGCCAGACAAGCATTGGCCACCGGCAATCACTCTCTGGTGTCACGACTGTCGCACATCTAATAGCGTCTCGTGTTCCGACTGTTGTCCAAATAACTCTATAACAGCTCTACAAAAATTCTACTACGTTGGATTCACCAAGTCGCGTCTAACTACTAAAGGTTAAGAACATTCTCACTGTATCCATCCAACTAACCCGTTTGAGTGGCTTCACACCCGTGCAAGCATCCATAATCATACGACCGGTTTTCCGCGTATCAAAGCTACGACAACCGCCTAAGCTGCGTCAAAATTTCTATGGTAAATTTTTTAACCCCGATATTTAAAAAAAACTTAAGTATTGTAGAAGAAGCCATATTTTTCTACGCTTTATAAACAAATATCATAACTGTCAATACAATAATGTGTGTCGTCTGTTAATTTTCAATGCTTTCCAAAACATTCTTTACAACTTCTTGGCGGAAAAAAAGTTTTACAATTCTTAATTATTATATATACCTTTATTGAGTGGTTGCAATCTCGATTTCGTATTAGGAGGAAAAAAAATGAAGTTCTATATTAGTTAAAGGTGGGGAGGAGGTTAACTCTAATCTCTCAGCTGTCTAAGAATAGTAGAATTTTGCTTTTCTATTTTTTTTTCATATCTTCATTGAATGAAACCAACCATTTATTAAATAACTTAATCGACATTTGTGCCTTTTTGTTTGAACTTTAACTTGTAGGAAATTAACGTGTGCCCTTAAAACACTTAGTTTTGGTAGCTTTTTCTTCGAGGAGTGGAGTTAACTTTTTAGAGCCGTCATAGCTTACTGCCAGTTAACCATTCTTTACTTACTTTTCCCACATGGGATTTTACCCTTTTTAAAGGTGAAAGTTTTATTTGGTAAATATATAAAAAGTAAAGCGGTTTCATATGTGTTGAACACATTTCGTGGCACGTAATTATTTAACAAAATTGAGACTTTACGATACTACCATACCACTCTAAACACACGCTATTATTCACATTAGAACTTTCATCACATTTTTTTTTTTAAACAATATCGTTTTTTAACTTAAAATTTGTTAGGTTTAACAGGATGCCCAATTCTTTGTCGAATGATTTTGCTTTTTCTTTTACGAGTAGTAAGAGTCCACTCACTGGCATATTTTGCCCTCTAATTTTTTTAACTTATTGTACTATATACTCTTCTAAGATGCTCACCTTCATTATTTTGTTTTCTACCAATGCTTTATGATGTAGCAACGATTTTTTTTTTGTCCTTTGAAACTGTAGAAAATGTGCTTAAAGGAATGTCAAATGTCTTTGTCACGTCGTGTTTTTTTTCATATTTTTCTACCACATCAATCAATTGTTTTTTTCTTCAAAATCGTCAAAGATTTGTATTTTTTTAAATTAAATGCACTCATTACAAGAAATTTATTTTGAAATCAGCAAAAGAAAACTAAAATAAAACTACAATCAGCTTTCGAAGATTTAAAATACGATAAAAGACGATTAAGGAATACAATTTTTACTGTAACAGTCCTATATAGTTATCGAAAATATTAAGTTAAATTTATACATAATTATATAGTGAATTATTAACAAAAAGATATTTTGATAATATACCAAATATACTGTTAAGTTACCCTAGCTTTATACACGATACGAGTGCTTGTATCGTTTTATATGTTTCTAAAATATCTAAATATCTTCTATATTTCTGTCTAATCAGAATTCAAATAGTGAATCAGCCTAAAATAAATTTACATAGTCTACATCTAAAATGTACTATACGAAAACAACTGACAATGTAGTTGGCTTTGATGTTGTTTGCACATCAATAACGAACATTGATTGCAATCCGTTTTAGGAAAACATTCACTGTTTGCTCATAATATAGTTTATCCGTATCCAATATAAATTATTCAATATTATTTCATTTATCAAATAATTTATACCTGAGGTGGAGTCAGAATACAATTACTAAAGTAATATAAAACTAATTTAAGACCATTGAATTTTAGATAAAATAAGAACAACCATATTAAAAATGCATTAATTAATACTAAAAACTACTAGGTACATTTAAAGTGCAGTTATATAATAACTTGAAATACGGGGCTACTTAGAACAATTGTTTTTACTTAGTGTTTAATAAAAAAAACAATGGAATATTTAAAATTGAAGAAATAATTAAATTTGAACATGCTCAATGAAGAACTTTTATGTATTAATTACCTAAAATACATAAACTTTTGTTTATCATCTCTTAACAAATAGCCATTGAGACGACATACGCATAAACTAGGAATGGGTCAAACTTCACAAAATCAGATTCGAATTCAAACTTTATTCTTTTTTTTTTTTAATGTTAAACAATAAACTCGAACTTGGATCTGTTTTTTTATGAAACTTTTTCCAGATATTTTGATTATTTAGAACTTTTAATGAATCCTGCAAAACCATTATCCAACTGATTTTAAGTTTTAACAGAGGTTTCACCATTCATGTATTATGTAATATTTCAATTTAAGAAAAACAAAAACCATAGGTAAATAGATTAATCTTAGCTCGGGCGAAGTCGAAGAGTAATACAACTAATATTTTTTTAATTATAAATTATATTTATAGCAAATAGCAATACCTCTTTCGATATCAAATTCGATTTTTCACGAACCTTTCGTTGTACTGATTTCCAGTGTAAATTTCCAACGAACATCGAACTATTTGAATTCATCAGAGTTCATGATGTTTGATAGTTCGAGTATACAGGCCTAAAGCGTAAACGTACTCAGTATATCATTATAAATATAAAACGGATGTAGGCGTATCCCAACGTATACGTATCGACGTTCTATGAACATTTCCCTACACCAAGGGTAATCGCGTTCACAAGCGCACTACAGAGCTACCGTTCAAAATTAACCTACACTCACCAAAGTGTACTTATAAATGTAGGTAGGTGCTCAACTTAAACTTATAAATTATATATATATATACATATAAACGTGCACATGTATATTATTATTCTGTTTACAAGTTGCTAAAGTCGTATGCAGGTACAACAACTATTCGTAGTGTAACCGCTTCGACACACAACGCCATTTGCAATAACTAACATGATATCCATATTATCATAGTTTATACAATCGTTAACCAACGCTTATAATATTATGTTATATTGTTCATATATTGACACACAAACGTATTATTATATTGGTAACGCACGTGCGCTCACATTATAGTAATATATTGTATGAGACGTTTATATACCCTTCCTACGAAACACCCCTTCAATACAGTCTCACGGTGAACACACAATTTGTAATAAATATTATTGTTGCAACGGTATTATTATTTTTATGTAAGTACAGCAAAAACATACAAGTCAAGTATCCGACAAAAATACATCTCGTGCTTGTTCCGCGATAAATTGTAGTTCATGCACAGCTGATTATTAAAATGCTCACCATAATATCCAGACGTGAATTGTGGAAAATTCCTCTTTTTTATTCGTTGGGTAATTCAAAATTTTGACTTGTCAAACTATTATAACTCTATTCGTTAAAGTTCGCATGTTAAAGCATCGCACGTCCTGTGCCCATCCGAAACTTAAAAAAAAAACAATTAAACAGTTGTCATTGTGCTTTAAAATAACTAGATTTGTATCTAGTTTGAGTAAATTTCAAAGTTGAGGTTCATGTGCCCGTTGACTCAAAACATAAAACTATATAGTCGGAAGAGCAATCCTTAACTTCAACATTTCTCTTTCCTAACGAATGATTTTTAATGATATTTGAATATAAAATTAACAAATTTGTTATAATACAAAACGTTTTGGTTGTTTATTTAATTTTTACTTAGCTAGAACTTTTGAGTAGGCACCGTTTAATAGGACAGAAATGATGGGATGCCGCACAAATATAAACGTGTATAATAGTGACCTCAGTTAACTGCATTAAATGATTCAGATAAATTGATTCTTAAAACTTACTTTATGCATAAATTGATCCCATCAATTGTCATATATAATATATAGTTAAATCTCGAACTTTGGTCTATTCGCGTAACTTAGGAGACACCAAAGAAGGTTGTTTCTACAAATTTCCAGGAATTTTTTTTTAATTATTATTAAATTTGGCCACCTGTCATATTTTAGTTAATTATATTTCGATATCACGACTATTTAAAAGTAAATAGTTTTGATAAAGTTATTATTAAATTTTGTCAACTATCCTTATAGTTAGCTTTTTTATTTATTTTAAAAGATTAGGTACTTATAAGAAGGTAAATAATAAATTTCGAAAACATCGATTTGAAAAATCTAGAAATTTTAAAGAGGTTTTTATTTATACTTATGCGTAATTACTTTTTTCATAAATATGTATACATATTTATTTTTCTTCATTTTTCAATTGTTCACTAGTATAAAAAAAGAGATTCAAATTCAACATAATAATAAATCATAATTGCCACAAAATAAATTTGAAAGTTTCTATTTAGATATATAGATACCTTAAAATAAACTTGTATACCAATTTATTTAAAAAGTAATTAATATAATTATATGTATAATATGTATAGTAAAAGTAGTGAACTTCAACGATCGTATAAACTCAGTAGTTTCATTAAAATAATATCTTTCAAAGTTAACTTGTAACATATTAATAGAATAATATTTCCTACTCACCCTAACGTTTTTTCAAGAAACAAAATATGAACAAATAAAATTACACGCTGTTATTACTGTAATACTATGACAAACATAATTTATTATTACTTATAATGTTTGAATATCTTATTGATAATACATAATTAAAAAAAAAAAAAAAAAATTGGTTAATTTTATTATACAAAATATTCAACATTTTAAAAGACTATTGTCTCTACTTTCCAGAAAAAAAAAACTTTTGAATTTGTTTATTTTTACAAGTTTTACGTGTTCTGGTCGATTTTTATGAGGAGGTGCAAAGCACGGTTAAATTGGACATTTTACCCTGAGGTTATTTTTCAGGGTAGTATTATGGTATCGTTGTGTTCACTCTGATTCTGAAAGTGTAACAAATAATAACCAATGGTGCCAAGATTCGATTGTTATTTACGCTGCACAAAACAAAAACGTACGTGGACAGAACAAGTAATCGCATCAAAATTATTATACTTAGCACGATCCATTGCGAGACTTTAGATGTTTAATTATATTTTCGTCAACCAGATTCAGACTTTGCCGTAATTTTCCCGGTGACGAGTGATATTTAAACCAAATGTGTCAAGTATAATATTATGCGAATCACGTGTCACGTCTAAGCGAGACTACATGGCGAGGCACTGGGCGTGTTTGCGACCATGAACTTTTAAAAACAGATGAAATTCAAATAAAATAAAACATTAATATTATCTAGTGAGAATTTTTATTACTAAAAAACTATATATTACATGTTGTATTTAAAATATATATAATATTATTATGTAGCGAGTGCTTTTTATCTACAGTCAATATTGTTTGTGTACACTTCGATGATTTAAAAACTGTATAATCAATGCGCTTTGTCCGATGCGGATCATCTATTATAGTTGTCACGGAAATATTCGATTTTATTTGTATAATAATATTTTAATAACCGATTATCTATGTTAATCAATTATTATCACGATACAACAATTAATCCCGAAACACTGTCGAATTTACCACGCGTTGTTAGTCTGTTTGTGATGTGAAACACGTACTCGCGGAATTCGAATCATACCTACTAAAATAATATTATATTTTATCCTCTTGAGATTTTTTATGACGAATCGTTATTTTTTATAAAAATATTTAATGCATAATTTATAAAATATCTGTTATAAAAATATATTTTTGTCTGTCGTACAGTCATCAGTATACACATATAATACACACACCATAAAAGACAAAATAACAAAAACACGATATTAATTATTATTACTATTTAAAAAATAAGTTTTTAAACGAAAAATAAAAACAATTTTATTTAAATCAAAATTATTTTATAATATTTTCGATGTTAACTAAAATTTTATATTATCTAATTATCAAAATGTTTCCTCGAATAAAATAAAATAATATATAATATAATTTTTTTAAATGTCTTAGAATTTTTATTATAATATTTAGTTTATTTATAACTGAACAATCAAATGGTTTAATACGTTCAAGCAATTTTCGAATGTTTACATAAAAAAAAAAAAATTATTAAATTTAATTTAAAAGTTTTTTTTTTTTTTAAGTTAATTTGGCTGTAATCATTGCGTAAACATCAGAGCTTAAACATAAAATTAATTAAACTGTTTACAAAATATATAATAGCCACATTCCACCTTCTAAAAATTATCTAAAAGAAATTATTCTTAATACGTTTAATAATTTTTGGAATTTTTTGTTGTTTTTAATTTTACCCAATTACTGAAGAGGTGAAAACTTTTAATATTATATTATTATTTTATCAATAATAATAAATTCTCGATTGCTAAATGATTTGTTTAAAAATTAGCTTGAATGTTGTTTTAATTTATTTAAAATACAATAAATATATAATATATATATATATTATATATAAAAAAAAAATTCAATTACCAAATAAAAAGTAAATAATTTAAATTGTGTAAAGGTTTTCGTTTACATAGGTAGGAAAATATATTTTCATGATAAATGACTTAATAACAGTGTTGTATTTATTTGGATGTATAGTGTATACAGATATGCTCTAATCTTATGTATAACTTATATAAGTCCAATATTTTATTTCTGTGTTATTAGGGAAGCCGCATGCGATGAGTAATACAATTTTGTTTTGATTTTCAGTCAATAAAAGTTATTCTGTCTTTCTTTCTTACTCTATCTCGCTCTTCTGCTACTCTTAGTAAATAATATATTAACCGATTTAAAGTAATTATTTTTTTTTATTTTATATAGGTCAAAGTTATCTATTATGAATAGTTATATAATATAGTTTATTAATTTGATATATAATTATTCGTTTAAACGGGAAGTAAAATATACTTTCATACTTTTACGATAAATGTCTTAATAATAATATTATGTATGTTTTCAGATCCTTCTTTTTATTTTATTAACGCATATCAAATCTGAATCATACATACAGTTTCTATACTAAAAATAGTAGTCCTTAAAAACAGTTTTACATACATATTATAAAAAAGATGTAATATTTGATCTACTTTTATTAATTACTTAAGTTTTCAAATCACCATAACACCTAATCACTATGTAATTTAAACCCATTATCATTGACCTATTATACATATTACATACACATAGTTAAATAACTAAAATTATACACATTTATTTATTTTGATGTATCAATCTTTTTAAAAAAATGATTTACTGAATAATCTACAGTAGAAAAGTGTGGATTTCTTTGAAAAAATAAAGTTTTTTAAAATACATATCTTAAATATAATAATAAAATTTCAAAATTTTGAAAATATAATTTTATTCATACGTAATCTATAGTAATAATCTACAGTAGAAAAGTGTGGATCTCTTTGAAAAAATAAAGTTTTTTAAAATACATTTCTTAAATACAATAATAAAATTTCAAAATTTTAAAAATATAATTTTATTCATACGTATTTTAAAAATTTTAATATTGAAGAAAAAACGGTGAAAATATTTGGTGAATCGTTTAGTATACTAAAAATAAATAGCTGCAAAAATATGTGGAATGATAACCACTAATTTTAGAGGATAATAATAAAACATTGGTGCTATCAATAAAAAAAAAAAAAAAAAAATTAAAAAAACACTACCTATCTTAAAATGTTATCAAAATTATTTAAAAAACATGTATAAGTATCTAAATATTTAAATATAACATAAACTTATCGTGCACAACAAGCATATGATTTAATGATCGTTTTATTGATTTTATTGATTTTATTTAAAATATATAAAATATACAGTATATTTTGTTCGCATTTATTAAATATATTTTTAAGATAATAAGCAACATTTGATCCTTTTCATAAATATCAATAATAATTCAAGAATAAATATTTTTAGTGAATGATGTTCCAGCAATCGCATAAATAAAAATCATATTGTTTAATTTATAGTAACTGCATAATATGAAATATGATACAAATGTATATTTCGTGCACATTGTGTTGTATTGGGCACAATCCAAACTTTTGTTAACTTTAAGAAAAGTTTTACATGAATATTATTTTTCATATTTCCTATGATCTTGACGGTTTTACAATAAGTAGATATTTTTTGGTAAAAAATAAAAAGTAATTTACTTCAAATAATAGCTACGGAAGTTATCTTATAATTGAAGCAACTGAACCAAATATAACATAATTAGACGAGCAATTGTAATTATGTAAGTAACGTATAGTGTGGGTTATTATTGTAGATGTTTTTTATTGAGTAGAGTTTAACATTTTTATAAAATGATCTAGTAATAGGTAAGTGGCATAAAAGTATTTAAAGTATTTTTTTTTTAATTTTAATTTAAAAATAACTATATAATAATAAAATAATTAAAAAAAAAAAACTGGAAAAAAAGCTCATATTTTTAATATGAGTATATTTTAAGTTTATCTCGGTAAGTTTTCTTACTGTGACAGATATATTAAAATTATTAATAGTTCAATTTCAAATAGTTGTTTTTTGAAATATTTTTTTTTTTGCGGAAGTGGTGTTTCAACATTTTTAACCTCTATTTTTAAGAATATTTTATATTATACAAATACATACTATCATATTAGTAAGGTAATAGTTATTATTTATAGTTGTCATTTATATTTTTAATATTGTTTTTTTCAGATAGATTAAAATAATTTTTGTAATAAACATCAAATACTTAATAAAATTATGTTTATCGATTATTGCTTTTAACTTATAAGACAACAATGATATACCACAAAATATTTTAAAACCCATATCATGTGTAGGCAATGCTAATAAAAATATTTAGTTTAAGTTTCAAGTTTCTATGATTGTATTGAATAAAAATAAAATTGATTTTGTCAATGACTTGTTATGCGAGTAATGTCACTTTTCTTTTGATTATTCATGTTC
Organism: Melanaphis sacchari; assembly: GCF_002803265.2. Classification (NCBI taxonomy): domain Eukaryota; kingdom Metazoa; phylum Arthropoda; class Insecta; order Hemiptera; family Aphididae; genus Melanaphis; species Melanaphis sacchari. The sequence continues at coordinate 728,970 of NW_020271625.1, forward strand.
AAGAAGTTCCTCACATTTCAATGCAATAATACACACGCTGTGCGAACTACATTTAAATTTTAAATTTTGGCTATATTATTTTAGTTGATGTAATAGCTTAAATTTTTAATTTGATTCTGAAATTGAATATTTTTCTAAGGATTTCTTATGAAAATCAGAAATTGAACAAGTTGTTAATTAGTTATAAATTTATGAGTATTTTAAGTTTTTTTGAATGGTGTGGAGTAAAACAGAGAAATACTGCTAAATGTCAACCTACTACTACACAAATCGTATTTTAAAATAATACTTTTAATTTATAACTAATTATCCACTCATTTAAAATTCTCAGTGAGATATTTTTCTTTGGAATAAAACATGCATGCTGTCAATCCAAAAAGTGAAAATTTAAAAAAAAAAATACAAAGGTAATCGATTTCATTAAGCGTTGTTTTGTAATGACTTAAGAAAATATGTGCTTACAATTAACCCATATAATGCAATACGAACGAACGCATCTATAATTTGATATATCTATTTTTATCTATTTTTATCTATTTTTTACAATTTCGAAATATTATTTTTATAACAAAAATACAATTGTACTTATAAGTTATAACTCTAATATAATACTCTTTATAGATTTATTTGTAGCAAATAGATATTGTTTTGCAACCGCCGCAAAATAATCGACATCGCTGTCAATCATTGTTTAAATATATAATTATATGAAATCAATGGAATATATGTGGTTGTTTCGTAACGCATCGAAAATACGATCAGTTTTGCGTTGTGTATATGAATGTGAAATCAAATCAATAACATCATGTTTCTTATTTTGTCATTAAATTAATCGTCTAGGCAGTAAGCACTTACTCGCTAAGACTGACGCGATTAATATCGTTATCTGACGTTTGATAGCGAAACGTCAAAATACAGTTTGCCCGTCTCGGGTTCGCTTGATTGCTGCATAGATATTATTATTATTATTATCATCATCATTATCATCAGAGCCCTAATTTTGGAGAACAAATTCTTCGGATTCTACAAGATTATTTTTCATTAAACCGATTATACTTCATCCTTCTCTAAAGTGTATTATCTTAGGTACTTAAAAACATTAAAAATACCAAATTTTCGTCAAGTCTGCCATTTGCTCTGGTGGAAGGATGATATTTTATTAAACAGAATAATTCATCAAACTTGCTCAACAATAATTTTCTTCAATAATACAATTATTAAAATCTATTTTAAACATACGTAATGACCACATTTTCAATTTTTTAACATAATATTTAGTAATGCTTAAGAAATGTTTGATCGAGATAAAGACTTCTATTTTTTTTAAATAAATACTCCCCTTTTTACTGTAAATTATTTATATGATAATGATTTTGAAAACTATTATGTATCTAATTTAAAATTCAAACATGTAATTTATCAAATATTGAAATATTGAAATGTTTGATATAGGATAATAATAGTCGTAAAAAAAAAATTTAAAAAAAAATAATAATAATAATAAAAAAGATATAATATTGGATCTAGTACTTATTAATTAGGTATATAAAGATAATTTTTAAAAATTATAAATATTAATAAATATTAATAAAATTATATTAACTGCTTAAGTTTTCATCATAGTTAGTCCATTATCATAAACATTTTATGCTTAGTTAAAAAAAATTTAAATTTGATACGACAACATTTTCAGAAAAACTATTTTTTAAATAATTTGCGGTATAAAAAGGAGAAAAGGGTTTTTATTTGAAAAAAAAAAATTGTCTGCAGGATGTTCCTTAAATAGTAAAAAAATTCAAGAATTTGAATTTATTATCTTTAAGAATATTTAAAAAATTTTAAAAATCAGATTTTGAATAGCTGTATTATTGAAGAAAAAAGAGTGAGCACACTTAGTGTATTATCTTATATGTAATATATTTTAATATCATATCATTATAATATATGATAAGTACCTTTATTTTACACAATATGAGGACGTCGACATAATTTTAGACAGATGCTCAAATAATGACATTTATTGAGCTCCGTGCGTCATAAAAAAATATGCACGACGATCGCATACACCATGCCATCGTATATAAAATATAATAATACGTATGTGACTGACAAACGTAAGTATCTCACCGTTTTTGAATCAGATACATTAACAACGTTTGTTATTTAAATAATAGGATGAACGTCTGAGTAAAGAAATACATTAAATCGAGTTTTGAGAGGCGTCCTTATAATGTATTATTTTAAATAATAGTGTTATAATTCATTTCCCTATCTGAGTCCCCTTATAGCCAAGGAAGCAAAAATATATTATTTTAATAGGTATAATAATCAAATGATGTCAAAACGTTAAGACATATTATTACTCCGAGAGTTGAAAATATGAATGCATGCACTACTCATCATATAGATGATAATACAATTGTATATGTGAATTAATATTAAATAATAATAAATATTTTAATCAATTAATTTTATTTACGTATTTATTTATTATTATATAACTTGAACAATTCCCATATCGAAACTACTGAGAAACACGAATAAATTCACGTACTTAACGCAAATATAATTCAAAAGTTTTCGATTTATTAAATTTAATATTAAGTAATATGGTATTAATATTTATTTGATTTATATTAAAAAAGAGGTGAATAGGTATAATTACAATAACTGCACTGGCGTAAAGTGGGAGTTAAGTACACCTTACTATTGTGTAGGAACTATAATATAAAATATTTTAAATTTGAATTTAATGATGAATCATTATTATACTAAAAAATTATTCTGAATGAAGGCAGACTACTTTTTAATAACCAATATTACTAAATAAATATTTTAATAATTAAGGTAATACAATTTAAATAAAAGTGCTTATTCATAGGTTTTTATTTTTCAAATATTTTAAAAAACATCAAGAATTTTCATTTTTAATTTCCAAACACTAGATTTAATTTTCTTTAAGAAACCTACATCAAAGGTAATGATCAGATCATATTTTATCTACAAGAAAAAGTGTCTTAAAACACAAAAATAAAAAAATACACATCATTATAAAATCAATATACATTTAATACTCCGTTCAAAGTCTGAAAATATAATAATTTGAATTTTTTAGATTAATGGTTATATTTATGTTCAGTAATTATTAATCGAGTATATAGCATTTATTTGTTCAATTGAAATACAAATACAATAACTGCCCATAAATAGATAAATTCTAAAAAAACCATAAAAACTCTAAAACGGAGGTACAATTAAATTTTTTTATTTTCTGTGCACGTGAGAAATATATTTAAAAATTCAAGGACATAAAATAATCAAATAATATTTGTTTTATTGCCTTTATCGTTAAACACACTTTATACAATAATTATTGACATCTATATGGTCATATACTTTTTTCACTTGTTAATTTCGCAGTTAAAATATTAAATGGTCTATCGGGTATTATAATTGTTTACCTTGATTAACATGTTAATAATATGCTGTAGAAGATACCTAAGACTGGCGGACATTGTAGAATAATGTCTTTACAAATCGATTCGCGATTGTCGATGGGTGATGAAATAAATCGAGTTAGTGCGCGGGTATAAAAGATATGCATGGTGTTAAAACTGTTAAAAGTGTCTGAGTCAAAGTTTATAGTATTTATATTATTATAATATATAAGTGTTCGCACGGAATTCGAAGAAGATATCTTAAGTGGGATTGACATATTAATTTTTTTTAAGTTAGCCTATTAAACAAAATAGTAGTTATTAAATTACGTACGCAAATATTATTGTTTTCAGCATATTAACCACGTCTGGGCGTTAACACGTCCTATGCAGCCATATAAAATAATATTTATATTTTAAACTATAATAACAAAAACGAAGTGCAATGTCGAAAAAAATAATAAAAAAAAATCGCGCAAACTGTCTGTCGTTGTTGTTTTGAAACACGCTGGCTATGTAATGACCGTTGTAATTGTACTCGACAGCTGACTTATTATATGGAGTTTAAATTCGAAATTTAAACGCGTTTAGTTGTTTGGAAAACATGCATATTACCCTATATAACTGCAACTCAGTTGTCTGAACGTCACATGCACACCACATAGTCAAGTATCATTTAAGGGTATTATTTTTTTATTCAGATAAATCTTATAAATTGTAATGGAGAAACTTGTTACGTTTCTATATAAAGTATGATTTTACAATATTTTTTTTATTTTTATCAAATAAATATTATTTTTTATTTATTTATAAACGTAATTAGGTACTAAATATTTTGATATCATAAAATACTTTCAAAAATTGTATCAATACCTATTTAATAATAAGACCAAACGTGCAAATCAGTTAAAAGTGTTGGGAAAACATAATCACCAGACACATCTTAGAGGAAAAAACTTCGTGAGGAAATTTTCCTCTTATATACCCCATTTTTCACATAATCTAACGTAACATTTAATATCACTATTAATAATATCAATTGTTGGATTATAAGGTGTATATAAAACCTGTAACTTATAGCTAAATATATATTTATTTTTATCTTTGTTTACTGGTTGGGGGGGAGCATAACAGAATTGTAATAGAATGAGAAGATATTTATTTTAGGAATTTTATCTAATTGTTGGTTTTTGCAGTTAATATTCCCTTATTCACATCGCTAACATATAAATATAAAAAAACCACGAAAGTTACTCTGTTGTAAAGTATCTGTTGAATTTTATTCCTCGTCATAGAGTCGGTCACTGTAATGATGGATGTTTTCGATTTAAAATATTTTTTGATGATAATAATGAATACGAAAAATGATTTTAAGTAAAGATGTTTAGTCAATATTTCCAAACATATTTTATTATAATACAAAATACTTCAAATCCATCCTTTATGATATTCTCCATAAATATTATTTGAAAAAAAACAAAGTTTAAAAATAAAATACGTTAAATTTGTATGAAAATTTGTTTAAATTAAGCTGTTAAGAAAAATATAAATATATTAACATCTAAACGAAACCTTGTGATTTTAATAGCGATATTTTTGTATTTTTTTTTTTTTTTTCATGTAATTAGATTTACTATAATCTTAATATTATTTTTTTTAATTCAACATTTATATTATTATATGAATATTTACCACATAATATGTCTGCATATTAAATAATATTAATACAAATAATAAAACGAATTAATTACAGTACATAGACTTATCAATATAAAAAAGTGTTAATATTTCAGAAAAATTTCAATAAAAATCATTTTTTAAAAGATAGAGATTTTATGGGTAAGGATGTATGTTCTTAATGATCTCTTTTTACAGCTAGGATAGTTTATTGAATATTATGTAAATATTTACACAATTATACGAGTGTAAAGTAGTGATGCACATTATGTATTATTATTTATGCTTCTATCTTAAGTACCTATATGATTTCTGAATTGCATATTTTTACGGTAACGTAGTTAAGCGATAAAAGCAATATTTACTGTCATAAAATACGCAAACAAATTTTTCATAAGCGATGCGTGGAATATGGTTGATAAAATGAATAGTGTGTCAAACTATACTATTATTTTTCTTGTTATTCATTTTTAATTTTTATCAGTAAAATGCACCAAATTTATTATATTATCATATAAGTAGAATATATCATATTTAATATTTAAATTAATTATACGTATTTATTATACTCAAACTATGGCCGCTGTGGGTACAGGCTTTCCGTTTCTATTAGTTAATCCGATCACAAAAATAACCGACTATTTATTAAATAATAATATAATCTAAGCAACTAAACTAATTTTTAATTGTTCATGATGTAAGTTAACAAATTATTTGTGACAAAACGGAATTTAAAAATATTTTCATACTTAAATTATTAATCACTGGCATAAATTATTGTTCGTATTATTGCAAATTTCTTCGTAACCTTCGTATAATAATTGTTAAAAATATACCATAATATCTAATAAAATAGTGAAATTTTGTTTTTGTGAATTAATTTATGATAATTAATAACTAATAACCATTAGTGTGGCTTACATTTTCACAGATGTGTAAATAATATGATAGATTAATGTTCAATAAACACACCACCTATCTAGGCATTAGGTACTATGATTATAGTAAACATTAGATTTTAATATTCTAATTTTTGTTAAAAAAACATACATTTTATGTAAAATTTAGTTATTTTGTAATAACAGTACTTAATTCCTTGGTATCTAGTTATTGTTTTTCTTGGAAAGGTATCACACGAACCACAGATAAATCAGACACGTGTCAACTTATACTGGGAAAATATTAAAAATATCGTCATACTCGTATTAGCTTACGAGTGGCTTGCTACATTACTATCATGCCATTCTGTAGATTCCAAATAAATAGGGCCAATTAAAAAAAGCACATTCACGGCTTCACAGCCTGAAACTACAGTGTATAAGAGCGCCTTCGAGTACAGTTTTTAAAATATGGATTTTTATTTTTATATTGTATAATACGTAGATACATTGTGCATGTATAACTAAATTTATTTTCTTATAATATTATATTTTAAATTTTGACCCAAATTATAATTGGAGATACCTTTAATTTTTAAGAAGTTTAAATAAATATATCTGAATATCTGATATTATTTAAGAAAATAAATATTTTTTACGAGTATAGTAAAAAATTTATTAAGCCGTTTTTCATGTTAGATTTTTAAATAGAAATAAATATATAATTTCTTATTTTATGCAGTTTTATTGTAATTATAAATAGTTATAGCATTATAACAGTACAATTAATTTATTCAAAAGTTATATTACTTGTTTTTCATTTTAATTTTAATAAAGCGTATCACCAAAACATGTACGTAAAACTTTATTTTGAAAATATGTATTTATATTCCAAAAATATGGATTAATAAGTTTTTTTATTGCAAAAAAAAAAATAATAACGAAATTATTAAAAATAATTAATTCTAATTCTTTAAGAAGTCTAGCTTTTAATATTTTAATTTTAAATTCTAAAAAAAAAGAATAAAAACGGACATTTTTTCATAATAATATATATTTTAAGTTTTAAATATATTAAGTTTGGCGTTCTATACTTTTTACTAAAACTATTGCGTCCTTTTAATACTGTATCTCATTTGAAAGCAATTTTATTAAAATAAAAATCTAATAGTTCAATATTAATATAGTATGATTACTATTTACTAAATAGCAATTAATTAGATTATAATTTATAACATAATTATAATTGTATGCACATTGTACATTAGTACATTATTGTATTTGATATGTTATTTTCATATCAAAATAATTGGATCGTTAATACACTAAAACAGTATATTATGCATAATATATTGAACGGTTTTTTATGGATAAAACTACATAATAATATACCTTTTTAGAGATTTAGTAGAATGAGTACGCAATGAGAAAACAAAATGTTGCGATAGCAAACGGTAAATAATAATTTTATTAATAACTAATATATTTTTGTTATATAGGTACCATCTGTATAAAATAGTTTTATATCATGCTTAATGCTTAGGTATAACACAGTTTAATTTAGATTTATAACATCCATTCATATTTATACTAACTACTACTAATACATATATTTAAACCGATTAAATATTGATAATTGGAAAAAAATTTTTTCGTCAAATAATGAGTTAATATTTTTTTTTTTTTAATTACAAATACCTTGAGTGAAGAACTTCTATCAAATACTATTGTTATGACACGAAACATACTTAAAAATTATTATTAAAAACAATGATAGGTAGAATAATCAAGTAACAAACCGATGAATTTAACAAATTAGTAATAAAGTGAGAAATTTATATCGTATGCATATTATGTAGTATGATTTAGAAATCCTTCTTAAAATAGTTTTTCCGTGGTACCTTGAGTTTTCTAAATGCATATTTATAGAAAATGAGGTATTGTAGGTAAATGTTGTTCTACAGTAGAATAATTATTAGAAACAGCTATTTTTGATTAATTGAAACATGGTAACTAAAAACCAATAATTAATAATGAATTTCAATGAAAATTTAATCAAAACAGTTTGAATAGCTTCTACTTACTATTAACTGTGTACCTATTCATTATTTGACCAATAAGACTATTGGTTTAATAATTATTATGAACGAATAACTTACTTCGGTAAGTCACAAAAAAATTTAAATTATTTGTAATTTGTTAGTGAGAATCATAAAATACATAACCTAAAATTAAATGGTCCACGTTTGAGATTTGTTATATTGTGTTGTAATGTGTTCGAGTAAAAGTATATGGATAAAAGTAATTAAATGCTTTCTTTTGCAATAAATATCTTTCTTAAGTACATTTTTTTTTAATAAACTCACTAATGAGGATATTTGGATACTATTATTGTACCTATTTTATTTGTAAATATTTTTATAGATTTTACATACTTCAACATAATAGGTATTTTATTGAAGTTAAGTATCCGTGTACCACTTGTTAAGTTACTCGAATTCACTTTTAACACCTACATTTATTTTTATTTTTACAATAAACAAATTATCAATACTGATGCTAAATTATTAATACAAATTTATAAATATTTTTCATGTTTTTGTTTTTTAAGTTTACTATATGGCATTTTAAGCTTGATTTATCTTATTTTGCTGGTTAATCATGATCATATTACATGTGTTATTATGACATGGCATCGTCTTGTATAAATCACAATTTTGCCATGAATACCGTCTGTTGCACCAAAATTGAAATAGTTTGTTTTTCGTGATTAATCATTGCGATACTGCTCCGTTAAAAATACGATACTTTATATAGTGTGTTACCCCTACACGATAAATTTTAAAATAAAACTACATAACACTAAGGAATACTGCAGAAAACTGATGAGTGATAAAAGTTTAAACTTCTTATCGTCGTTCATTTTAGCTGTATGAGTTAAGATTCAACATTTAGAGAAGTTCACAAGTTTGGTAGAGACAAGTCATTATGTTGTCGGATGAATAATAACTACCAACAAAATATGATACACTGCAAAATTATAAATTTAGCTGCATAATACTCTCTGATTGGTTGTTGAGAAAACTAAAAATTAATAATACTCTTTAAAAACTATTGAGAGTTTAAAATATTTGATAAAACATTATATTTAAATATGTGAAATTTATAAAATTTGTATGATAAATAACTATTTGACACTCGAAGTGGTCTGGCTCATATATAGTCAAGTTCTACTCTATGGGTTAATAATTAGGTAATTATTAATTAATAGTTATAAACTAAGTTTTCCATTTAATTTAAGATACAACTTATTTCAAAAAACACAATATTTTTGAAAATATTTCTATTAAATAGTGTAAAGTCATAATAAAATCACATTTTTATCGTTATTATTTTTTAATGTTTTGCTTTTTTGAATCACAACGTATTATATTATAATATTTGATATGATATTCCAAAAAACAATATTATTTTTAGTATTTTTAGTTATGATAATCAAATTTCAAACAAGTAATTTATTAGTTACAACTTATAATTAATATATTTTAAATTAAATTTTTCATGTCCAATTTTCATACCAAAAATATCCCAAAAATTATTCTGCTTGAAGTGAATAATTAAAAATACACGTCTTTATAAAAAATAATTATAATAGTCATATCTATAGTACATAATATTAAGTATACACAATTAAAATAAAAAATATTTTCAAAAACATTAATATTTTTTTAAAACAATGAATATTTTAGGCTAACTATTCGGTATATCAAGTTGTTTTTATTCGGAAATAAATTTTGGCGGTAAAATATATCAGATTTTTTACACTTCCTTTATAGTTAGTACATAATGTACGTATTACAATTTAATTTAAAAACTGATAACTCAGTAACAGTCGATCTGTGCTATATTTCTGTCCAAATGTTTTTGAAATTATGGTTTATTTTTAAATTTTAAACATCAGTTTAAGTACACTTTTGAATACAAAGATCATAATAAAAATTAATATCTCCCGTCCCTAGTTTAAGATAAATATTATTTTCGACTTATGCGAACTGCCATTTTGAAGTCAAAATGATTTGATAGAGAATTCATTGGCATATTGTAGTATGTTGTACAGGCGTAATATTATTATTGTAAATCAAATTATAATATACTATTATTGAAGTATTTGTTAGCTATTGATTTTATTAAAAGAAATTGATTTTTATGCAATTTAAATGTCATTAGTTATTCATTAACCAAAGAAAGTATACGAATTTTAAGATAAAAATTCAAAAAATAATATAATTTTGATCTGCTAAAATGCACCATATTTTGTTCCCTTGAGACTTGTCACTAGACCGACAGTTTGTATACCATAACATAATTTATTGTCCGCTGATGCAAACACTCTACACTCCGGATCTTAATTATTTGTGACTTAAGCCCAAAGCAAATCTAGTCATGTATATTGACTGGCACAAAATCTTTGGGTCTCATTCCATGAATCCGGGTAACAAATGACTAAAATGTAACCAAAACTGTTAATCCGTTACATTATAGACCTGAAGATAAAGCACCTGCCCTTCAATATTTAAAATAATAAAATAAATTAATATATATATATATTTGAAACACGTAAATTTAGTAAGAATTAAACTACAGCTTAACAAATTAAACTATTATAATTATTATAGTTATTCAATGATCAAATGATGAAATTCGATTGAAATTTTAACTAGAAAACACATAAAATCTGTATAAAAAAAAAGTCAAATTTCATACCGGCATTCTTTATGAGATGAAATCAATTATTAACTTCCTTAAATATTATTTAGACGATTCTAAAAAAAGAATACATCTATTTTAAGAGGCAGAACATGTTCAGTATACCATAAAAAGGTATTACAATTTTTTTTTTCAATTGATTATAAAATTATAGCTTATTTTGTTATGTTTACGTTTATAAACTAAAAATTCAACACATTCAAAAAGTGACTAACTTGTTATTTACAGAAAATTTATTCAAATGCTTAATGGAATTTGCATGAGATGTTATTTGAGATAACGCATTTTATTTTAATTTAAGAATTATGAAAAATTATTTCAACTTATTCAACTTAATAATAAAATAGGTATTCATAAACATATCCTCTAGAAAAATTATAAATTTTGATACAAAACATTTTTAACCTTATATCTCTTATTTGTTTCATCGAAATCACAAAAAAGTTCGTAGTATATTGAAAGTTTACGTTATACTTTGTGGTAGTCACCATACCTAGGTATTCATATTGAATTCCATCAACACGCTAGGTTCTAAGTAGAAAGAATGGCAACGCCCAGTTTTTTTGAAAACGAACCAGACGTGTGTATGGGAGAGAGAATGTGGTATATAATACAATTGTAATCAAGAGAAAAATTTCTGTCGAAGTGCACTTTATTTTATTAAAGAAAAAACGCACACTTTTTGAAACAAAATAAGAGGTATTATGTATTTTTATTCTATGGTTATGCTATGAACGTCTATTTCAATTACAAAATGTACGGGCAAAATTATTTTATTAATCATGTTTTTGGGAATACTAAACCTGCAATAATCGTATTTCTATCTTGTAGTAGCATTAACAAATCGTTCGGTCAATCGCGTGCACCATATTTTCTATGCGGGTTTTTCGTCATTATTCATGCCTACAAAAAAAAAAAAAAAAAACAGACGGACATGATATCATATTATTTTGTTTCCATGAATTATTAACGAACCGGTGGTGTCCATCACCAATAACAAAACCAAGTATATCATTTTATTTTTTTATACAATTTGAACATAAAATAATTGTTTAATAATTGTTCATCAGAGCAAGCAGAGCCATCGCACAGAAGAGGTACCCTATGACTATCGTCTACTGGTATGTGTCCGTCAAAGTGATGTGTAAAAATTCGAAAATATTATAATAATATATCAAATACAGAAAATGCTTGAAAAAATTAAAAAATATAATTTTTTCTATGTATCTATATGTATATTGCATACAATAATTTTACGAACATGCTCAATAGGTACTCGTCCGCCTTTTATTCTTTTACTACAATGTTAGTATACATTTTTTAGTCTTGGAAATTCTAAAAATAATAATAGGTCACATTAAAAAATATTCAAATTGTTCATATAGCATAATGAGCAATACAGGTTGTTAAACTATTTATTTTTTCAAATTAAGTTTAACCTTTTGTATCATATATTAAAAAAAAGAATAAATTTTTTTTTAAATGTTGGTGTATAAATTAAAATTTTAATGAACAGTTTTTGAGATATTAGAATTTCATATTATTAAAAAGTAATGATAAACAGTAGAACTCCGATTATCCGAATACTAATCAACCGGACGAGAAATGTATATAATTTTTTTGTCATATTTGCTTATTGTATTAATTTTTAATTTTAATACCGATTGTAAATTAGTTTATTTTCAATAGAAAATTAAACGAAGTTATTATTCGTTGTAATAAGTCAGTTTTTGTTTAATTATCATACAGTTTAGTCTGTCAATCGTTATAACAAGTAAATTTCAGTGTTAAAATATTGTCTAATAGAAAATGTGTAGTGCATATTATAAAAGAAAAATTAGATATCATTGCACAAATATATTTATACGATTATATAACTTTTGATATGTCATAAGTCAATCATCTGGATATTTGCTTATTGTCTTGATTTTACTACCCTTAAATTAATTAGTCCGAATAATCGGAGATCTACTTCATGTTTTTTTTTTTTTTTTATAATGGTTTTACAAAAATGTAAAATACATCTCATTTAAATTTTAAAATTATATTAGATTAGTTACAATACAAAGCTAAATAATTTTAAAATCACTCATTTCAATTTCAATTTATATTTTAGATAAATAATCATTATCAATAAAGTTACATGTTTTACAAATTGCACAAAAAGGATATTTTAACTTGAAAAAATTGATATCACCGCAACTAGAACAACTCTTAAGTTGCATAAAAACAAACCGAATATTTCAAATTGTATGGTCCTTATAAGATTTACAAATAATTTTAAAAATCAAGATTTGAATAAAGTAATTATATGGAAGAAAAAAGGTGAAAAATGTGTTATTTTTCTTTTTACTTTGAATGTGGTTTTAGTTAGAAAATTTGATCTAGTTTGTACTTTAAAAAGGTTAAAAATTAAAATTCCCTGTATAAAATCCATTTAATAATTGTTTTATAACCATAGTTATCCAAATCATCAACATTTATTTTTCATCGTATACATGATTTTTATTGATTTCAAATTTAATAAAATCCATCACAGTAATTTACTTAATAAGGAGTTCCACTCGACACCCAATTTAAGTACAACAAAGAGGTACCCACTTGTCTACCTTTTTATTATTTAAATTTTTTCTGACCTAGTTAATGATGACCATAGAAATGGATGCTTCTACAATACAAATTAGAGAGAATATTATGCATAATTAAACTACAAAAAAAAAAAAAAAATTAAAATAAAATATAAATAACAATCAACTACATAAACATTACATAACTCCTTTTTTATGTTTTCCGCTAACAGATCAGTCCCTTTAACATACTTTTATAATAAAATTTAAAACCTATTGGGTAAGTATAATATATATGTTACGTGTAGAGTATAAAAATCGAGTGTGAATATTACCCATTCTTAGTGGATAAAATAAAAATATTCTTTATAAAACGTTAATTTTGTTCATTAATCGGGTAATATATACATTAAATTCTTCTATCTTTGAGTGAATAAAGTGTTTTGATAAAATAAAATAAGATAATATTTCAATTTAAGGTAATATTTTTATAGTAAATACGATAAAATATCAATTGTAATTTGTAAATACAATATTTAAGTACATTATGATAAAACATGTGCGCTGATAATGAATAATTTTAAACCTAAAGTAGTACAAGATAGTACAATGCTATCGGTTTTTTATGTTCACTTGTTTGGCTTATTAAAGTTTCAATATTTAGTTTATTAAATGTTTTATAAAAAGGAAATTGTATGTCAGTTTCAATAAATTGCAGATTAATGAAATAAATGAGAATTTTGTGTATTTGATGGGAACCACATATTATGATATATTATCAGAAATTAAAAAAAGAAATTAATTGAGCAAAAATAAATAAATCATACAGATTTTTTAAGTGATACGATATTATTAGTATTGGGGTAGTAGACAATTTAATATATTCAATATCAGGAGGTAGTACAACTATTTTATATTGTACTATAAACGAAAACTTCTATATTATATAGAATTAAGAATTGGGCATGGTGAAAAACAATATATGAATGTTGGAGTTGAAAAAAAAGTATAAGAATATAACACAAGAATCGGTGTATATTTATTTAAAATGTTGTGAGTATATAGTGTCAATTCGAACAAAAATCTAAAATTGAAGGACTAGTTATCAAGCTAATGGTGTTTTCAGAAATAAGAAGTGCTAAGTTAATTTGATTGAGTCGCTAAGGATTTAGAGTTCCGGTTTATTGTGGTATATCAGGATTACCTAAATAAATTAATTCAATAAAGCTGATTAAAAACAAAAAGGGCAGAAGAAGAAGGAAAAAATCTTATCAACATATTTTGTATTTTTGAAACTTTCATGATGCTATGATCAAATAATAGTCGTGAGTTTGTAAACAGAATAATAAAAAATTTAAAATAAATGTGGGACATATTTCAAATTTTTCGTGGAAAATACGTCACAGTCAGTTTCATAGAAGTGTCGAAAGTCAAACCAAGACAAACAGAATATATTAATAACAAAGATGAAAACAAACAACCGTAAATCATGTCAAATGGTCTAAGATTTGTACAGTTGATGAAAAATAGGGTTTATTATAGTGGTAATAAAAGAACACCATGTTTGGAGCTGAAGTGAAAATTGGACAGTCACCTTCTTTACTTCCAACTTAAGTAATAGAAAAATTAATTACCTATACTGCAAATAAGAGTTAGAAAATATATTGCAAAACATCATACTGAATTATGCTTAAAATTATAATCATGTTCCCGATAGAGAGATACATTTTTTTTTCAAATAGATAATTTTTATTTATTTTTATTTTCAACAAGACAATATAGTATCTCGTTGCTTTGATTTTTTTGATGTACTTTTAGTAAAGGACAAAAATATTTTTGTAATTTATGCAAAATACAAGTAATAGTTACAAATAAATTATAATTATTAGGCAAATGTTTATTTATTTGTATTAAAAAATTTTCAGAACATTAAAGAAAAGAAAAGAAAAAGTTTTAAATTTTCACTGGAATACAAAAGGAAAAAATTAAATTCAGATCCATTAACAAGTTTTTCCCAAGCAATGTTGACAATACTGTTAAAGCTAAACTACCGGAAGTAAATAGAAGCAAAGGTTAACCTACAGAATGTACTTTTTACGATTGTATCTATTAACAATAATTAATACTATGAACTTGAAAATAAAAATGGCTCTCTACTTCAACTTTAATCAAGATATAAATTTTCTGTATATTCTGATCTATTAATAGATATTTTAAATATGTCAGATATGAAAAATCTTTGCGTAAAATAGTATATACATATTTATTTTTTTTTGTGATCAAGGTTTTAAAAAATGTCTGTTTAAAAGAAAATGTTTATCAAATAAATGCAAATGTATACCTGGAGGGAATATTTTACAACTTCAAATGTCACCCAAATTTGAGCTGTTACAATACTGTACCTATTTAATCTTTCAATTTTTTAATTTACAAAATAATTACAATCAAATTTGCTTATAACGACCTTTAAGATATCTAGAGAATCTGATCGTTATAACTGAACATCGTTATATCATGATTATAAAAAGTAACACTTGGAATCGTTTTACCCGGAATATCGTTATAAATGGCATCGTAATAAGTGAATTTGACTATACTTATTTAATTTATTTATAAATAATTTTTTACATAAATATTTTAGGAATACATTATGATTTATGGAGGCAGAATAGTATTTATTTTTAAATGAAACGATAAGTCAAAAAAGCAATTAAAAAAAAAAAGTTAATTCAAAGTATCGAATCTAATAAATTAGTCAATAGTCATTCATTACCTCTCAAGTTATTTATTATCTATAAAATTCGGTGATAAATTATCAATTTAGAACAAGAAAAATATAAATTATTTAAGTTTTCTTTTTCACTATTCTTTTTCAAATTTAATGACAAATTAATATCACATTGTAGAAGAAATGAAAATAAATAAAATTTACGCAACATATTAAATAAAATTATGTATCTATTTAAAGTAATGATGAAAATTGAAACTAAATGATTGTGTTATACCAAGTCTCATCATTATATCCTTATTGTAACCCACCGGGGTCATCGTTATTAAAATTATACAAAATACGTTGTTTTTATATTAGAGCTGTGTAGTATTCATAAATTGTTTTGTGGGATACATAATTCTAAGTAAAATTTGAATCACAGAAATTAGTTATAAACAATCAGATTTTATATTTTCAGAAATTTAATATTTAAGAAAGAAAACTGCATGTAATTTAAATTTTTTTCTATTTTAAATGCAATCTTAATTTGTTTATTGATATCATACAAATTTTAAAAATAGTTTAATTAAATTTAAAAATAAAATTCGTTAGTTTTACTTTATTCTTTATCTTAAATTGAAATAAGTATGGTTTTTTTTTTCTAATTAACAAAATATAATATATAAGCATAATCAAAGATTTTTGACATGAAGTTTTTTTTATTAATAGCACTATAGTAAGCAACTACCTGTACTATTGTTAAAGTTGTATACAGTGTGCATCTATCGATAATTGTATACAACACTATACACACCCAACAATAACACTCAGGTACATTAAATATTTCTTTTTGATTTCAATAGAAAAATGATGACAATAAATAAATTATCATTATATTTTGTATTATTGAAAATATACCTGAGTAGTTATGTCCATTATTTATACGTCGCTGATCATTACCACAGAGAAATCCTTGTTCAGTACATACCTACATTTAATACCTTGACAATGAGTATTACTCTTGACTCATCAAGCATATACACTTACACATATCCATACACAATTTCACATCTGAAACAAAACAGTACTGTTAATATTTTATGATCCATTATTGCGAATTTTTTACAGTAAAAACAAATATTTTATATTATCAAAAATAAAACGATAACGTATCAATCAAAAGATTTCAGTTATTTAAGCAAATTAGTCAGTTAATAAGTTATAATATTTACGTGTATGTTATAAGCAAAATTAGATGTCATCCAAACTTTGAAAATGCGAGATAAAAACACTAACTTCCATTTATCGGGCATAAGTCAGATTTCGATTCTTGGTAACCTAGGTATGACTCTGTAAGCAAAGTTTTACAAAGGAATATTACACATAAATAATGGTAAATGGCAATAATGTAATTTTATTAAGATTATCATAAATAAATATTGATAACAAAAACCAGATATTTGAGCTCAAAAAACGTTCAATTAACAGCAAGGACGTGTTTAAAAAAAATAACGAAATTGTTTAAATATAAATATAGAAATGAAATATAAGTATAACATATAAACATCTCAGAAATATCTTCTTTTTTTTTTTTTTATGTATACTTTTTTGTATTTTTTTATGATAAATGTATTTGATAATGATGAATTTGTAAATAAATTTCTATTTGATTTTTTTTTTTTTTTAATTTTTAAATTTAATATTATGTTGCTACAATGATTACAGTGTAATAGTTTATTAATACAATAAATTAAATTTGTAAACTACTATTTATTTAATCAATATTTTATATGTTATATTTCCAATATAACATATAGTATTGCCCTTTGTGGAATATTTCAATATATTTTTACTATGGTTTACTCAAATGATGCTGGTTTCAACTATTGGTAGGTTTACCCCAAAAAAAGTTGAAGTATGATTTTTTTACATGCATAGTATGCTTACATGCATAGTATGCAGTTCACTTTTTTATTTTATGCTAAATAGTCTATATCAAAAACAAAATACTTTCGTTTGGTGTAAAGAATTATTTTTCATAATATTGAGCATATAATATTTGTCCCACAAAGTTAAAAATATCAATAATTTGTAGACAAATTACCTATATATGTATATATATATTATGAACCCAACTATATGAGATGCCTCATAAACAAAAGTCATCCATCTGTATTAATTGTCTCCTAATAGACATGCAATAAACCTATAAGCAGTTACTAAACAATCAAAAGAGCTTATAAAATATTTAAGTTAATAATTTTAATTATATCACCAAAGTTTTCATTATTAATTAATAGTTTTGTTATTTTTATTAGTTGTATAAATGTGTATGGTATTACCCGTGAGACCGATGTTTTTTAATCGTTCTATACATTTCTAAACATCTGAAATATAAATATTTTTAACAATATTACATTATTCTGAATTAATTTAGTCTGAAGTTCTCCCTTGACTTTAGTTAAACAACCATGTTTACTACGGAAATAAAATATCTATATAATTATAATACTAATGTTTATCATTAAAATGTAATATTATATTATTATTTAAATGTTTTATCAAAAATAATATGTTTCATAAATTCAGTTTTTTTATAGTTATAACAATACAATAATATTATATCATGTCTACAAAATTAATCTATTTACTTGGTAAATTTATATAGACATCTTGTATATATAATTAAAAACTACTTGGTCATCGAAGACAATTACTACATGTTATTATTAACTTTTTTATTTACGATAAAGATGCAAGATAATTAACAGATTACTTACATTTGAAATCAGGGTTATATAGAGTTTTTTTGAGATCTAAATATTGCAAAACTTCGAGTAAAGGTTTTCGTAAAACGTTTATAAGAATGTATAGTTTCCTACCCACGCTGCAAACAAATATTTGATAGAAATTTACATAAAATATGTGACAAATAACAACCAAGTTTCTTGCGTAGGGAGTAAAATACCAATACCAAAACTACAGCATACCGATATGATGAAATTTACTACGAAAATATTATTAATTGCAACTTTTCGTCTTCTTTAAAAGGTTGTGCATGACATAATTTCGTTTTAAAAATTTGCTCTGCAATTTGGAATTTTTTACAAATAACATTTTTTTTAAATCACAGTTTTATTATACAACATTATTTTTATTTTGTTAATATATCTAATTTTAGCAAAATTTAAAATTTAAATGTATAAAGTAGTGTCAACGTGGTCTTGCACAGGCAATATGAAATTGTGAACCATGAACCAACGTTCTTTTTTTTTTTTATTTAACCAAGAAAAATTATTTTTTATTTTATTATAAAATACAATTTTATTATTATCTATTTATTTGCATAAGATTTAGAAACATAACATGTATTGAAATTACATGGTCTATCTGCTTTTCTATATTTATATATTTAACTATTTATAAATTATTTTAAATAGGTAATAATAAAATTAAAATTTGTAATAAAAATAAAAAATAATATTAGTTGATAAAAAAAAAAAATTAAAAAATTCGTAATTCACAATTTCACATTGCCGGGCAGGATCACATTGACATTATGAATGTTCTTATAAATATATTGATAAATTAATATAAATGACTAAAATATTTTAAAATCATCATAGACTCAATGTTTTTCAAACATATTATCGTTAATATATAATTTTTTTGGAAACTACTTATTCAAACTTTGAATAACATATAAATTTCTCCTCAAAAAAAAAAAAAAAATTACTGAATAACATTAAATGAATAAAGGTGGTTCTCATTTGAAAAAAAAAAATAAAAATTTGTATCTCCATAACATAATACTTAAATGGTACAAAACATATTTGTTGTTTGAAAGTAATATGGTCTTCAATTATATAAAAAATCCAAAAAATAATTTTTTAATCTCTGCTTTGTTATAGAAAAATAGTTTAGGCTTTTTTGGATTTCTCAACTTCTATAGTAATATAAATATAATAATGTGCTTGTGCTTGTGCTTAGTTTTATTTTTTTCAAAAACCATCGTCCAAAATTTTACTGAATACAATCTATTGCATTGAGATAGAATTATTAAGTGTTTCAATAATAATATGTTTTTGGCCAAAAATATGTATAGGAACATTATAATAAAACATAATCAATGATCATTAACCCCAGTAAATTGACAATCGTGATTTATCCGAAATTGAACGTTGTTGATTTATTAAATCCTGATGTGTGTAGACGTGCTTGAAATAGCGCGTAAAATATAAATTTATACATATATATTTATTTAAGAACTTTATAGTATATATAGTTGTAATTGTATTTAAGTACGAGCGCCTCGGGTTATCAGATTTTTATTTTTAATTACATTTCACGCCGCCTGACGTGAAAGATTTCGACATAACAATTATCTTCTTGGCATTTTACGTATATAATAATAACATATTATCTTGTTTTTATACTTCTACGATGGACATTTATAACTACTGTGCAAACGCCAGTGGCCGAATACCGAATACAGACAATTTTAATTAACGATGCGGATTCCGATTGAAAAACATGAGTAACATTTTAGGTTTCTAAATATAAGCTTAGATATTTATTAATTTTATTATTTTAATCAACAATATATGAATTCATATTATATATAAGATCATTTTAAGATAAGAATGTAGAAAAAGGAGTGTGTCATTGGACATTTTCCCAGTTATAATGTAGAAACTGGTTGATCGATCAAATAAAAAATTTGAATAATAAATAGGACCTCAATAGCTCTTGAAGAAGTTCATCTATGATTTGAGGTAAGACTGAGCCTGAGACTCTACAAAAATATGTGTTTGGAGCCTAGGCTCTATGAAAAAAAAAAAAAAAAATTGGCTACATATAAAAACACACCAGTTTAATATACATATATTAAGTATAATTTTTCTAATGTAAAAGAAATTTTGTCAAGAAGACAAAAGACTCTCTATAGTCAAGTGGTTATTAATAGTTATTATAATATTTGTAGTTTTGCAGATTTTCTTCAATAATAATTGGCATTAAACGTTGAGGTACAAAATTTTTTTAAGTAATGGAGTAAAATCACGCTTTTTCTTGACGTATTGAATTGATGAGAAAGTTTTCTTCAACGCCCATATCAGGATAATATTTTATCATAAATTTAATTTTGTTTTCTAAGGATTAAATGTAGAATTCTCAATCCTTTTCGTTTCGAGTTAGGCTAGGCTTATTTGGAGGTATAGTATCTATAGTAAAAATGACTGAGAAGTAATAAGAATAGAGTTGTTTTAAATTTGCTGTTAGTTATTTGAAATCTTCATTATGAAAATATCAATTATATTTGAACTTTTTCGAGAGCAGTGGATAAGTCATAAAGTCATAAATCGATAAAGGAGGTATGATTAATTTAACATAGTTACGGGTAAGAGTTAAAATGACGTTAAGGTTCTTAAAACATGGATTATTTTCATGGTAGTCCCATTAAGTGTTTTCGTGTTTATGTCACCATGAATAATAATTTTCAAACCGAAAATGTTAAAGAAATTTTATGATTAAATTTAAGTGATAGAATTTCTTGAGGAGGGGGGCATTACATTACATAATTATTCTTAAAAGAAATACAATATATTTAATTTTTTATCAAATATTTTTGTAGTTAACTATTCATAGAAATATAAAAATAATCTTTTTTTTTATGGTAAATATATTTAATCTGTTATAAATTGTAATAAAAAAAAACACGTTGTGCTAAACAGTATAAGATAAATGTAAAAAAATGTTTTATCGAATTGGTTTTTATAAAATACATTACTCTAGCGATTAGTAATTAATCTTTGTTCATTTTTTAGTATAATACCTGTATTTTCTTTTTTCCATAAATTTAAGTTTTAAAGACTTATATTATTTATTATCTTAATTTTTTTTTACATACTTTGCTTAAAATAAAATGAATATTTTTATTTTTATTTCATAAAAACCCTTATTAAATGCATAAGAAATAATATATCGCTATATATTTTGATTGTTTACATTAATAAAATATGATACAGCCTGTTTCAAAAGTCAAAGATAATGTATTAAATAATCTTTGATTTGAGTTCTTTTTTTCATTTTTTTAAAATGTTTTATTCAATCTGTTAAAAAAATATGAACAATAAGAAAAGTTAAGGAAAAAAAAATTAGCAAGTAGATAAAGATTATAGATTAAACAGAGTGTAGAAGCCTCACTGTAGAGATACTATGATGAAAAAAAAAAAAAACACGAGTATTAAAATTGAATATTAGTTTTTAGTAGGTTTCTACACCATTTGCACTTAAGTCATTAGAAATGGTTTCTAGGGATAGTTAAGAAAGAGATATTGTGCATGAGTGGGTTTCTGTGATTTAAAAAGTGATTATGAAATCTTTTGTAGTGTGTTTTATCCACGTCTACAACAAAAGTTTGGAGATATCGTGATGGAGTATGTAATTAGAAACGTAATATGGTGCTTCAGTGATTTGTCTTAGAGTTTTGGATTGATAGGTTTGTATTCTATTGATGTTAGTAGTTTTTACTGATCTCCAGAGCTGTATACCATAGACCCATATTGGTTTAAGTAGCATTTTGTATACATGTACCTTGTTGTTCAGATGAATATGTTTAGAGTTCAATAGGTGTCGCAGCTGGCGACTACGGTCATTGAGGGTTAAACGTCGAGAGCGCATACGAGGAGCTCATATGAGCCGGTAGACTAGGGTTAGTCCATGGTATTTGACGGTTTAAGAGTAAGGTAGAGTTATTAAAAAATGGCTTTGGATAGTTTATAGGGCGTAGTGTGAAGGTAGAGTGGAGCGATTTCGTTTGGTTGAATTTCAAGCCCCATTCTGTGTACCACAAGGCTAGTTTGTCAAGATGGGCTTACATTAAAGAGGTAGCTATTTCTGGGTCAGAGTAACATGAAAGTAGTGGATTGTTTTCCGCAAAGTGGGTTACTATTGTGTTTTGAGTAATAAGTTGGTCCGCGGTGTAGATGTTAAAAAAGAGTGGTGCAATAACTGCACTTGTGAGACACCGGCTTCTATTTTAGAAATATTTAAAAAAGTTGTTCCTGAGCACGCAGAGAAATGGCGATCACTAAAATATGATTTAATGAGTAGGGATAAGTATGGGAAAAAATTGCTTTAATTTTGTGGAGGAGCCTTTGGTGCCAAACTCGATCAAATTTCTGTTCAACATTCAAGAACACTCATGTGCTTATGAGCTTTTCTTCAAGAGAATAGGAGATCTTATCTACAAGACGGTAGATCTGATTTATTGTGGAATAATTATGTTTAAATTCAAATTGAATATTTGGAAGGTTTTTTTTTCTATGTTTCGTAGGAGACGTTTAAAAATAAGTTATTCGAAAATTTTTTGAGAAATAGGGTAAGAGGCTAATTGTTCTGAACAATTAAGGCGTTTCTGTGGGTTTGCCTAGCTAATGGATAATTATTATTATTTAACATTTCCAGAGTAAAGGAAAGTAGGTGAGCCTTATCATAGAATTGTATATAAAAATGAGGAATAGCAAAGCCTTTTTTGAGAGATGAATTGCAACTTCGGATGTGATTAAATCGTAGCCGGGAGATTTGTGTTTCTGTGATTAATTAATTAGGTATACAACTATATGAAGAGATATATTTTTGGGTGGCATTATCATATGGGAGAGTCAAGAGAAGAATTTATTTCGTCAACTTTGGTGGGGCTGTGTAATGACTAATGTGATCTAAAAGTTGATGAGAGATGTTCGTGGAAAGTGTCTGCTTTTCTTCATCGCTTGTTAAACAGGTACCATCGGGGTTTTTAAGGACGTATGTTTGTGGTAGAGTTTGTAATAATAAATTTTTCATAGCTTTCCGTATGGAGTTGTCTTTTGTGGAGAGTGAGGAGAGAATGTTTATTAAAACTCTCTATTCGAATTTCAGAGAGAGTGCGTTTTAGTTTTTATGTTAGATTATTAAAGTGGCGTTTTGATTTGAGTTTAAAAATATTATTAGTGATTGGAGACATTTTCTATTCTGATTTGAAATATTATCGTCAAGATTTCGATTCCAAGAGTTTTGAAAATAGAAATAATTAATTCTCATTGTAATAATAAAAAAAAAAAATACATTATTAACTCCCCTTAAACATGTATGTACAATATTCAAATCAATTTTTTTCCTGAATACAATAACAATATATACATATAATATAAAAAAATAAAAAAATTAATGATATAATTATTTATACTATGATTTGTTTGGTAGTGTCTTTATTGATTATATTAAAAATCAATTCCTTATGTCTTCATGCTTAATTAGTAAATTGTATATATTTATTTTAACGACAATAATACCGATGATTAGATACATTTTGTATGTCAAATTATGTTTTAATTGATTCGTATTTAAACTTGTATTTAATTTTTTGAATAATGGTGTATATTTTTTAATTTCCTTTCTTAGCTTTTCGTTTGGTATTGTGCCTATTTCCAAAAACATTCATACTTTTCAAGAAAACTAATGAATACTGTTCATATAGCCATTCTATATAATTCGGATAATAATATACTTGGATTCTACCAGAGCAGTTTCTAGTTATTTTCAAATAATAATAATAACAATAAAAATAATCATAAAATTAAAAAAAAACTTATATTTCACGCAGTGTTTGCACTATACGCCACTCGTACCAATCACATCCGGTGTGTGACAACATGTCGGTGATTGAGGGTGGAGGATGGAAAGTAATAATAATAATAATAATAATAATAAATTAAAAATATTGCGACGACTATACTGCAATATCCATATTCTTATCTTGCGTTACACAGTGGCTACCGCTGGTGTATACGACATAAAAATGTGTAATGTACGTAGACTTACATTGTTATATAATAAAAATAAGAGTAGGTATATGAATAATCAGATATGTGTGGTAGGGGGGAGGGGCTATATACAATTTCTGGGTTTTTGAAGAGACTGTTGTTAGGCTTATCAGTTATAATTTAAAAAAAATACATATTATTGTAGAAATTGTTCATAATAACATTAATATATTTTTAAAATACGAGTAGTTGATAATTTTCTTAATGTTTTAATATTAAGTTACTCTCATATTTTAATTATTTTAAGTGTAAATCTAATTATTCTAATGCATTTTAACGTTAATTAGTCTTAACATCAGCTTGAGCTTGTATTGTTGTTTTAGATTTAAATATCATTGTAAAACGTACGCTCACAGAGATTTATTATTCCTATAGTATGTTATATGGGTGGTAATGAAAACATGTTTGATATTTAGAATAACTATACTTTAGTATTTCACTACAAACGCAATGAATGTATAGCATTGTATTGTTTATCAACAATAAGTAATTATACTTTTGTGTATACACTATTATTATACTATAATGTTGAAATCTTTGAACGGGACTGTAATTTGCGTTGCATTGATAGAGTCTCGAGGGTCTTCGGGTCTTAACTCACTATGGACTCTAAAGATTCTACTGGAGTTGATCCACGCTTGATAATAAATGTTCCTACTAATTATCATAGTTTGGAATCAATATTAAATCCTTCAATTTTAATTTCAATTTCGACTATCGTTTTAAGTTTTTATTAGTTTTTACTAATTTCAATTTAAACTAATCTATTATTTTTTTATATGTTTTATTTCACAATATCGATTTAATATTTTTCCCGACTTGAAATTTTTTATTAATTAAATAAATTAATTATTACTTTTGATGTTTTTTGATGTTTAACGATGTTTATCGACAATTAAAATCGATTTAAAGCTCTGCTAATTGTAATATTACATATACGTACATTGTTTTACTATCCAACTTCGTAATATGTTGATTATAAACAGATTTATACAGTCCTTGGGAAAATGGGATCCCTCTGTTTACATCATCGACTGAGGTCTGAACGTTTGACAAATTGAATGAGCAATCTTTGAATATATTACTTAAGATGTACCATGGATAATGTACTGTTACGTTCGTACACTAGTTTTATTCGTGTTTATTTAAGAACTATTATTGCTGATAAATTGTACATAGTATCAACGTAATTTTTAATGGTAATATTAACAAAACAAAAGGTCAGCAATCTTTAAGCTTTACAACTTTACAATAAAGGTCAAATATATATCGTTATTGAGTAGATAATTGTATTAGAGTGACATTTTTTTATGTGTTAAATTCAAAAAATGATTCTGATCAGAGATGATCTGTCAACTATCAGCTGATTTTACTAAATATAATATATTATTTTATTATATGTATATTGCTATTACAGTGATTTATTTTTTAACATTAGCAATACGTTTTAAATTATAAATAGGCAATAACTTAAAATTAATTTAAATATTTAAAATATATTATTGTAAATGATAAAATATAATAATATAATCAAATATTTCAAATTGCAAGACTCCACTAATATTGTATGTATTACAACATGATAATTAAAATCGTTAATATTTGTTTAAATATTCAATTTCATCAAAGCTGTATATTTAAATTTCTATATATTTATAGAACTATTAGGTTTTCATAAAAACTACTTAATACTTAATAAAAACATTTTATTAAATTATCATGTATAATGAAATAAAACTAAAAAAAACCTTAAAATTTTTAATAATAGCTCAAAACGAGACAAAATATTTTGTAAATTATTTGCATTAGGTACACTTAAACATTTTTAGGAAAAATAATTACTTGATTTTTCGTGTAAAAATGCTTTTTAAATTAAAAAAAAATAAATTTTTAAGAAAAAAAAACATGGTAAATGGGTGAAGGTGGAATTTCTATTGGGATTTTTTAATCTTGCGATGGAAAAAATTAATATCGAATAACCGAGCTGATAATACCAATTATTTGGTAATTAATAACAAAATTTAATTTTTACTTTTGTTTTATGGATTTTAAACATAAAGATTAGATATTACTAGCTTATGAAAAGTTTCACGTTTTCGCTGCTGCCCTGTGATCGTAAAACGTGAGTTGGGAGTGTTCGGTGGTGATAGGATGATGTATAGGTAGTGATCGCCCCACTTTGTTATTATTTTATCACTGGTACGAAAATCACACGTGCTTCTGTTCAGACTGAATTTTCACAGCAGTTACAGTTTCCTGGATGACGTCATCGTAAAAAAAAAAAGCCATACTTACCTTTATACTAATCCAACCCTAATGGTACAGATATACAAATCAAATAAACTACAGGAAAAAAAAAACTATACTTACGTGCGATCGGTACGTGTTTGTGTTTTTTTATTCAATTTCGGATCATTTTACGGATGTATTGCTCTGCTGACCGTTAACTCACGTATTTCAAAAATACACCGATAATATTACATATATATATAATACACTGTATCATGCACATTTACATATTTAATCATTTTAAGAAATTAAAAAATTGAAAATATTGTTACGAAACCGGGCAGTTGATCTATTACGAGATGGTGATCTGCCGCAAAATCAGAATATGGACAAATTGTTATTGACTAGTACAATTATTTATGCTTCACTAGTTATTAAGGATATTGTTTACTCGATTTTGGATGTAAGTAAAATAGAAAAATATGGGCAAGTGGATATCGAGTGGTTTTTTACAATAGATTTGTTGAATTTTAATTCAATGATATATTATCGTGTACGAAAATAAATTCTGATTAGGATAGTCTATCAACCTATATCATTATAAACGTATATTTTCATGATAGTATTATTATTTTTGTATATTTCTATTAAAATAATTAATTGTTCTATTATAGTATTACGATGAGGTGATTTAATGCCAAAATATTTTATTAATAATTAAAATATATATTAAATTATTATTTTAAGCTTTTACATCGATAAGTATTACATTTCCATCAAATACGTGAATATGATATATAAATAAGTGAAATTAAAATTAATTTACATACATTTCAAAAATGTCATTACGTAGAGTAAAATTAATAAATTATACTTATAAATTAATACTTACAAATTTTAAGTTCCAGTAAGCAATGTTTTTAAATTACTAAAAAATAATTAACACTGTTATTCATTGTTTAAATAAATAATTTGATACCAATTTCAACTTTAAAAATAATTTTTTTGATACATTTTTTAGATTATTAATTTCAATATGATTGAAGTATTGGTAGGAAAACTTATACTAAATTCTAAAATCTTAAATATAAAATAAAGATATTTTTATGCACTTCTAACTAAAAAATAATCTGTAAATTTTGCGATCTTAAACTATAATTGTTGTTAACATTTTCTAAACGTTAATGAATAACAGTTGTGGCTATGTATTTTTTTAAATAAATAATTGAAAAAAATTATAAAAATGTTCAACATTTTACACAGCAATAATGTTATATCAAAATATATAAGAAAAAAAAACTAGAATTAAAGCATCTAAGTTGTTTATAAATAACTCAAAAAGGTGATACCAGATAAAAATAAATTGTCAATTTTTAAGATCAATTTCAATCACTTCGTCGCTCAGAACATAGAATGAAAATAAAAAATACTGTTAAATAAAATTTTATAAAACGTAAGCATCTATAATAACATGTTTGGATAACAATTTAAAGTTTGATAAATACATTTTCGTTATTATTTACATTATTTGAGGTTATTCATTTTGGGAAGTAACAAAATATTCTTGTTAAAATGTTAAATGTCTATTATTTGAGTGTTGACGTCTATGTGTCGATCGAAAACATTTTTAATGGTTTATTAGAGTTAAATTAATATAGTTTTTTGTTTAAAATATATATATGGTTCCTACTTATCTGATAGAATTGCTATTTTTGAAAATATTTGTATTTCATTTAATAAAATAAGTATTGCGCTATTTGAAAGTTCAACAAATAATCATTATTAAACAATTTCATCGTGCCACTTTAAAATCCTAAAAACTCAAGGTCTTTCTATTCATCGCCCATAATTTATATAACTGCCATAGGTTTTCAGTTATCATATTAGTAATTTGTCACTCAGAGACAAAAAAAAAAAACAGACCTTTATGTAAAAAAATACTATTTATATTTATGTTTTATACATGGTTTAAGTAGTACATAATATAGTATATTATGTATTAAAAATTTAATTTAATTTAGTTTAAAACAAAAAAATGACAATCAAAAAAATTGAAAATTAAATTTTTTTTCCAAATTGTGTTTCAGAACATTATTTGATTATATATTCATGATTAATTAGTTCTTAACGTTTAATCAATTTCTATGTTTAATACCACTAAAGCATCTTTAGTTAATTATTGCTCTTAACCGATCTGATATATATATTAAGTATAAAGTATTAAAAATCTATTGATTTGTTATTTATTTCAGGGTTGAAGTTGATTATTTCAAATAATAATATTGGTTACTGGAAAACAGTATGAGTGCAACGTTAACATTAAAATTTAGCGTTAATTTGAAAATTATACCTTAATAGTACTACCACTAATTAAATACTATGTTTTTAGACTATAGCGGGTTATGGCGTTGGTTGAGAATACACTAAGTGAAATTGGCTCCTCGTGCAACTTTTACTGTGAAATTTTTCATAAAAGAAATTCAAAGGTAACCGTTGCATTAACATTTGATAGATCAGTAACTGCACGTACGATCAAAATAAAGTAGATTAACTGAAGTATGAATTACGGAACAACTAATCCATGGCTGCGTAATCACTTGCATGGTATTAGTTATACATATACAACACTTTTAACGAAGTATGTAAGGAGTCGTCCACGTATGCAGTTCAACATGATTTTATAAAAAATGTATTTGTTTGAATTAAATTCAAACATAATTTATTAAGTACAAAAAACGTATTTTATAATATATTATTACTTTACATATTGAATACATAATATGTTATAAAAAAAAAACCCGCATCGTTAGCAGAAATAAATGTAAACATATTCTTGTGCTAAAATATTCAAGTATTATATGAAAAAAATTAAACTTATTTTGTAAAGATTTATGAAGCAGAAAAATAACCAGAATAAAAATGTCATACGAATATTGTAAATCGTGATCACATGTAATACTAGATAAATCTCTTATATTATAAACAGTTATTTGTGTAGTGAAAAAAAAAATAAATAATTTTTAATTTTTAATAAATAACAAAATACAAATACCTATTTATTTTAATATGTTGTAGTTTTTAGTGAATTTTTATAAATTAGAAAAATAAAACGTGAAAAAAATAAACAGCTTTATTGTTCATTAATTTCTTTAAATTCATCAATTTTACTATTACTAAAATAAAATTGATTTTATAAAAAATGTTAAAACAAAATCAGCAAGTTGTGTAACCACGAAGTACAAAAATTAAAAACCCAATTCCTTACAAACAAGATGTTTATCAGGAAAAATATAATCATGAATACATTGCATTGTACTTATATAAAGAGTTTTTTTTTTTTTTTTAACACACTTTAGAGTGAGAATAAAATTGAGAAAAAAAAGCTATACTTGAACTTAGATATCAATGGATATATTTATAATTATGTTATTCTAAATTATGTAGGTATATACCTAATATATTATATGTTTTTAGAGTTATATCAATGTATAATAATAATAATAATAATAATATGTCGAATGATACAAATCTCATTTCATTATTATATTTGATGAAATTTACTTATTGAATTACTTAATATAGAATTTAAATAAAATAAAATAAAAGTTTATATCGATCCAATTATTTTTTCGAAACATACTTATTTCTTTGTTTTTTTTTTCGTTATTATCTATTTCGCCAAATGAAAACAAATTATATTATGAGCAGTGCATCTTCTGTAAAAAATAAACAATTAAAAAATACTGTATCATGATATGGTGTATGAATATAAGTGAGGACTAAGTTTTTTTAGGAATACGTGTCACCTGATCATAGACAAATGAGATAGACAGTTGGAACACAGCAATTAATATTGTGATAATTGGGAATCGTGACGTATGAACAATAATAACAGTAATAATAATAATAGACCGTAAATTGAAATAATAAAATCAGAGAAAAAAATCACAAACAAATCATTTGATTTAAAGTGCGAGGAAATAAAAATCGCTTATGATCTATTTTAGAACGTAAAACATTGACTATGC
This sequence comes from Melanaphis sacchari, assembly GCF_002803265.2. Taxonomy (NCBI): domain Eukaryota; kingdom Metazoa; phylum Arthropoda; class Insecta; order Hemiptera; family Aphididae; genus Melanaphis; species Melanaphis sacchari. The sequence continues at coordinate 760,127 of NW_020271625.1, forward strand.
TTAAATGTGATTAAAATTCAGATAATAATAGTATTATATTATAATAATATGTGACTAACGGAAAAAAATCAATACAACAATATTGAAATTGACAAGTAAGTTCCCACGATTTTATAAACAAAAAACCGCAACTAGGTACCTATAAACGAAACATGGAAAATGCTCGAGTGATTATTAAAAACGTTGAATTTCAGAAATAGCTTTCGCGATAAGAATTTATTAAAATTATTTTATTTGATCTCGTTCTTCATAGGAAAACACGTGTCCAAGTTAGGAACCACTCGATAGATTAATTGCAATAATGTAGCGTCTTCTTGTCGTACAACGACATCGGTTGTAATAATTATAGTCTAGACGTTGATAATTTTTTTTTTCATCTTATCTTAGACAAAACTTTCCCGACTACGAAAATGTACTTTAATAGCTGCCCGAAAATCTAAATAATTAATAAGTAAAAGTCAATTTATGTTAATTAATGATTTTACACTAATTGTGAACATTTTTTTTCTCGAAATTCAAATTTAACTCGAGCTTCAATGAAGTTATTTTGAATTCGTAAACCTTTAATTGCATCCTTTAAATTGTATTGAAGCAGCATAAATTAGCAGTTTTAATTTAGCTGTGATATAATTATTGTAATTTAAATAAAGTAATTTTAATGAAAATAAGCGAAATAGTAAAAATCACGATTTGAAAAAACATTTTCGTGTTTACTTATTTGGTAGTACCTATAGTTTATTTTTGATAAACAAATTTTAATCAACTATTAAATCCTTCTATGGAATAACAAAAAAATGTTTGAAAGGCTAATTTATTTACTTAGGAATTTTTCTAATAACATCAATTCGTGATATATCGATAACGCCATCTATACGAACCAATAATATAGCATGAGTGGTCAGAAATAAGACACTATTGAGCCGTATTATAAAATTAAAAATTACACGCAACAACCAAAAAAAAGAAGGCTTTTTCGACGATCGTCACATTTTCTGGTAAAATACATTTAAACATATTGATTATTGATCGATCGTTGTATAAATTTCCGTATTTATGTATTTATTTAATTCACATATAGTTATTGGCAATTTAATGTATAATAATAATGATAATTGCAGTGAATGACATTAATAGTTAATTAATAATTTATAATTAACAATAATTTGGTAAATTTATAATTGTATAATTATTTTTAATTTACATGAATGTGTTGAAATTAACAATTAAATAATAAATTAAAACGGAATAATATCTTATTTTAATACAGAGATGGATACAGAAAATGTTTAAAGGTCGGGGGGATATAATTTTTATTTTTAATAAATTGAGTATAAATTATATATTAAATAAATATTAAATATATTTTAATACCTAAAAATAATATCATATTTACAATAAAATTTATATACTTAGTTTTATCTTTAAAGTCCCAACACAGGTTGATTTATTCACATAAGACTACTCTTTTAATATTGTTAAGTACATATTTTTTTCCACATATATAAATTTATAAATATTGGTAAATAACTTAACGATTACTTATACTTATTAAGTTTATAAAAAAAATATGTAGTTTTATGTATAAGTCATATTAAATATACATTAATTACAAACCTATCTGAAAATTGAATTAATGTTTTTTAGACAATACGAGAACTTTAAATGCCACTTTTTAGAATAAATATTATAAATCTATACATGTTATTTAATATAGTATTTTTGGAAAACACGCAGTATTAGAAAATACGAAATAAGATTTATAGGCTTCTATAGGAATATTTGCTTTTTTCAAAAACTCTTTCTATAAACATAGTTTTTGCGAAGTACAAGCACCTACTTCGATATTAAAGTGTAAATCTGATACATATTTTTCAGCAGCGTTCAATTTTTCTTTATCAGATATAACTTAGAAAAATTACTTTGATGACAAAATTTAAATTATATTTACAATTATAACACTTTTAAAATATTTTATGCATTTATTTAGCTAATAAAATATTACTTAAGAGTTATAACTACATAAGTTTAAAAAAATGACCATTTTAAAATTTTATACGATATACATGTGCCCTTGTGTTAATTATTGAATCTACCACTATTTAAACAGATTATTATTTAATATCATCATTATTACCGTGAAATATTAAAATAATCATGGGATGATATATCATTTTAGGATACAATATGATAAATAACAAATAAACAATTACTTCAAGTTTCATGACTAATAACTTTAAAGTTAATCAAGCTTAATAGAAAAAAGAGTAAATATTTCTTTATTTAAAAATTTTAATAAAAAACAATTGTAGGCAGTAATTATACGTGCTTTTAAAATAAACTTTTAAGATATCTAGATCTAGAATGACGTAACTTAGCATTTATTTTGTTAGTATTCAGAGAAAAATGATTTGAAGAGCCTCATCTGTCAAAACTGGTTAGATAATTTTGTAAGGGTAATTAATTTGGTATCGGGTCAGTTCCCGTCTGCCATTTCCCCATCAGACATTTTCCCGTAGTCACTTCTCCGTAAGACATTTCCCCGTCCAATACGTTTCCCCGTTCATATTATATTATTTATATATAATGAATTTAAAAAAAATGTAATTTATAATTTATTGATCACGTAAATATAACATTATTTATAATATCTTGAAAGAATAATATAATGAATTTAAAAAAATATAAAAATTCCAATTTCGTACTATCTATCAAATTGTATAGATATTTTTCGTTATCGGTGCAAAATCAAATAATACGCCGATAAACTAATAGTCAATACACATTATAGATTGTCTAATATTATCTACGATTTATACGGCGACGACGAATCTGATGACGGGCCTGCAGTCCAGTCGACAGTCTGCTTTTGATGTTCAATTAATTTTGTTTTACACCGTCCGTGTTTGTCTGTTATTTTGCTTATTGTTATAGTGTGTTATTTTAATTTAATTCATTAAAACATTTTACAATGTCTTTAAATTACATGAAAATTTCAAAAGGAAAAGACTTACTAGTGTACATAGGATATATTTTTGAAAACGATTATATGAAAAAACAAAAAACTTATTGGAAATGTATAAGATACAATACTGATAAATGCCGTGGAAGGGCACATACTAAAAATAGTGAGGTTTCTTTTCATAAAGACGATCTGCATAATCATACCCCAAATAATGAAGAAATTGGTGTTAAAAAATATATTTCACAATTAAAAGAATGTCAAATCAAATTGAGTCAACTCCACAACAAATTGTTGCTAAAATGTAGTATTCTTCTCAAGCAGTATCTGCCGCCTTACCAACAGTTAATCCAATGAAAAAAACCATTCAACGAATAAGGCATCGAAAAAATGCACCTCCAGCAAACCCGAGTATGTTATCAGAGTTAATTATTTTTGAATCATATAATATTAATTTAGACAACGAAAAATGTCTTCTATACGATAGTGACGTGGATGACAATAATAGATTATTATTATTTTCGACAAAAAATAATTTAAAGATTTTATCGTCTAAGCAAAGTCGTTGGTTTATAGATGGCACATTTAAATCAGTACCACATTTGTTTACTCAAATTTTATCCATACATGCGATAAAATATAATGCGGTATTACCATTAGTTTTTGTACTTTTACCTAACAAATCAAAAGAGAGTTAAACTCGAGTTGCCCGGGAACTTTTGATTTTGGAAAACTATTTAAGTCCGATTAGTATAATGACTGATTTTGAACATGGTCTAATAAAATTGAAGCATTTACTAATGTTTATACTGGTACACAAATGAGAGGCTGTTTTTTTAATTTTGGTCAATGTCTATGGCGAAAAATACAAAGCCTTCCAGAAATACATAAAAAATATACGAATAATGCAGATTTTGCTTTGAAAATAAAGCAGCTAATGGCTTTAGCTTTTGTTCCTGTGTCAGATGTTGTTGAGAAATTCGACGAATGGATGTCTCAACAGTTTTTTGTAGACAATGAAGAGTTATTAATCCATTTAATTGATTATTTTGAAGAGACGTGGATTGGGAGACCAACTAGAAGAAATATACGATGACCTCCAATATTAGATTTAAAATTATGGAACCAATACGATACTACACCAGCAAATTTGCCAAAAACAAATAATAATATTGAAGGTTGGCTTAGAACGTTCTCATCTTTATTAGCTGCGTCTCATCCTACTGTTATAGGCTACGAGATATATTGTTAAATATATTGTATGGTTATAATATATATAAGATATTAGATACATATTATTATGAATCTCGTTGCATTAGGATCATAATGCATTTTCGGGTGTAATTATCTACTTCTCAACAACATCATAACAAACATCGCAATAGTGCATTACGTATGCCGAGGTCGAGTGAAATGCATTATTGAGGTTACTCGTATGCAACAACACATTGCATTGGCACGTGTTGGCAATGAGGATCAGATTGCATCCTGGATATTTTTTTTTACCAAAAACAAGTATCAAAACAACTCCAAGGATATATATGGAAATCAAGGCTATGGACTACAATAACAAGAAGCTTTTTCATATATAAGGGAGCCGCCCAGAGACCAGCAACAGCAGATGTACCAGAGCCACAGAGACCTGAGCACCTTCACAACATTCAGCCACTTTTTGTATCCGTTACATGAACTTTATTTATACGTAATAAACACATTATTGATCTTAAAAGTTGTAATTTTCATTTAATATAACACCCTGAACTTGGATCTGATATTGGTACGCAACACTACCATATGGCGACTTATTGAGGGTCTTAAAAAAGAACAATGGTTAACTTAATTAAAAGTTAACCAATTCATTGCTGGAAAAGAACCTCCAGCAAAAAAGAAAAAATATCGCGATGTTGCTAGACGTATACAAAATATTGTATCTACATATGACGAACGTGATCTGGATGAGTACTTAATTGGAATTTCTCAAAATTTTAGAGCTACAAAATTAATTAAAACAACGGTAACTTTTATATTTTTTTAAATTAATTGTATCTATTATTACTATTACAGCTCGACAATTATAATTATTTATAATAAATAGGTACAGAGATAATAAAATGACAATGTATATTATGTTATATTTACGTGATCAATAAATTATGAATTACATTTTTTTAAATTCATTATATATAAATAATATAATATGGACGGGGAAGTGGCTACAGGGAAATGTCCATGAATCATTAATTTAATTAAACAGTTGTATGTTTAATTTATAACAAAATTAATAAGATTAGTAAGATATCAACAATATTATACATATTTACTATATTTTTATAGTTAATGAAACTGTAAGAGCATTGAAAAAATTTATAAAACTATGGAAAACAAAAACAAACACATACAAAATACTTTAAATATGAATAGTAATATATTTATTGATATAATACATTGTTCGTATACAATACATAATTTATAGTAAGAAAATATATTTCAAAATGATTAGAAAAAAATATATAAAAAAATTTGAAATTTTTAAGCTAAACTAGTTTTTGACTTGGCTAATTTTAATTTTTTTGAGTTACTCAAAAATGAATAATCTTAAATACTTCGTATATTCACTAAATGCTATAATATTCTATACATAGTATAATTTTCAAAATTTTTTGATTCTGAGCTAGTTATAAATATTTGATGTGTTTGATTTTTTTTTGTTCCATATAAATATTAATAATAAATTGCTTACATTTATATGTATGAAATATAGGTTTGTATTGTAGCCATTTGAAAATATTAAAGATATTATACTTATATTTTTTTATAAACACATAAAGTTTAAATATTGACAAAATTATTGAAAATTTAGATGATATGCAATTACTTTATAAGTTTATCACTAAAAATGTATATAATGTTTAATTTTATAGCTAATGTTTCAGATTTAAATTTAAGATTTCTTAAACATAGTTTATACCTACTAAAATTAAAAAATCTGTAAAATATATTAATTTAATTTTTTTTTTTTAGACATCTGGTTAGGTTATATAAATAAAAATGGTTTTAGCTATTTAGTTGCAATTTAAAATTATTTTTCCTGAAGATGTAAAACTTTTTTGTGAATTATTATATTTTATACAGAATGATATTCTTAAACATTTAGATTAGTTTTATGCTATTAGGTACCTATTTATAGTTTGTTCCGTATTACAAATAGTAAAATTAATTCTTACAATTCCCTTATTCCTGTTGATATATTAATACCAATATTTTGATATGATAATAGACCGATAAACCATAGTTTTTCATATGCAATGGATTATCATTCAATTAAAATTTAATATTCCTGTTGCAGTAATTTATTTAATGACAAAATACATTTTACGCTTACTGTACAGCAGAACGATTATACCTACTTTTACTTATTAAGGTTTACGAAACATTTCTAATAATTTAATAATAGATTTTTCTTATAATTTTCATTAATTACTATCTATCTGTCTAGACAACGTAGAATTTTAATTTGTATAAATCACAATCGAACTTAATTTCATATTACCACAGCATCGTATTAAATTTATACTAAAAAATGTATACCCAATATGTATCTTAAATCGGTTAAGTATTAATATTGTTTACGATGATGTTTAATAGGGATTTTACATGAAAAAAACTTTAATATATTATATTCAATCGATTAAAAATATTTATGTAGTATAACAATATATCATCAAACGTTTTTTGTAATAGAAATGCATAAAAGCGTGTATAATATCGGAGGTCATTCGGTGCTGAACATAATATTACGCTAAACACGAAAATGGGAGTTACGCCGTATTCTATGTCTGTCTTAACGAGAAGGTGTATTAATAAAAATATTACTTATTTCCAAAGTGGAATATTTTACTGAGAATTCATAACAGTACTTGAGAAGACACCTTTAGTCGACAACACTTCATGGTGTCGATATCAACGAAATATAAATGATATAACATGCATTATTATTTTTTTTTTTATACGATCGTAATAAAACTCATTGCTGAACTCTACATGACGTACCATTTAAGTATCCCAAATCGTATGCTATATACTTTTATAGATAACGATCATATTATTATTTATTTGAATTGTCCTTGTATAAAGACTGTTTACTGAATAATAATGGTAAACATTTATTTTGTTTTTCAACTAGTAATATTTTCTATTTGATTGTTTAGTTACGGATACATTATTTAAATATGTATTGTAGTTAATAATAATAGCTAAATGTACTTACAAGAAGCTTGTAGTTTTTATGAATAATATGTTTTGAATTAAAATGAAGTAACTATAAAAATCGTATATTTATTTTTTTAAATTTTTAACAGCTATACGGAACAACTTATACGAAGATTTTGTTTTACGATTTCAAGTTTCAGCTATACATTTTTAACTTCACAATTAATTTCAAATTCTCCTACTTTTGCTAAATTGTGTTAAATATTATAAAAATTGTGTCTCTTTATATTTTAAATATTTTTAAAATTATGTAGTAAACATTTATGTTTATCCATGAGTTCTATTTTTATCATCACTTTAAAAAAAGAAAAACTAAATAATTTTAAAAGTTATAAAATAATGACTTAAAATAACTGAAATTAGTTTAAATAATATTTAAAAATAATAATTTTTAGTAAATAATAATACAAACAATGGCGATGATAGAATTAAACTTTAAAGTTTTTATGATAGATATTTTTTGAATAATAACAAAACCATTAGATGATAAATTATTATTACACTCTTGCGTTTCGATATTCTGTAAAATAATAATAATTTTTTTTTTTTTAATTTTCATTGCTGTTAACATATAAAATTTAAGCAGTCATAAAAAATGTATGTGTCTTTATGCTCAGCGTTTTTTTTATTTATATAGTAAATTAATTCTAATGAATATTGCTTTAAAATAATGTTATATAAAGAGTAAAAAACACTTATAAAAACACGTGTTAAAAATGTGGTGGTTATTTAAAAATTGTTTACACAATTATTTTTTTTATTTCATTTCTACTCCTCTCCCCACAAATACTGATATCATACAATTTTTGTTAGTAACTAATTTCTAAGTTAAATATTGAAGCTTATTTTTTTTTTTCATTTTAGTTGTCTTCAATCTTAAAAACAAAATAAAAATCGTTATAAAATTAATAAATTAATCGTTCTGTTAAAAATACAAAACCATCCACCTTATTATAAAAAATGTATACATTTTATAAATATTATTACTATTATTATTATTTTTTTTTTTTTTAATATTATTTTAACAATTTTTATAGTTATTTGTATTATTTATCAGTAAACTATAGATACATACAGTGTATTAATATTTATTATACTGGTGTTGATAACAAAATTTAATTCTATTTTCTTTTATTAATAATAATTTAGAAGCATTTATGTTATAAAACGAATATAATCAGTAAATATCATATATATTTTTAGTACATCCCTTGACTGGAAAACGATATCGAGTCTTTAAAAATAACTGCATCAAATAAAAATATTATAGTATTTATTATTAATATAACTTTTAGTAGCTGTTTGTTTTATTTTGGTTACTATAACTTAGTGTTTATAATATTTAAGATATAATATGTTTGTATTTTAATATATTCGTAAATAAATTATAGTGGATGTCATAATATTATTTTTAATACTAAAACTCTGATAAATATGATATATAACCTATGGTAGGCATTTTAGCTACTCCACAGTCATATTACGTACTCCTTTTTCTTGGTATTATAATATCGTAATTATGGTATTTTGTTGATATAATGTACATATTTCTATAAGACAGTTGAAATATATTTAAAAAAAATTACTTTGTCCAAATTTTTGAAAACATTTGTTATTTTCGTTTGTTTTAATTTTAATATTCTTTTCAAAAAAAATTAGTTTGATTTTTTATTGATTTAGTTTTAAATTCAATAAAATGCTTAGTTCTTCAATACAAAACATTAATAAATGTGAAAACTTTTTTAACAGATACACATTATACTTGATTATAGATTATCATTAAAACTTCTTGTTTGTGGTTCACAACTTTGTAATGATTCTCTACTCGATATATGTATTTTTTAGTTGCTCTCATTCACAATCACTGTATTTAATACTATAGCCGCATTTAAGTATAGAAAGTATAAAATCATTGAAGTAGATCCTATTTAATTTAATATCTTTTAATTTTAAAATTCTTCTCAACATTTTTAATTAAAAATTCAGCAATATGAGAACTAAGAGACTATAACTATACAACATTGTTTTTATGTTTCAATAAATAATTGACCAATTTATAAATATTTATAGTTATTAATTTGATTTAAAAATAAACATAATAATAATTATACAATATTATATTATCTAATGAAAAAATAGCACTGTATTAGATTTAGCTATAATTTTTTTGGGAGCCCATCAAATGTTTATAATTTTTGAAAATGAATTCACATTAATTAATTTATAATAACAATAAATATTACCCAATTTGTGTTTTAAAATTAATTAATAGTTTTCATCAATATATTTTCTCTTGAATAGTTTTAAAAATAATTTATATTTAATCATATTATGTGATTAATGGTATAGCAATGCATCGACAATAACCAGAATTATTTCACAGAATATTGTATTTTAACTGTTATATTGTTTTAAAAAAGTCCAATGCGTTATACAAAATAAAAACAATGTATTTATTAATTTGTTCACCAAAGCTAATTTACTTATAATTTATTAGGTAATTTATTTTTCGAAGAAACCGTACATAATATGTTTTCAATAATTCTGCTTTAAATTGATATGAAATTTAATAGACAGCTTGTAAAAGTTTTATGTATAAACGTTTTTCTAACAAAATACCATTATCTGGTATTTTTTAACATAAAACTAAAATGCGAATAAAATATAATATTAATTGGTAAAGTGCTATAATATCAAATATCTAATGAGTCATTTAACTACCATTCAATAAAATAGCAGCTATTGGTATACTTCAATATTTTTATTATAATATTAATTAACGCTTATAAGATAGTATTTAAACAGAATATAATTGTATAGAGTATCTATAATAATGATAAAATATGAAGTAGGTATATATATTTTGTTTTTAAATATTTTAATCCTAATAAGACATTTTTCCCAATCATATTTGATGCATTGCTTATTTTAGTTATTGACTTACGTGTCTTGTTAAAACCAAGAGTATTATTAAATTAAAATATTATGTGTGGCCATACTGGTTGCATAATATATTTATAATCTATTTTTTAACCGGATATTAAACTTTTGTGTTTACAAGATTGACAAATACTAATATTGCTAAGACCCGAATATTCCATATTTAAAATACACTCGAAATGTGAAGTACTGTTAAACTATTTGATATACAATATACATAACCGATTTAAATGTTTTTAAGGTATAAGGAAATATAAATGTATTTTTTTATATACATACATAACATATATATATATACATTTTGTGTTAGTTTTGTGTCTGAAGTCCTTTCAAGTGGAAGAATACGACGGTAAGGCTGAATACAACTTTGATAGAGGTTTCTTATAACAAATTGGGTTTTGTTGGTTGTTACATGTAGAACGTTGAAATTTATAATTCTCAATATCTTATAAAATAATCAGGAAAAACTAAAAAAATTAATTATTTAAATTAATTGAAAATGTAATATTACCATAAAAATAAGTGACTGCTATGGCGTAGGCAAACTTTATTCTTCACTTAGACCGTCTTTGATTTTATTTTACATACATTTCGATTAAAAATGTTTGAAAATTTCAATATTTTTTCATACGTAGGTTTAAGACACTGCGTGTCACAGTCATATTGTGTGATTGGCATTTGAATACGGAACAATAATTGTGGAGCAACAATGCAAAACGTGTACTATTTGAATTTTTGTCAAATTTGAGATACCTACCTATACATTGAAAAATATATTTTAATAGTAGATCGGTTGGCATTATCAGATTAGGTATAAATGTACTATTTCACATCCAATAATCGATTTTAAAATAGTCAATTGAAGCAAAACGTACTTACAATTTGCACAGTATGAATTTCATCAAAATGAACTATTTACTGTTTGAAGCTAAACGTACTATTTAGCTTGGATTTCGTAATAAAAGGTAAAAAAAATGTTGTCAAAACGTTCTAATTACATCAATTTTTTCAAAACGTACTATTCTCATTCATTGTGCAAAATGTACTATTTCCCATGAAAATTGTTTGGGACGGAAAATGTATTGATGCAAGGTTAGTACTTTTTTCAAAAACCGCAGTGTCTTAAAATGTTTTTTTTTTTTATTGTTAGATTTTATTTAATTAGACAATCTTAATTTATGATAAAGGTTTTTTTTTATATTATAGACTTTTCAACCTAAATTAAAAAAAAAAAAAAAATCGTTAGTAACTTTGAAACATTAAGTATTTTTTTTTTTTTTTATTTAAAGCTATCAATATAAAATTATTACAGCTTGACAATTACAAATAACATTAAGTATATGCGCGCCAAAACTTGTTGATATTGTATAAACAACGAAATTGAATCATTGATGATTACACATATTTTATTTTTAATGTACCTTACTATTGGTATTTGCTTTATGTTTTTACAACTATTATACTAAAATTTAATTTAATACTTAACATTTACCATGTCGAAAAGAATTAAATTGATGATTGATAAGGCGAAAAACAAAGTAGGTGTGGTACCTAGATACATACAACTAATAGAACAGTATATTATATTACTTCAAAAATAACATAATGTTAGAACCTTTTATCTTTTGTACACCACCAATCCTATAATAATAAAAACCATTAACTATTTTGTGATTTCTATAACTTATGTCCTCAGGCATTTTATGTTGAGAAGCTTCAGAGCATCAAGTTCTAAATACTGCTAAGAATAAGGTAATGTTTTTATCTAAAAAAATTGTGTATTCTAACCTATTAATTTATAGATATTTTTGTATATAATATCTAAAATAGTAATGGTTATCTACATTATTTCAATAAAATTATAATAATTACTAATTCATTATTATATTTTAGCTGCTTAACAATGATTCAATTTATAAAACACTTACATTAATTCTTTAAAAAAAAAAAAGTTATGAATCATATCAAATTGTTTCTAATGACAAAATATGTTCATAATGACTACAGGTACCAGATATAAGTATTTACTTTTTCAATAGCTACCAAACATATTTTATCTTTTTAATGTTCACTCAAATTAAATTAAAGTTTATAAATGTAAGATTTTAATACCTATTGACTGTTATTCAAAGGTTTTCAAATTTTTACATAGATATGTAAGATAATGTTAGCATTCGAATGAATTATTTATTAATACAATTTATACAATTGGAATTATTCTATATTTTTATCTATTTATTCATAACATTAGGTGAACTAAAGCAAACATTAAAAAAAAAATACAATCATATTCGTGAATACAAAATTATTTATGTTTATAAGACTTTAAAAGGATAAATTAAAAAAACTACCAAGTTTTGATTTTCAAGATATTATTGTAGAAATCAAAGGGAAGTTTTTGATTTAAAAAGTAAAACAAATAAAAAAATAAATATCTGAAATATATAATATCAATAAAAAACATTTTAATAATAAAATAAATGAAATGTTTTCGAAAAAAAAAAATTAAACTAATTTAATACCAGTAATAGAATAAATATAACTTATTATTTATAAGTAAATAAATATACATTTATAATTTAGTTTGAACACTTCCGTTTCATAAAAAAGACTCGAATTGACATTAAATCATAAATTAAAATTAATAAATACCTTTTTTACTCAAGATTTAAAATCAAAGTTCTAAATGTTACCAAGTCTTCTTCAAGAGAACTATTTAAAAATCTCTAAAGTACTTACTATTACACGTATTCTGGCTTTCCTTTAGAAATATCCAAACAAAACTAAATGTTATCTTCAAAACAATCAATACACCTTCTATTGTTTATATACAAAAATTCTTTAATACAAAATACCCCAAAATTAAATTTTTCCAAAATAAAATATTAAAAATAATTACGAACGCACAACGGTTCATACAAAACGTTAATGTATACAAAGACTTCCGAATTATAGAAATTCAAGACCATATAAGAGTCTTTGCTGCAATTATTCATATAATTTACTTCACAAATAAAACTCATACATTCATCCATGACCTCAAAGACGTCTCAAATGCGGTCGTTCACACAATATTATTAGTAAATTATTATACATTATTAAATTGAAGTACGTCTAATGGTTTACTAATTATATAAATTCCATTTATATATAATATTTTTATTATATCATATTTGCTCATTTACACTAAACTTAACTGTCTAATTAACCTAAAGTATCATTACTAAAGTTATATTATTATAATTTATCATCTTAAAATTGTCAAAACACCGATACTGTAAATATCTTTAGATATAAATAGCCTACATAGGCTATGAATGTCTTATTATAATAAAAAAATAAACAAATAAAAAATGTCTAATTCAAAAAAATACAAGGTGATTTTTTTATAACGAATTTTTGTTATTCAAAATCTATTAATAATTTTTAAATACGTCATATATATTATACATAGTTTTTATATATTTTTTAAATTTCTCACATTTTTTATTGGCAATAACATTCATTTTTAAATCAATTTTCTTAAATAGAATTTTGTTTAAAATATTTTAGTATATTATAAGAAACAAAATCTAAACTAGTAGCTTATGTGTGGGGCTTGGATTTCAATGCATTTGTATCTTTTTATTTTTTTAGAATGTTTTACAAAATGCCTTTTAAGCTAAAAATGTGTTTCAAGTATTCAATGTTTTTACCACATAATTTTTTTGGGGTATTTTTAACTTTTTTTATGAAATTTTTAGCTATTTTTTGTGTTATGACTAAAAATCTTGACTTCATTTTGGAATAATTAGCGTTTCGCGATAAAAGAACAATTTTGAATACACGGGCGTTTATAGAGTCAAAACGTGGGGTCAAAGCTGCAGTAATATAAAACAACAAGAATTTATGTAAAAATTCCTCAACTCAAAGTATTTTTTTCAGAAAAGTCTACGACTATATTACATTTTTTTGATCTTATACAGTTTCTATAAATGTTTGAATATTTTTGAGCTGCATATTAAAATGTCCAATATTTTCTTAGCTTTTTCTTTATAAACGTTCTTAAAAAAATTTCGCTCAGTCAAAACATTGAAAATGTATTTTAAGATTCCGTATGTATTTGCATTCAAGTTGTTTAAATCTATTACATATGGTTTTTAATAAGTATTTGAAGTTTAAATTTAAACAAAATTCATCAAAATCATGAAAATTGCAACTAAAAAGGTATTAAATGTTTAATTTTTATATGTAAGACTTCACAATGTAATGGAATATTCTAGATTTTTAAAAAAGTTCCAATTGAAAAAATAAATCTCTTCTGTTTTTATAAACATTTTATGTTAAAAATTAACTAAATTAAATATTTAAACGATGAATAACGATTTTAAGCATTTTGTTGTAATTTAAATATATTATTTATGGGCACTTGGAACTTTTAACGTATACCATTATATCAGTTCTTGGAAGATAAACAATTAAATAAATATTTTTAGCTTGTAAATAAAACTTTTAATATAATATTGATTAGTTTAAAGAATATGTATATCGTAAAACTAAAATACTTTATGTCGTTGTTGTTTGCAAATGTATTTAAACGCGCATGTTGTGCATGTAAGTTTAAACGATACCGTTAATCTCAAAATACTTGGCTTTGCATTCTAATTCCTACTTCACGTTATGGTATTATTAACTAGGTATTAGCTTTATGAACGTATAACATTGGTATATCTTAGTTGGGAGCTTTACACAGACCGTAGTTTTGCTGAAAATTCTCAGAATAATTTTCATTGTAATAATAACAAGTACTATAAAAATATTAGATATGTTACGGGCAAGATCCGAAAATGGATAGTGTTTATTTTACAAGAATATTATAAACATTATCAACATGATAAACGTAATTTATACATTATATCTTACTTATTTTTTATAACTTTATATATTTGTGTAATGTTCAATGAGGTATTGATAACATATTAAGTGTTATTAACTGGGACACTTAGATACTATATCAAAAGAACTATATTCGTGAACTGATTAAATTAATACAATGGTCAACACGCAAAAAAAATGTCAAATGGTTTAGTTATATCAATATTATTTTTTTTCTATTTTCAATTTAAAAATAAAATATTAATATTTTGAATTACATTCATTTTTTGATTTAAAATCGAACATAAATCGCGTGAACAATTTTCACATATTTGATGAACATTTCTTAAATCATACTTGACCAACTGTCAATTTTGAGTCATACACAAATATTTGGTTATCGGATTAAAAAACATATCAGCTGGAGTACTACAAGATAGTATTTTAGGAGCTAGAGCCTATATTGTGCCTAATCTATATGGCTGGTATATCAAACGACGACAACACAACGATAGCTATGTTTACTAATGAAATAGAAATCTTATTGATATGTAAGAATCAGCTTATACTGAAATTGATGCCTTAAAAAAGTCAATTATTGATAGCTAATATTTTTATTAGGATGAGTCGTTAAAAAATTAATGTTAATAGTTATAAATCGATATACGTTAGCTATATATTGCGTTAAACTGAAAAAATCTAAATCGTACTGAATCAGTCACTAATTCTACAGAAAAATTCAGCGAAATACCATAGAACACACCTTGACTCTCGTTTAAATAAGACACAATATTTCTGTCAGCCTATTGGTTCAAAAGAATAAACGTAGTTCGCCGTGATAAACAATAGCAGACGAAATCCAAAAGTTTGCTAACAAACGGTAGTTAAAGTTAGATCATCATGTTAATCCATTGTCAATTAAATTACTGAACAACTCTAAGGACATCAGACGTCTTAAGTGTCTGAAACCATAATATGACTTTGTTCAATAATTTATAATAAAAACAGTAGCCACTTAATTGGTGTACCTTAATCATCGTGGAATTCTAGGTATTATTTATTTATACCACGTAAAATACGTAGGTACATACATTTATTAAACATGTTATACTTTGGGGTTGCTTAAATAATAAATCCTCAAAGTATTAATATATATCGATCTATATACAAAAATTATAGAACCATTAATATTTTGTTATAAAATATTGATTTTAATCTTTTTTTTTAAATTTCAATATAACTTTTGAGTGTTTTGAGCAGTGTTAAAACACATTTTTAATTTTTGTAGATAGTTTTAAGGACTTTTAAAATAAATTTAATTTACTAAATTATACAGTTATTTGTAGAATGTTTGAAAGATTAAGATTTTTTGAATGTTTCAATTTGTATACAAATTATGAGTATGTAAGTTGTTATAATTGAAAAATATTCATATTATACTTTAAAATTGAAATATAATGTAGAAAGAATTTTTCACTGTATTCATAGATAATGTTTTCAATTTAAAATTTGAAAATTGGTCAATATTTACTCAAATACTAAATCTAACATCACAAGGTTGGTTCTGCTGAACAAACATTTTCTATGTTGCTCGTAGGTTAGAATACAAAACATATAGTGTACTAAAATCCTAATATTGATTTACTATTCTTATATTTTTTTTTGAAGAGAGGTCTTTTCCAGTTTTAAAAACAATTAAATCGTTTATAAGATACAAAATAACTGAAATACTTTTGAATACTTTGATACTATAAATAGTTGAGTCAGATTTAATCATTAAATTTAATTATCGATCAACTTTTAAATCAAAAAGTTTAATATTTTCTTATTATGTTATATATTTTTCTTTTATTATTCTTGATTATAAACATTTATCACTTGTCAGTAGCTATTTGCTATACCAATTAAATACATCTATCTTTCGAAACCTTTAACATAAATATTATTATATTTAAAAGTATATAAAATAAAAATAATCCTTATTATTATTTATTTCAATAATAATTAAAACTTCTGGACTATCATTTATAATTTTATTTTATTTTATCTTCTATACTAAACAGTATAAAATGAAGTAGATGTACAAAATAATAAAATTAATTATTTTTATGTAGCACAGTTTTCATATTTAAATATTATTTTATACATTTGGTTAAATAAAAAAAAAATATTAGCAATTTAATTTGCATAAGTAAAAATTCTTGAAATTTGGAAAAAAGTTGTTTCAAACATGTTTTTCAAAGTGGTTATTTGATTTAAATAATGTTATTTCAAATTATGTGAATTGAAATAAATAAAATTAACTTGCTCAGAAAATGTATTTTAATATAATTTTAAATATCTAAAAGCATTCCCTGAAGGTGAATTATATATATTAAAATTTAAATGCATTTCCGAAATATATCAAGTGTTTTTGATTAGTCAGAATAACGCACCAGCTGCATAATTACATTTATAATTTACACTTATTTGCGATAAATATGATTAAATATCAACAATATTTTACTATATTATAAAAATTCACGTATAAACAGAATTTTTAAAGTGTAAACAGCTGAAAGGGTTTTTTTAATAAAACTGATTTAAAATAGAATTTGATCGATTAAGAGTATCATATTAAACAATATATTTCATATTCAACATTATCATATTTAACGATAGTTAAAATACATCAAGTATAAAATTTGTAGTAAAACAGCTAGTATTTACTGTTAATTTGAAAAACTTTATATTATACAATCTATATAAAAATTACAATAAATGAATGTGATAACAATAGTTTTTAATTGTTTTTGATGTGATGGATAAAATAGTAAAGAAATCGCTCATTAAAATTCTCTTATTTAGGTACATTTATTTTTGGGTTATATATAAAAAAAAATAGAAGCGTGATGTGGTTAGTTTTTTTTAAATCTTTTCAGTGGATTGTATTATTGTTTGTAGTATCTGGTGGCCTAAATGTTAGTATAAAAGTCTTTATGAAGTACGTTATTTGGTCATATATCAAGGATAGCTTCAGTTAATTATCAACACATATGGTTTAGAATTATTGTATAAATTTTAAATTAGAAAGCTTTACTTAACTTTAAATTTGGATATTGTAAAACCAAGAATGATTATAATTATATTTATTTTAAAATTTTGTTTTTTAAATTCATCATGTGATACAGTTTTGGATAGAAATTATGTAAGCATGTTTTAGATGGTTTCTTTTTGTTTGTAGCACGATGAGTCTATATAAGTCTTTGATCTAGCTGAATTCTCAAATATTTATTTAATTTTTAATTGGTAAAGTTATATTGTTTAGTGCTAATATTTAAAATTATTTATATCTATTTATTTTCTATTTGTTAAGCTAATTAGAAAATTTATTTAGGTTGAATTTTTTATCATGAGGTACTCCAATGGCATAGCAATTAAAAATTTAATTTTCAAATATATGTTTTGATAGCAAATTCATATACATATATATATTAAATATAATATACTAAATAGGCATCGTAAAGTGATAGCTGTGGAAATATATTTGTAAACTGCGTTGAGTTCATACAACAAAATGTTAATTAATTGTTGTACATTGTACATTATTGTTAGTATACGAGCGGGTTGAATAAGATTTCTTACTATATGTAGGTTCTTTTAAGATTTGCTTTATTATATTGACTTAAACAACTAACTCAAAAGCACTTATGATTCGAGGAATAAAACACTGATAATAATAATAATAATAAAATATACCAAATAGGTCAAATGGAAATAGTGTATGATTGTCCTTTTCACAATGTGGGTGAAATCACGTGTGAAATATTTATTGGGCAAGTTATAAAATAACGCACTATTCAACAAGAATAACTTTCTATAAAATACGAATGAAAAAATGAAGAAGAAAGCCGAAATACGCATTTTATTTACAATAATTAAGTGATTTACAATAAAAATATATTTATAAAAAGGATAATTTTTTTTGAATTTTTATTAAATAGTATATTCATAATAAATCAATTAGATAGTACGTGTTAAAATTACAGGTGAATATATTGTAAAGTTCGTGGTTGTAATAATGTATAATAAACATAAATTATTACGTGTCCTACTCATGGTTCATGAAAAGGTTCCATTAATGTTATAAATTATATATTGATAGTATTTTTTTCAGAATTAAATTTCGTTATAGTAAACGGTATTATATTATTGATTAAATTAAAAATAATCTATATGCAATTCTAAATACTTTATTTAAGCTGTTTATTAGTTTTACTAAATAATTTAAAAATATTGAATGGATTACATACATATAATTATATTTAGAATAGCCTAAACCAATTTTTTTTTTTTTTTTTTAAAGACGCTAACTTAACGCCAACTTTATTAGACTTATGACTTAAATCATTTTTAAATGATCATTAATAATTGTAGGATTTTTAGTACAAAATATTTTATTTTGGTAAACATTAAGGTAATAGTGTTTTTGAAGAAACTTGAATAAAGTATGTACAGTTTTGTTCTAAATGCGATTTTAATTTTACTTTAAAATTTTGTTGTATCAATTGTTAACGCAAGAGAGTTTAAGTTTTAAAATGGACTCATGAATTATTTATAAAAGTGTGTTGTATATTCTGCAGTTTAAATGTTGTTATAAAAATTATAAAATAGAAATATCTGGAAAATATCTTCATAAAATTGTATAAAATTTAAAAGTGATCTTATACGCATATTTATTATCGTATAAATAATTTATTGTAATTTATTATTTATATCAAAGTGTAAGGAGTTTTTGACTTTGAAATTATTTATTTAATAAAATTAAAACTAATATATTTTACGAAAATTCCTCAAATTCTCAACCATTATAATGAGTTTGAAATTATGTTCACCGTTTTAAATTGCGATTTTTTCCTAATTTGCCGATAAATTCTAAAAACAAAACGAATGCGTATACGACAATGCTATTTTAGAATATAGTATATACTAGTTGTTTACTTCACTAATAATAAATAATATTTAGTCAACCATTTGAAAATCTACACGAGGAGAAAATTATTATTATTAGTTTGACGTAATATTGTAATTAAAATTGCTGACGATAAAATTAAATAAGTTGTAATTGAAACTAAAATAAAATCGTGGCTAAATGGTATAAAATCTAGTACAAAAATCAGAAGTTTTAAAAATGACTGAATGTTTCGCCTATGAATTTCAATGACAAAAACTTGAACGACCATGGAGGTGGTTGCTTCCTTATTTTATTATTGTTTATTTTCGAATATTAATTGAACAAAATTATTTACATTACTACAGTGGAATACCATTTAAATGTTATGATAAGTAATAAATTGTTCAATTTAATTGAATACTTAATTTTTTTTTTTACTCTATGTATGAACTTAAACTTTTGATGCATGTATACAAATAATTTTTATCGTACATTTTCAAATCATTATTCTTCGAATTAATGACATAGATATCGAGAAATTTAAATACATAAAATTCAAACGTAATAATATATTATATAACATTTTTAAATATTTTTTCGATTGATTTCAAAAATATAAAGAATTTTTTATCAATATAATTCGTGTATTGAAAAATGGAAAATATGCTTTAAGAAAATAATATTACGTAGTAAAATAAAATTTTTCTTACACATTTATCTGATACCTATTTATATGTATAATAACATGTTAATCAATCGTGATTTCATAACAAAGCTAACAAAGAACCACATACAAGTAGCTTACATTGAAATCACAAATCGAAATATATTGAGCGACATATTGTCGCCATTAATCCATTAAACGTAACACAAACAATTGCAGTACTTCTCTAATATAGGTACCACATAAGTTATTTACTAAAAGAAAGCAATACAGTATTAAAATAATGTAAACTAAAAATACCTATACAGATTTTTTTATCGTTCATTTGTTCAATAATTAATATTAAATCAAATAGACTGATTTACTATTAAACTATAATAATGATAAGTAAGCAATAACTAATTTAAAAGTAAAAGATAAGTTAAAAGTTAATTTTTTAATTTTATTAATTAGTTATTTTCTAATTAACTTAACAACTTAAATAATTAAAGTATTTATTACAAAAATGTTTAGCTATTTTTGGTCAATTAAAAAAATAATACATTAACTTAAGATTATGCTGATTGCTATACATACCTATAATATTTATATTTATCTATAATTAATACTGATCATTTTAATTTATTCATATTATTTACACAAACAAATAAATAGTTCTTGATTTAATAATTTTAGTTGACATAGAGACATATCAAAATAAAATTACTACATTTGCTAGTGTAAAATAAAAGAAAATAATGTAGGATGCATTTCCGAAAAAATAATTAGTATTAAAAAAAAAATTGAAAGTTATATAATCACTGTATATTATGTGACCTGCAATTCGAAAAAAAAACAAATGAATACATTTTTTTTTTAACCTAATTAAACTACTATTTTATCCATAAAAACTTTATATGTTTAAATAAATATATTATGTATTAACTATTAACTTATAGTTTAACGTTAATTTAATCTATATATCTCAAACTAATTGTTTTTATTAACTTGTCTAACTTTGATAATAATTATAAAATTATTATTATTATCTAATAATTGTATAACGATGTGATTATTTTGTTGCTAAATTTTAAGTTTTGTAAATGTCCTACATCTTTTTATATTTACAATATCTGGAGGCACTTGAACACCGCACTTTTGAGAAAAATGTGGTGTACTTCGTTCAGTTACGTATTGCTGGTGAGTGAGTAGGTACCCATTAGCACACAGTAGCGATAAAGCGGGGTTACCCATTTATACAAAAAAAAAAGTATGTTTTCTGATTGTTCATTTACACAAATTTACCTGCATAAGCACTTTAAATTAACGGATTGGTTCATTCGTTATATTTAAAAGATGTTGTGTTGTAACATATAGTAAATTATTTTAAAAGTCTATAGATTTTAGTATAACTGCAGTATGCAAGCGGCTATTCGATGGCATAAATATTTGTCCAAGAAAATTATTTTAACTGAAATAAATTACACTAGTTATATAAACATAACTAATTTAGATTCTACTATATTTATATCTGATGTATTTTTGAACGAAAAAGTATTTACAGTGCTCATAAAACATCTTCCTTCAAATCCTAAATCCTGTGTCTAATGTTTATTTAGCATAAAATACCTATACATTTACTATTTCTAAAAAGATTAAAATGTATGTATTGATAATTATTAAAAATGTACAATCGATTATAATTTAAAAATAATTGTAATGATTATTATTTGAGAAAATATATTACTTTATTTAATTATACCAGTAAATTGCTTCAAATGGGGATGCTCAGCTTAATGCCTATTATCTTTTCAAATTTAATTTAAATTGTTTCTAATAACAATTTTGATAAAAATGATTATTTATACAAATTTTACTATAATAATCTTAAAGTTTTAATTTTGAATGATAACATACATTTATATTTCATTACTAATAGAAGATTAAAATATATGTATCTGTTCTGTGTAGATGATCAATACTCTAAATATTTATAGCTAGATCTTAAAGGCCCATAAAAGTACTAAATGTGTTTTAAAAATAGAGCTTTTATTTTTGTTATATTAATGTTATCGAAGTTAAATTATGAAACTATAAAAGTTAGCATTAAATATCCTTTTGGTAGTGTCTTGAAACTAATATTTCATCTTATCAATAAATCTAATAGCCCATAAAAATGTAAAATATGCAACAGTTTCTAAACCTTAGTTTTAACTTATAAATTCTTATAACTTATAAAACCATTAGTCTAAAATATTTGAACACTAAATTACTCTAAATTATGTTCTATTTCTAAAAATAAATTAAAAATGTAATCTTCCCGAAAATCGATGAAAATAGAAAATATTTTTCAAAATATGATTTTGATATAATGACAATATTGTTCGGTAAAATCATCTGACGGTACAATATGTTATATTTCAACGTTAAAATAGATAATAATGTAGATGTTGACGGACAGTGAGTTTGCGATCATTTCTACAACGTTTATCATGACTTGTCAACGTTTCCGTCGTCATTATAGTCGCAGTCATCATTACGGTTCGACGGAGCTTGCGTCGTCTCGATGCCACCGAATCGTAGTGCCCACATTATTATCATAATATTAATAAATAATATGACCGTATTATATGCATGGATGTAGCTCATTACCCAAAAGTCTTAAAATGTCCACATCCATTATGTTATAGAGCATCGCAAACCTTTGCCAGAAATCCGCATTCACCTGACCAAACGAAAACTCGCATCATGCTGTATAATGTTTATCTCGTTGTGATTTATGATATTCTTGGACAGTTAACTGACATACACATACGCACAGCACCACACATATTACTATTATTATTTTTACCTCTGACTACTGTAGCCCAACGGCGTCATCATCGTCGGCAGCGGGTCGCATCGCTTTTGACCAGCTCAGTGGCGTTTTAAACGAAAATCCACGCATGATTTATGATCACGAACTTTTGTCAGAGTCATCTCACCCGACCTCGCGTGTGTAATGATTAGTCGTATATAATAATATATAAATATATGATGTGGTTCGATCGAAACGGTGATGGCAAAACCCGTAATAACTCTCGAAAATTTTTCGTTATCTATAGGCACTCGGTGTTTTCAAAACCACACGTGTACAATTTAATATAACATGACACGTGATCGTGAAAACGTTGTAAATAGTGATTATATAAATATAAGTGAGTCAACAATTCTCCATTTTGTGTACCGGTCATAGAATTTCCCTAAAAATGTGATACCGTATCCATTACAAATCATTTTCCTCAAAACAAAAACAGAACAAATAAAACAATTTTTCTATTATAAAAATAAATTGTCACCATGATGGTTTTAATAGGTTTATCTATTGTTTCCTGCTAGAAAATTATACTTGTATGTACAGATAAATCAAATACGAAATGAATTAAAATTAAAAATCATCGGAAAACTATAGTTAAATAATATTTTTGAAATAATAATAGAACTCTAATATCTTATAATCAAAATATATCATAAATTATATTTTCAATTAATATTAGGTGTATTTGAAATGATATTTTATTACAAATTACAATACGTAAGTGTATAAATAAAGATCAAATGATTTGTGACGTTAAATCGTACTTAAAATAAATTATTTTAATACTTGAAACCAATATATATATCATAACATTTTAACACGAAACATTTAGAATGTCTGCGTGTAAGAGACGTTACTCATGATTTTTCAACAATATATCAATGCAGGAGTAACGTATAAATTAAACTAAATTATTATAAGATTATTTATTTTTCACATAACTCTTGTATTTTAACTTTAAAGTAAAAATTATTTTTAATGAATCGAAAACTATACTGAATTGCCTTGATTATTAGTATATGCACACGCTTGAGATGATTTAGATTTAAATTTTTTAATACTTTAAAATAAATAAATTTAATTCGATACTTTAAATGATTTGTCCATTTTACATATTTTATACATGACAATGTATTTTTCCGTTATAAAGTTTTAAAAAAAAAAA